>NC_082706.1:141950331-142323665 GCF_030144855.1 Hypanus sabinus | reverse complement strand
TGTCGTTTGTGTGTGGCCCATGTGGATTGTGAGCTCCAGAGTTCCACACTGGAGACAGGATGATATCAGTGCATAAGTACAGCTGTTTGCAGGGCCCAGGCAGGGTAATGGTTTCCAGCAATTTCACGCCAACGCTTTAAGCTAAGTGTGTGAACACTCTCAGGATGAAAGTAACAAACACTCTGGAGAAATCAGTGGAAAGCAGAACTTGCCTGAATCCTGTCCAAGTAGACAGGATTGCCCAGGCTGTGTAAATAAAAGAGGTCCTTATTTCCTCTTGCTGCTGGCTACACCAGGCTCTGTGCCTGTGCCAGAGGCATGAGAAGGCCACACCTACAGGCAGCAGCTGAAGGCTGTCTTTGTCTGGCCAGTCAGCTCTTCTCCTGCATCTTCCTGGCATCACTGGAACACGTCCTGTAAGGAAGGGTTCCGTCTCACGCCTGAACATCCCCCTTTGTACAAGCATAACCAAATACTGAAAGCCTGAGATGGGGTGGACATGCAAAGGATGTTTCCAATAGTGGGAGAGTCTAGGACCAGAGGGCACAGTCTCAGAATAGAAGGATGTCCCTTTAGAACAGAGATGAGGAGGAATTTCTTTAGCCAGAGGGTGGTGAATCTGTGGAATTCACTGCCACATTTGGTTTACGAAGCCAAGTCATTGAGTATATTCAAAGTGGATGTTGATAGGTTCTTGATTAAGAAGGGCATCCAAGATTACAGGGAGAAGGCAGGAGAATGGGTTTGAGAAGGAAAATAAATCAGCTGGAGCGGAATCAATGCTCCAAGCAGCCTAATTCTGCCCCTGTGTCTTATGGTCTTACAGAAACAAAACCTTACACCTTTCCGGCTTGCTCAGCCTGTGCTTGGGGACCTGGCAGAGAACGGTGGGAGTGGTAAAGGGATGCAGGGAGAGATGAGAACTGCTCACCAGTGCTGGTCATTTCGGCTTTGCCATCGGCCAGCTGCTCTGCTCTCTCCACATGTCGTGGGCGCAAGTGTGTCCCACCACTGGGCCACACACACCTCTCATGCCCAGCAGAAAGTTTTGCTGCCCTGGAACAGGCCGCAAGCGAAAGCAGAGTACTGGAGGAACTCTGTGGGTCGAGCAGCGTCTGTGCAGGCAAAGTAATTGTTGGCGTTTGGGGTTGAGATGGGAGATGATCAACTCAAAGAGGAGAGAAGGAGGGGTAAGAAGAGGTAGCAAAAAGCCCATTGACTCATCATTGTCTATGCCAACCATTATGGCTGCATTAATTCCACCTCCTTCTATGACTGACTCATCAAATATCTGTCAAGGTAATGTCAGTACTGTTCTTGCTCCAGCAGCTCATTCCAGATACCAGGTAAGTCTTTGTGTGAAAAGATTCCCTCTCAGGTCCATTTCAAACTCCCTCCCTCTCATTTTAAAACTCTGCCCTTTTGTTTTAGACCATCCTCACATAGAGAGACAGACACTGCCTATCCTGTCTATTCATCTCGTAATCCCATTATTTGGACCGGTTGCATCGTTGTCTGGTATGGCAATTCGAATACGCGGGAATGTAAGGAACTGCAAAGAGTAGTAGATTCAGCTCAATACATTGTGGGCATTTCCTTCCCCAACACAGGGAATATCTACAAGAACTGTTGCCCTAAGAAGGCAACATCCATCATCAATGAACCTCAGCGTCTGGGCCATGCAGGTACAGAAGCCTGAAGTCCCACATGTCCAGGCTCGAGAACAGTTACTTTCCCTGAGCCATTCAGTTTTTGAACCAGCATGCACTTCTGCATAATCAAAAAAAACTCAACTTCTGATGATGAATTTTATTCTACATTTTACTGTGTAATTCTGTATTCTGCATTTTAAAAAGGCATGACAGCATCACCACTTTATTAAATGTTTGCATACATTCAGTATGTTCCTGAAACTTTGACAAACCTCTATAGATGCACAGTGGAGAGTTTTCTAAATGGTTGTGGTATGGTCTGGAACAGAAACACCAATGCTCACGTTCAGAAAAAGCTACAGAAAGTAGTGGATACAGCCCGGTCCATCAATGTACTCGGTGACAGGGAGGAGAATCCCTCCTCACCACTGAGTATGTTCACATCTGAATCAGAACCAGGTTTATTATCACTGACATAGAGTATGTTGTGAAATCTGTTGTTTTGTGGCAGCATTACAGAGCAGTACATAAAAATATTATAAATTGCAATAAGAATTATATGTAACAAAATTAAATTCAATAAAGAGTGCAAAAATGTTGAGGTAGTCTTCATGCATTGGTTTATTGACTGTTCAGAAATATGAAGGTGGTGGGGTAGAAGCTGTTTCTAAGATGTTGAGTGTGCATCTTCGCCTCTGGTACTTCCTTCCTAATGATAGCAACAAAAAGAGGGAATGTCCTGGGTGATGGGAGTCCTTATTGATGGATGCTGCTTTTTCAAACATCACCTTTTGAAAATGTCATCGATGCTAGGAATGCGAGTGCCCATTATGGAGCTGGCTAAGTTTGTAACTTTCTGTAGCTTTTTCCAATCCTGTGCATTGGCTCTTTCATACCAACTGCTGATGTAACCAATCCGAATGCTCTGCATGCTACATCTGTAGGAATTTGTGAGAATCTTTGGTGATGTAACAAATCTCCTCAAACTCCTGACGTCCGATGGCATGCCTTCTTTGTAATTGCATCAACATGGACAAATCTCCTGAGATATTGACACCCAGGAACTTGAAACTGCTCACCCTTTTCACTGCTGACTCCTTGATGAGGACTGCTGTGTGTTCCCTTGACGTCTCTGCCTTAAGTTCACAATCAGTTCCTTGGTCTTACTAATGTTGAGTACAAGGTTATTGTTGCAACAGCATTGACCTATCTCACTCCTATATACCTCCTCATCACCATCTGAGATGTCGAGTGAGCTCTGCCTAGTCACAGAGTCACGAGTGTGAACAGAGTGCAGCCGCAAGAAAGCAGCATCAATCATCAAAGACCCCAGAATCCAGGCCATACTCTCTTCTTGCTACACAAAAGCCTTAGTTCCCTCAGCACCAGGTTCAGAAAACCGTCAGGCTCCTGAACCAATGTGGATAACTTCACACACAAAATGCTGGTGGAACACAGCAGGCCAGGCAGCATCTATAAGGAGAAGCACTGTCGACGTTTCGGGCCGAGACCCTTCGTCAGGACTAACTGAAAGGAAAGATAGTAAAAGATTTGAAAGTAGTGGGGGAGGGGGAAATGCGAAATGATAGGAGTAGATTGGAGGGGGTGGGATGAAGCTAAGAGCTGGAAAGGTGATTGGCAAAAGTGATACAGAGCTGGAGAAAGGAAAGGATCATGGGACGGGAGGCCTCAGGAGAAAGAAAGGGGGGGGGGAAGCACCAGAGGGAGATGGAGAACAGGCAAACAACTAAATATGTCAGGGATGGGGTAGGAAGGGGAGGAGGGGCATTAATGAAAGTTAGAGAAGTCAATGTTCATGCCATCAGGTTGGAGGCTACCCAGCTGGTATATAAGGTGTTGTTCCTCCAACCTGAGTTTGGATTCATTTTGACAGTAGAGGAGGCCATGGATAGACATATCAGAATGGGAATGGGACATGGAATTAAAATGTGTGGCCACTGGGATATCCTGCTTTCTCTGGCAGACTGAGCGTAGGTGTTCAGCAAAATGGTCTCCCAGTCTGCGTCGGGTCTCTCCAATATATAAAAGGCCACACCGGGAGCACTGGACGCAGTATACCACACCAGCCAACTCACAGGTGGATAACTTCATTCACTACTACTCTGAACTGACTCTATGACATACAGACTCACTTCCAAGGTCTCTTTATAATTCATGTTCTCAGTATTATTTTGATTTGCACAGTTTGTCTTCTTTTGCACATTGGTGTTTGTCAGTCTTTCTTTGTCGTTATCAAGATATTCTTGACGATGCTCTGGATATGACCTCCTCTACTAGCAAGATCAAGGAAAACAGGGCAACCAGTTCACAGAGCAATGGCCACCCCTGCTCCCAGTTACATGCCACTCCAATTCCACTTCCTATTCCAACCCCCACAGATGTTCATCCTCGAGCTTCTGCACTGCCATAGTGAGGCCTGAAAGCACCTCATTCTACAACCCAACGACATAAACCTTGAAGTAACCCTGCCCTCCTGTGTTTTCCTACTCCTTCCCATCACCTCCTCAAGGGAGGCAAAGGAGTGCTTACAGGACTGCTTTAAATCAGTGGATTGGACAATATTCAGGGATTCACCTTTGAGTCTGAATGAACACGCCACAGTTGTTACTGCCTTCATCAAGACCTGTGTGGATGAGTGTGTACCCTCAAGAACATACCAGACATACCCAAACCAAAAGCCATGGATGAATCAGGAGAGTCATAATCTACTGAGGGTCCAATCAATGGCATTTAAGACCAGTGATCCAGAACTATACAAGAAGTCCAGATACAACCTATGGAAGGCAATTATACAGTTCAAATTGAGGTTAGAGTTGAATTCAGATGTAAATCAGCTCTGCTAGGATTTGCAGGCCATTACTTCCTACAAAGTGAAACTTAACATACGAAAGGATGCGATGCCTCACTCCCGGGTGAGCTCAATGCCTTTTATGCACGTGTTGAAAGGGAGAATAAAACTTCACCTGAGAGAATTCCTGTAGCTGCTGATGACTGTGTGATCTTTGTCTCGGTGACCACCATCAGAACGCCTGTCAAGAGGGTGAACCCTCTCAAGGCATCAGGCTCTGATGGTGTAGCTGGTAGTGCATTGATAATCTGTGCCAACCAAATGCTGGGAATGTTCAAGGACATCCTCATTGTCTCACATATCAGTGCCCATGAAGAAGCCCCAATGACCATTGTTCATTTGCACTCACATCTGCTGTAATGAAGTGTGTTGAGAGGGTGATCATGGCCAGAATCAGCTCCTGCCTAAGCAAGGATGTGGACCTGCTGCAATTTCCATAATGCCATAATACGTGTACAGCGGATGCAACCTCACCGGCTCTCCGCTCAGACTTGGGTCTCCTGGACAATAGTAATATCTACATCAGGCTACACACACAAAATGCTGGTGGAACGCAGCAGGCCAGGCAGCATCTACAAAGAGAAGCACAGTCGACGTCTCAGCCCAAAACGTCGACTGTGCTTCTTCCTATAGCTGCTGCCTGGCTTGCTGCGTTCCACCAGTATTTTGTGTGTGTTGCTTGAATTTCCAGCATCTGCATATTTCCTCGTGTTTGCATCTACATCAGGCTGCTGTTTATTAACTATAGCTCAGTGTTTAGTACAATCATACCCTCCATTCCAATCAACCAACTTCAAAACCTGGGCCTCTGTACCTCCCTCTGCAACTGGATCTTTGACTTCCTCACCAGGCCAGTGTGGATCGGAGATAACATCTCCCCCTCACTGGCAATCAACACTGCTGCACCTCCAGGATGTGTGCTTAGTCCACTGCTCTACTCTTTCTAAACCCACAATTGCGAGATTAGGCACAACTCAAACACCATCTATAAATTTGCTAGTGACACAACTATTGGCAAAGTTTCCAGATGATGATGGGGAGGCGTCCAGGGGTGATATAGATCAGCTGGTTGAGTTTTGTCGCAGCAGCAACAACCTGGCACTCAACGTCAGTAAGACCAAGGATTCGATTGTGGACTTCAGGGGAAGTCAAGAGATCACACACAAGTCTTCGTCTAGGGATCAGAAGTGGAAAGGATAAACAGTCTTAAGTTCCTGAGTGTCGACATGTCTGAGAATCTATCCTGGGCCCAACATATTAATGCAATTACAAAGAAGGCATGACAGCAGCTATATTTCATTAGGAGCTTGAGGAGAATTAATATGTCAACAAAGACTCTTGCAAATGTCTACAGATGTACTGTGGAGAGCATTCTAATTGTCATCACCGCCTGGTATGGAGGGGCCACTGCACACGATCAGACAAAAGCTGCAGAAATTCGTAAGCTCAGCCAGCTCCATCATAAGCAAAAGCCTCCCCCCCCCCCCCAACAATTGAGGACACGTTCAAAAGGCAGTGCCTCAAAAAGGTGGCATCTGTCATCAAGGACCCTTATCACCCAGTGCATGCCTTTCTTTGATCACTACCATCAGGGAGGAGGGACAGGAGCCTGAAAACACACACTCAGCACTTCTTCCCCTCAGCCATCAGATTTCTGAATGGACATTGAACCCATGAACACTACCTCAGTATATTTTTCCCTTGTGCACAATTTATTTAATTTAACTTTTTTATATATACTTCTTATTGCAATTTATAGTTGTTATTATTATGCATTGCAGTATACTACTGCTGCAAAACAACAAATTTCACAATGTACGCCAGTGATATTAAACTTGATTCTGATTCACCCTCTCCCCAACTCTCTCTTCTTTCAATCCTCCACTGCTCTATATTTGTGCTCTTTCTGAAAACCACTTTCCACCCCCATCACACACCTGCGCTAGAGGGATTTAAAAGATACTTAGGTTCATGAAAAGGAATGGTTTAGACGGATTATGAGTCAAATGTGGCATAGAGGACTAACTTAGATGGGAACAACACGCACAAAGTGCTGTAGGAACTTTGCAAATTAGGCAACATCTGTGGAGGGAAGAAAACGATCGACAGAGTATATGGTTGAAGACTTGTTAAGGAGCAGAGATGATGGAGGGGGAGAAATGAGAGAGGGTCTCATTGAATCACAAAGAGACTGAACAATGGAACAGTTAATCATAAACACAAGAGATTGTACAGATGTTGTTTACTCCCCTCCATTGATGCTACCTGACATACTGAATTCCTCCAGCATCTTATGGATGTTGCTCAAGATGCCTAGGATCTCTTGGGTTTACAACTCAGATGGGAATCTTGGGCCAGTTGGGCTGAAGAGCCCAGTTCAGTGCCGAGTGACTCTATGACTCTGTTGCCTTTTCTTTATTCTTGCTGGATAATAAACATCAGCCCTGTTTGAGATGCATATGTCCCACGAACGGATTAAGTTCCCTGCCCTAGTTTTGTTGGAGAAATTGCCAACAGCAGACTTTGCAGTTTCTGAGTTTCGAGGACAAGCGAGTGACATACCCTGTTCAGTTTAAAAATAGCAAGTGCCCAGTTTCTAAAGCTGGAGAATTATTTAACCCACTTATTTGCCAAAAATGCCAAGGATTAATGAATGTGAGCTGGAGTCATTTGTACTACAGCAGAAAAACTCACAGTGAGGTGATGCGATCAGTTCACGGATTAAATGCTGGCAGGCTCATCTTGGTGGGAAGCCCACTCCCCACTACCTGAGGTTGCTGTTCTTGGGCGAACAGTTAAACTGAGGGTTTACATTCTATTGGCGGATGCAAAAGATCCCACTCCCACAGGGAAGACCAGCTTAGTGTCCTGGGGTCAATCTGTGTCACAAGTCTGACCATTATGGTGCTGTTATGGGATCTTGTCAGCTCATCCATCATCATAAGACCTAAAGACATCCAACATTGGGTCCATCAAGTCTACTCTGGCATTTGATCATAGCTGAATTATTTTTTCCCTCTCAACTCCATTCTCCTGCTTTCTCACCAGAACCTTTGATGCCTTTAATAACCAAAAGCATATCGACATCAGCCTTAAATATACTCAATGACTTGGTCTCATACGTCAGATTTCAAGTCAAGTCAAGTCAACTTTACTTTTATTGTCATTTCGACCATAACTGCTGGTACAGTGCATAGTAAAAATGAGACAACATTTTTCAGGACCATGGTGTTACACGACACAGTACAAAAACTAGACTGAACTACGTAATTTAAAAAACACAGAGAAAGCTACACTAGACTACAGACCTACACTGGACTGCATAAAGTGCACAAAAACAGCGCAGGCATTACAATAAATAATAAACAGGACAGTAGGGCAAGGTGTCAGTCAAGGCTCTGGGTATTGAGGAGTCTGATAGCTTGGGGAAGAAACTGTTATATAGTCTGGTCGTGAGAGCCCGAATGCTTCGGAGCCTTTTCCCAGATGGCAGGAGGGAGAAGAGATTGTATGAGGGGTGCATGGGGTCCTTCATAATGCTGTTACCTTTGTCGATGCAGTGTGTAGTGTAAATGTCCGTGATAGCCGGAACAGAGACCCCGATGATCTTCTCAGCTGACCTCACAATCCGCTGCAGGGTCTTGCAATCCGAGATGGTGCAATTTTCAAACCAGGCAGTGATGCTGTTGCTCAGGATGCTCTCAATACAACCCCTGTAGAACATGATGAGGATGGGGTGGTGGGAGATGGACTTTCCTCAGCCTTCGCAAAAAGTAGAGACGCTGCTGGGCTTTCTTTGCTGTGGAGCTGGTGTTGAGGGACCCGGTGAGATTCTCCGCCAGGTGAACACCAAGAAATTTGGTGCTCTTAACAATCTGTACCGAGGAGCCGTCGATGTTCAGTGGGGAGTGGTCGCTCCGTGCCCTCCTTTGCCTTCGGCGATGAATTTCACAGATACACCACTCTCTGGTTAAAGAAATTCCTCCTCATCTCTGTTTTAAAGTGACTCCTTCTATTCTGAGGTTAGTTGTAAATCTAGTCAGCTCCATCTTAGGTACGAGCTACAAAGTACCCAGGAGATCTTTAGGGAGTGGTGTCTCAGAAAGGCAGCGTCCATTATTAAGGACCTCCAGCACCCAGGGCATGCCCTTTTCTCACTGTTACCATCAGGTAGGAGGTACAGAAGCCTGAAGGCACACACTCAGTGATTCAGGAACAGCTTCTTCCCCTCTGCCATCCGATTCCTAAATGGACATTGAATCCTTGGACACTCCCTCACTTTTTTGATATACAGTATTACTGTTTTTACACATTTTAAAAAATCTATTCAACATACCTAATTGATTTACTTGTTTATTTATTATTATATTTTATTTTTTTTTCTCTCTCTCTCTCTGCTGGATTATGTATTGCATTGAACTGCTGCTGCTAAGTTAACAAATTTCACGTCACATGCCGGTGATAATAAACCTGATTCTGATTTTAATGTATTCATTGAAAATGTGGCTGAGCCAGCATTGACTTGCCTATACAAAGCGCTGGATGAACTCAGCAGGCCAAGCAGTATTTTTGGAAAAAAGTACAGTTGATGTGTTTCAGGTCTCCACTGTACTGTTTTCCATAAACGCTGCCTGGCCTGCTGAATTTCTCTAGTATTTTGTGTGTGGATTTCCAGCATCTGCAGATTTTCTCTTGTTTTTGACTAGCCCATCCCTGACTGCCCCGGAGAAGAGGCTGGTGAGCTGCCATTTTGAACCACCGCAGCTCTTGCGGTGTGGACACACCCACCCTACAGTCCCTGGACTCTGACCCAGCAACAGAGAATAAACCTTCAAGTCAGGATGCTGTGTAGCTCAGTGGACAGCTTCCACGTGTTGGAGTTCTCCGTGCTTTTGCTGCACCTGTCCCTCTATCTAGTAGAGATGGTGGTTTAGAAGCAGCTCTCTAAGGAGTCTAATTTCAATAGTAACTCAAGGCACAATATATCATTCACTCTACTACTGTCATCCAGCTAAAGGATCATTCCTTTGCATGATAGTGGCACCAGGAGTACCTAAATATTAAGAGTGAAACATCAACCCAGGACTACCTGTCAGCTAATATCACAAAGACAGCACGCAAGAAAGTGAAAGTGACCTCTCAGGTAGAGAAGGCCATGGAAAAGGTGTTTGGCACGCTGGGCTTCATTGAGCAGAACACTGAGTACAGGAGTTGAGACATTATGTTGCAGTAGTAGTACAAGATGTTGGTGAGGCTGCATTTGAAATTTTGTGTTCGGATTTCATCATCCTGCTATAGAAAAGATGCCATTCAACTGAAAAGAGTTCAGAGGAGATTTATAATAATGTTGTTAGGACGCTGGGGACTGAGTATTAGGGAAAGGTTGGGGCAGGGTAGAGTTTACGAATTGGAATGTAGGAGATTGAGGGGTGGCTGTATAGAAGAGTAGAAAGTCACGAGGGGCATGGATGGGATGAATGCACACAGTCTTTTTCCTGGGAAAGGGAGTTAAGAACTAGATAGCAGAGGTCTGAGGCGTGAGGGGAAAGATTTAAAAGGAACCTAAGGGGCAACTTCTTCCTGCAGAGAGTGGTCAGTATGCCAGAGGAAGTGGTTGAGGCAGGTGTTGTGTCCTTGACATTTCAAAGAGGCTTGGACAGTTATGTGGATAGGTTTTTAAGGATATGACCCAAAGGTGGTTAAATGCTTAGATGGGCACCTTGGTTGGACCAACTGGATGTGCATTCACCCTCTCTGTGCCCCTCAATTTTACACACCTCTAGAAGTTCACTCCTCATTTTCCTACATGTCAGTGAGGTGACGCGATCAAGGTATATAAAATTCTGAGAGGTATGGACAGAGGAGATAGCCAGTGTCTGTTTCCCATGGTAGGGACAGAACAGCAACAACACTTAAGAGGGAGATAGACAAGTAGTTGAAGGGATAGGAAACTAATGCAGGCAAATAGGATTAAATAGTCAGCGTAGACACAGTGGATTGAAGGGACTGTTTTTATGCTGTACAACTTTAAATTAGTCTCCAGCCAAGACAATTCATTCCTTGAGATCTGAATTACCAATGTACACCGAGTTTACAGAAGCCTGACATTCCACACTACCAGGTTCAACAACAGCTACTTTTCTTCAACCATACATTCCTTGAACCAACCAGCAGAACCCAGATCACTGCAGTTTAGTAACACAATGACCACAGTACACATTATCACTTTGCACTAAAGCAGACTTCATTTTGCTCTAGTTAGATATGTTCTTGTAAAAAATCTGCTTAATTTATGTTCAGTTTATGGTTATTTTGGTGAATGCTGCTTATATGATGCTATGTGATGAGGCTAAGGTAAGTCTTTCATTGCACCTATGTATACATGGCGTTGGTCTAGTGATCTGAAGGTCACTAGTTCGAGCCTCAGCTGAGGTGGCGTGTTGTGTCCTTGAGCAAGGCACTTAACCACACACTGCTCTGCGACGACACTGGTGCCAAGCTGTATCGGCCTAGTGCCCTTCCCTTGGACAACATCGGTGGTGTGGAGAGGGGAGACTTGTAGCACGGGCAACTGCCAGTCTTCCATACAACCCTTCCCAGGCCTCAGTCAACATCGAAATCAATGGACAGCCGAAGAAGAAGTATACATGTAATCAATGCGTATTAAACTCAACTTTGACTTGGATCAGCTTCATCAACGACTTCCCTTCCTGCAGACAGCCAAAGAGCAAAATAGTAACGATCTCGGTCCAATCAGTCCATGCTGATCATGGTGCCCGCCCAGCTAGTCCCAATTTCCTGTGTTTGGCCCATACCTCTCCAAGTCTTCCCTCCATGTACCTATCCAAGTGTCTCTTAAATGATACTATTGCACCTGTTTTAATCACTTCCTCTGGCAGTTCATTCCATATACTCCCCACCCTTTGGGTGAAAAGGCTGCAACTCAGGTTTGGACTTAATTCTCCGGAACGCTGGAGATTGAGGGGAGATCTTATAGAGGTATACAAAATTATGATGGGTACAGATCAGGAGAATGTATGCAACTATTTTTCCCTCAGGCTGAATGACACTAGAATTGGAGATCGTAGGTTTAAGGCGATAAATGAAATACTTAATGGGAATCTGAGGGGAAGCATTTTGTTCTCAGATGCCGCTGATAAATGGTGACTCTTTGCACCCAGCTCTGATGGAAATCATCAAATATTCCCATTTATAGACATGGCTATTTCAGTAAGCAAAATCATTTTAAGATGATTAAAATTTTGATCAATTCTTAAAACCAATGGGCCCCAGATGATAGACTCAGGTTGCGAGTGCAGTCCCCCATTATGAGAAGGAAGGGTGTGCTGCATGTACAATTGAATGCAGTATACTTAGACTCTAGCCCCCTCCTGACTATCCTGCTGTCGTATGCAGTCTCTGGAGAATAAAACTGAAGGCCTGAGAGCAAGATTGCAGTACTAGAAGGACATCAGGGAGTGCTGTGTACTTTTCTGCATGGAAATATGAATCACCCCCACCATTTCTGACACAGTGCTACAGCCCGAGGACTTCACCATCCACCACAGATACAGGAGGAGGCAGAAGAGGTGTTGTATGATTCATGATTAACTCATCGTGGTGCACAGACATTGTAGATTTGATCCCATCCTATTCACCCATCCTGGAATGTCTAGCCATTAAATGCCATCCATCTTATCTGCTGAGGGAGTTTCCTACCTTCATCCTTGTGTGCTGTACACCCCATCTCTGGCCAACATCAGACAGGCGCTGGAGGAGCTGAGCACCGTGGCCAGCAGTCACAATAAGGCACACTCTGATGCCTTCCCTATCATTGCAGGGGATTTCAACCAGGCCAGCTTGAAGAGGTCTCTGAACTACTTCCACCTGGCACCCGTGGAACCAGAGGAGCAAACACATATGACCAATATTATGCCGCCATTGAGAACGCTGACCGTGCCACCTCACCCCCGCACTTTGGAAAGTCCAATCACCTGGCAGAGACTGAAGACCCCAGCACCTGCGGTGAGGACCAAGAATACATGATCAAGGAAGGCAGAGGAGAGCACACAGGACTGCTCTGAGGGATTGGAATGAAAGTGCCTCAGTTGTCACCAACTTCATCAAGACCTATGATGATGAACATGTGCCTTCAAGAACATACCAGACCTACTGAAACCAAAAAAACAATAGATGAATCATGAGATTCAGTCTTCTGAGGGCTAGATCTGAGGCATTCAAGACCAGTGATCCAGAACTACACAAGAAATCCAGGTTGGACCAACAGGAGGCTATTTTAAGAGTAAGACAACAAGTCCAATTGAGTTAGAAATGGAATCATGTGCATGCCAGCGCTGGCAGGGTTTGCAGGCCAATACTTCCTACAAGGCGAAACCTAACAAGGCTATGATACTCTACTCCCAGAAAAGCTCAACGCCTTTTCAACACTTTGAAAGAAAGAACAAAACTACACCTCTGTGAACACAAAGTGCACTGCAGATGCTGTGGTCAAATCAAGACTCCGCAGGTCGGGCAGCATCCATTGAAAGAAGCAGTCAGCGTTTTGGGTCGAAACCCTTCGTCAGGCCTAAAGGAGGAGGGGGCAGGGACCCTATAAAGAAGGTGGGGAGAGGGTGGAAAACCAATCAGAGGAAAGATCAAAGGGTGGGGGAGGGGAAGCAGGGAGGGACCGCTTCGTCGAGCACCTCCGCTCCGTCCGCCACAACAGACAGGATCCCCCGGTTGCCACTCACTTCAACTCTCCCTCTCATTTCCATTCGGATATGTCCATACATGGCCTCCTCTACTGCCATGATGAGGCCAAACTTCGGTTGGAGGAACAACATATCATATACCGTCTGGGTAGTCTCCAGCCCCTTGGTATGGACATCGAATTCTCCAACTTCTGGTAATTCCCTCCCTCTCCCTTCCCCCATCCCACCTCCACTCTGTCTCCTCTTCTAGCTGCCTATCATGACTCTGCCTTCTTCTACTACCCATAGTGCTTTCCCCTTAGATTCCTTCTTCACCTCTCCTGCCTATCCCCTCCCTGCTTCCCCTCCCCCACCCCTTGATCTTTCCTCTGATTGGTTTTCCACCCTCCCCCCACCTTCCTAATAGGGCCCCTGCCCCCTCCTTCTTTAGTCCTGACGAAGGTTTCGACCCGAAACGTTGACTGCTTCTTTCAGCCCGACCTGCTGAGTGCTTTTTTGTACGTCTTGATAACACTCTGAGAATCTCTGCAGCATGATGACCTTATGATCTCTGTCAACATCAGACCCTCTCTCAAGAGGGCGAACCCTTGCCAAGCATCAGGCCCTGATGGTGTACCTAGTAGGCCACTGAAACCCTGTGCCAACCAACTAGCAGGAGTGTTCAAGGACATCTTCAATCTCTTACTGCTGCAGCCAGAGATTCCCAACTGCTTCAAAAGCGCGACAATCATACCAGTGCCCCAAACGAGCTGGGTGAGCTGCCTCAATGACTATTGCCCAGTGGTACTCACATCCCCAGTGATTAAGTGCTTTGAGAAGTTGGTCACTGCCAGAATCAATTCCTGTCTAAGTAAAGGACCTGGACCCACTACAGTTTGCCTATTGCCACAATATGTCTACAATGGACTGGATCTCACTGGCTCTCTACTCAGCCTTGGATCACCTGGACAATAGCAATACCTATGTCAAGCTGCTGTTTACTGATTACAGCTCAGCTTTTAGCACAATCGTAGCCTCAATTCTAATCAAAAAGCTCCAAAACCTGGGCCTCTGTACCTCCCTCTGCAACTGGATCTTTGACTTCCTTGCCGTGAGATTACAGTCAGTGCAGATTGGAAGTAACATCTTCTCCTTGTTGACAATCAACACTGGTGCACCTCATGGATGTGTGCTTTGCCTGCTGCTCTACTCTCTCTACACTCACAGCTGTGTGGCTAGGTACAGCTCAAATGCCATCCATTAATTTGCTAATGGCACAACTATTGTTGGCAGAACTTCAGGTGGTGATGAGGAGGCGAATGTACAGGAGTGAGACAGAGCATCTTGTTTAATGGTGTCGCAACAACAACCTTGCACTCAATGTCAGTAAGTGCAAGGAATTGATTGTGGACTTCAGGAAGGGAAAGTCAAAGGAACACACACCAGTCCTCACTGAGTGAGCAGCTTCAAGTTCCTGGTGTTAACTTCTCTGAAGATTGATATATTAATGCAATTACAAAGAAGGCATGACATGGCTATATTTCATTCAGAGTTTTAGCAGAATTGATATGTCTCCAACAACACTGGCAGATTTCTACAAATACAGCACTCCGACTGGCTGCATCACCAAATGGTATGGAAGGGTCACTGTACAGGGTCAGAAAATACTGCAGAGTGGTGTAAACTTGGCCAGGTCCATCATGGGTATGAGCCTCCTTAGCATCAAGGTCATCTTCAAGAGAGGATGCCTTAAAGATGGTGCCGTCCAACAGCAAGGATATGCCCTTTTTATCATTGCAATCATCAAGGAGGAGGTGCAGGAGCCTGAAGAGACACGCTCAACGTCTCAGGAACAGCTCCTTCCCCTCCGCCATCAGATTTCTGAATGGTCCATGATCACAATCTACACTTCACTATTATTTTTCTTCTTTTTTCACTCTCTTTTTGCAAAACTTACTTAATTTCATGTTTAAGTATATTTCTTATTGTAATTCCTATTTTTTATTATGTATTGCACTGTACTGCTTCTGCAAAACGACAAATTTCATGCTATATGCCGGTGACACTAAACCTGATTCTGAACATCTTCACTCAGACTGTGATGTGAGTGTGGAGCAAGCTGCCGGTGAAAATGAGACCTGTTTAGGGGGATATGGCCTGGGTGCCAGAAGATGGGCCTGGGCAGAAGATCAGGTTGGTATGAGCTAAATGGGCCGAAAGACCTGTTTCTGTTCTGTACCACTGCCAATAAGCTGGGACATTTTTACAATGCCAATCCATTCAAAACCCCTGTGAGACCTGCACAGCATAGCTACTGGCTTTGCAAAAGCATGCAAGGTAGGTTAGATAATAATGCACTTCTTTCAGCTTGTTCTAATACATTACTGAGCACAAACCTTTACACACCTCTCCTGAAATATCTAGGGTCTGATTACAGCTATAAGCTTTCCTCACAGGGTCAGAGCACACAGGATGGCTGGGTTTGCAACAAGTATAAAGCTCTCAGCTGTTGACAGAGTCTGGGCAATCTGCCCAGAAACCCATAGATCTCAGATTCGGTTTCATACCTGAAGGTTCAGACAAAATTTCCATCTTTGAAGCAAAGCCTCAGCTGAATAAACCACCCATTGAAATCACTTGAACCCCTCCCCCTACCTCGTGATCAGTCCCACGCCAGTTGACCCTTCCCTTGGAACAGTTTGATTGCCTGGGTTTATCAGGTAGGCAGGTTGTCAAGGGATCTTGCTGAGTATCCTGGAAACAGCAGGAATCCTGCCATCACTTTTCAGGAGACTAAGTGAAAGAATGGGGGGACAAAAAGGGAATGGGAGGGTTGGAAGAGGAAGAAAGAGAAAGAGTGAGAGAGATTGAAAGAGAAAACATAATGATAATGAGGGACAAATAACAAATTTCTCAATTCTTTCTTTTTCCATTCCCCATTCTGTCTCCCCTCTCACTCCTTCTCTGCCTTTCACCTGTCCATCACCTCCCTCTGGTGCCCCTCCTCCATCCCTTTTCTTCCATGGTGCACTGTTCACACCTATCAGATTCTTTCTTCTTCTTCAGCCCTTTACCTCTTCCACCTATCACCTCCCAGTTTCTTACTTCATCCCCCCTGCCCCCTCACCTGCCAGCTTGAACTCCTCCCCGTCACCTTTTGCATCCTTCCTTTCGAATCGGATGAATGGCCTCAGCCCAAAACACCAACTGTTTATTCCTCCCCGTAGATGCTGCCTGACCTGCTGAGTTCCTCCAGTGTTTTATGTGCCTACTCAAGATTTCCAGCGTTAACAGAATGCCTTGTTTGTGACACAGCAAATAGATTTTCTAAGAGATTTAAAGTGGTAAGTGTATTTATTGTGGTCACATGTACTGAGGTAAAGTGAGAAACTTTATTTTGCATGCCTTCCATGCGGATCACATAACATTTTAGGAACAGCTTCTTCCCCTCTGCCATCAGATCTCTGAATGGTCCATAAACAGATTCTTGTTATTCCTTTGCTGTGTGATTTATTTATTTTTGTAATTTAAAGGAATTTTTACACCTTGCATTGTATAGCTGCCACAAAATAAGATTTCGTGACATATGTCTGTGATAATAAACCTGATTCTGATTCTGATTTCTCTTCATTACAACAATTCATTGAGGCAGCACAAGGGAAACCAGTAACGGAGTGAAGGACAAAGCTACAGGGAAAGTGCAGGGCAGGCAAACCATGAGCTGCAAGGACAATAAGACGGTAGATTATGAGGTCAAGATTCCATCTTGTTGTTCAACAGTCTCATAACTGCAGGGTAGAAGCTGACCTTGAGCCTGATCTGCAGATGTTGAAGTGGAGCCAGTGCTGTAATGTGGAAATTCTCCAGTGTAAAGTTGGGTCAGGAGTGGATAAACGAGACTGTAACACCAGGCACTCATGCCTTTCATCAGCTACGTCTGCTCCTCAGAGGCCCATCTCACCATTCTAAATTGGAACACATCTGAGGTATCCAAAAATAGTTTGGGCAGCTCGGGGAATAGGATGCCGTGGGTCTCTGGGGAAACACAGGCATGATAGCTTGACTCAAGGATGTCTGCCTTTCTAAACAGGATGACGTAACGCTAGCCTCCTGGGGAAACCCATGAGGAGCTGCTGGCCTTATGAGGAGAACTGGTGAGGCAGGGGCGAGGACAGCATGCCATCAGACAGGGAGTTGAAGAAACATGCACTGGTGCCTCTGCCTTCAGCTGCCATCAAATATCAACAACAGAGTTTTCTGGTCAGTCCCTAGATACACAGTAACCTGGTCACCATTTTCACTGATTCCACAGGGAAGTTACTCTCATAACACATTAGAAGCACTTGACTTACCAAAATAGAAAGGCTAGAGACGAGTTGAGTAAATTTGAGTAAAAATCACAGAGGCATACAATATATAAGCAGGCCCTTCAGCCCAGCTGATCCATGCTGACCAACATTCCCACCTAAGCTAGTCCCATTTGCCCATGTTCAGTCATAGAAATCCCTATCCTTTTAAACTGTCAGTATCCACGCACCTGCCCAACTGTCTTTTAAATTTTGTTGTTGTACCTGCGGCAACCACTTCCTCTGGCAGCACATTGCATGCACTCAACATCCTCCGTGTGAAGATGTTGCCTCTCAGGTCCCTTTTAAATCATTCACTTCTCATGCTGAACCTATACCTTTCCCTGGAAAAAAACTGCGTCCATTCCCCGTACCTACAGAATGTCCATCATGATTTTATACACCTCTGTAAGACCACCCCTCATTCTCCTATCTGCCATTGAAGAAGTACAACATTCATCATGATATGGTGGGCTGATGGGCCTGTATCTATCCCAGAAAACTCTTCCACTTTATCTTTGGAAGCAAAACACAAGCAAGCTCCACCAGTACCAACACCACATACCTTTGGAAACATGCTAAGAGGCCTTTACTTACTCTAGTCAGTGGTGGAAAGGGTGAGCAGCTTCACATTCTTTGCCATCAGTGTTTCAGAGGATCTAACCCAGCCCAGGCACACTGATGCAATCACAAAGAAAGCCTGCCAATGGCTCTTCTTCATAAATAGTTTGAGGAGATTTGGAGGTTCACCAAAGACCATAAGACCAAACGTTTATAAGACACAAGGGCAGAATTAGGCTAATCGCTACATCAAGTTTGCTCTGCCATTCCATCATGGCTGATTCATCATCCCTCTTAAACCCATTTTTCTGCCTTATCCCCATAACCTTTGACACCTTGATTAAATATACTCAATGACTTGGCCTTCACAGCCACCTGTAGCAATGAATTTCACAGAATCACTGGCCCCTGGCTAAAGAAATTCCCTCTTATCTCTGTTCTTAATAGACATCACTACTCTGAAGCTATGCCCTCTGGTCCTAGACTCCCGCACTATAGGAAAGATCACCTCCACAGCCACTCTATCTAATCCTTTCAATATTCAATAGGCTTCAATGAGATCCCCTCCTCATTCTTCTGAACTCCTGTGAGTGACAAGCCTGGATCCATCAAACACTCTTCGTACATTATCCTTTCATTCAAGGAATCATTCTCGTAGTTCTCCTCTGAAGGCAAAAGAAAGGGGCTGAGAGAGAAAATAAGTCAGCCGTGATTGAATACAGAGACTTGATGGGCTAAATTGCCTAATTCTGCTCTTTTGTCTTATGGTCCATGATTGAGAATACTCCCTCATTACTGGAGTGAGTTTAGGGAACCTTAGCTGTACTGCCTCAAATGGCAATATCCTCTGGCAAGATGTGCCTGAACGTACAGATCACCAGGGAAAGTCAAACACATTATCTGGGCTGGTGTCTCATCCAGTCAGGAGCACATATCACCTGTACTGTGACCAACCAGGCAAGACGTTTACAGGCCATGAATCCAAGTCTCACCATAGTCCCCAAGACATGAACACACACAGTCCTTTCCCCAGAGAAAGGGAATATGCATACATCAGGGTGCTCTTCATTGACTACATCACAGCATTCAATACTCTCATCCCTCAAGACTAATAAATAAGCTTCAGGACCTTGGCTTCAAGACCTCTTGTGCAATTGGATACTCAATTTCCTCACTTGAGGACCTCAATCAGTTCAGAATGGCAAAATCTCCTCCACAATCTCCATCAACACAGGTGTGCCATAAGGCTGTTTGCCTAGCCCCCAGTTCATATTTATATTTAAGCACAGCTCCAATGTCATATTCAAATTGGCAACGCCACTGTTGATGGCCGAATTGGCATATAGTAAGGTGACTGAAAGGCTAGCTGAGTGGTGCCTCACTCAACGTCAGCAAGAACAAGGAGGAGGAAACAGGAGGTCCATGAGACGATTCTGATTGGATGATCAGAGGTGTGGGGGGGTCAGCAACTTTAAATTCCTCAGTGTTATCATTTCAGAGGATCTGTCCTCAGTCCAGTGCATAAGTGCCATTGCAAAGAAAGCACAGCAGCACCTCTACTTCCTTACACGTTTGTGAAATTTTGACATGTCATCTGAAACTTTGATGGACTTCTACAGATGTGTGGTGGAGAGTATATTGACTGGCTGGATCACAGCTGGTATGGAAACATCCATGTCCTTGAATGGAAGAACCTACAGAAAGTAGTGGATACAGCCTAATCCATCATGCGTAACCACGCACCCCACCCCACCACTGTCCTCATCAATATGGAGCACTGTTACAGGAAAACAGCATCCATCATCAAGGACTTCCACCATCTAGGCTATGCTCTCTTCTCGCTGTTGCAATCAGATACAGGAGCCTCAGAACCCAGGCCACTAGGTTCAGGAACAGTTATTACCCCTCAACCATCAGGCTCTTGAACCAGAGGGGATAACTTCACTCAACTTCACTCGCCCCATCACTGAACTGTTTCCACAACCTGAGAACTCACTTTCAAGAACTATTCATCTCATGTTCTTGATATTTATTGCTTATGTTCTTGATATTATTGAATATTATTTTCTATTTTTTTATTTTGTATTTGCACAGTTTGCTGTCTTTTGCATATTGTTTGTACGTCCTGTCAGCGGTGGTCTTTCATCAAATCTATTTTGTTTCTAGTATTTACTGTGAATGGCCACAAGAGCTGATCTCAGGGATGTATATGGTGACAAATCTACTTTGAATGTTTAAGGTGAGAGTGGAAAGATTTATACGTGATGTGAGGGGTAACTTCTTCACCGAGAAGGTGATCAGTAGATGGAATGAATTGCCAGAGAAAGTAGTTGAGCCAGGTACAATAAGAATGTTTAAAAGACACTTGGATGAGTATGAATAGGAAAGATTTGGAGAGACATGGGCCAAACATCAGAAACTAGGGACTAGTTTGGAAGAGCACGTTGGTTGGTATAGATGAGCTAGAGCTGTTCCCATGTTGACTCTATGACTCAATCTGCCTATCACCCCTCCTCAACAGGATCCACCTACCGCCAGCCAGCTCTCTCCACCCGTTCCCCTCACCACTTCATACTGGCTTTCTCCACTGACTTTCAGTCCAGATGGAAGGTCTCAACCCAAAACACTGATTGTTTATTTCCCTCCACAGATGCCTCCTGACACACTGAGTTTCTCCAACAACTTTTATGTTGGTTTCTCTGGACTTCCAAGGGCAACCAGCTGAATGGAAGGAGCACCAAGTATGAAGTACCACATCCACTTGTGACAGCAGACGTGGAGCGTGATGGTACAGCAAGGTAATGCACTGCCCTCCCTCTTCCCTAACCCTACTACCTCATCAAAATCACACCATAAATTCACTCTCCAAGGCATTGTTTACAAAATATTTGGTGTGGTACTGAGGGAGCATTGCACTGTGGGAGGGGTGGTACTGAGAGAGTGAAACATAATGGAAGAGGCAGTACCGGGGTGAGTCACACTGTGTCATATGACAGAACCAAAATATCCCTAACTGAGTGCTCCATTACTAAAATTGCATTATCACTAAGGTTTACTAACAAGGGAGGAGGTGAACAGACCAACACAGTTCTGCTCTTGAGAATTGTGTCTGGTGTTGGTTCTGAAGCAGTGAGTGACCGAGGATAATGCCTGGAATCAGCCTACTGTGACATATAAAGAGATCCCAAACACAACATAAAAAGAGATGACTGAACAGAAATCATTAATAGACCAACCAACAGGTATGGGTAAAGATGAAAGTGCAGTGGAAGCTCTCCACCTCTATCATGTCGACCCTCATCCTCCATTGTGCTGATCTTGATGTCAATTTGTCCTAATTGTCCTCCTCTTCTGTATCATCCATATCCCACTATTCCCTCCATATCCATGTGTCTATCTAACACCTTCTTAACTATACCTGCTTCCACTATTGCCCCATTAACCCACTCCAGGCACCTACCACTCTCTGCCCCTCGCAGTGCCCTTAATTTCCCACTCTAACTTTAAAAATCTTCTGGAATCATTTAATAGACTTTTAGAGACATGGATAGGAAAGGTTTAGAAGGAACTGGTCCAAACACAGGCAAATGGGACTTCCTTAGATGGGCACACTGGACAGCACGGGCAAGTCAGAGCCAAGGGCCTGTTACTGTGCTGTATGACTCCGTGACGCTACAGTAAAGAAGGGTGAGTGCAAGGCCATTTCCCTAGCTGCTCACTGCTGGAACTCTTTATTGTCCCCTGACCTAAGTACTCCAATCCAAGCTTCCCTGACCTACTTTCACATGAATCAGCACATGAGTGGCACTAGTAGTCCAGTATGTTATCACCCCACATCCCACTAATCCTCACCATTAGCTTCCAGGTTACAGCTTGACAAACATCCTGAACCCCCCTCTGAACCTCACCCTCCATTTATCTGTCTCCTCGTTCAGCCCAAAGATCTTCCCATTTTAATCACTGGTGGATAGCTTGCTGAAAGCAGCAGCACAGGAAGACAGCGGTGAAGAAGCCATTTGGTATGCTGGCCTTCATCAGTCAGGTTAATAAGTATGAAGTTGAGATCTTATGCTACAGTTGTACAACGTATTGGGGAGACTTCACTTGCATGATACAAGTGCCCTGCACCCTGCTAAAGGAAATATATGGCTTAACTTGAAAGAGCGCAGAGAGAAAATTTAGGAGGATACTGCCAGGACTCAGGGTTTGGGTTATAGGGAGAAGTCAGACAGGCTATGACTTTATTCCTTGGTAAATAGGAAAATGAGGGGTGACTTTATAGAGATGTATAAATTATGAGGTGCACAGATAAGGTGAATGCACATAGTTTTATCCCCAGGGAAGTGAAAGAAAAAAAAATTAAGTACATTGGCTTAAGATGAAAGGTAAAAGATTGAAAAGATAACAGAGGCAACTTCTCCTTGTAGAATGGTGCAAAATTGGAGTAAGCTGCTTGAGGAACTGGTTGAGTGAGGTGGTGATGGTTGTCTCTCGGGGTCCGAGGAAGACTAAACATTGTGCAGTCACCTGTGGATACGTATGTGGCTTCGAAGGCCGAATCACACATGCGGTTGCAGGTTGGACGCGGAATGACGGTTGTTGGAACAGGTGCATACACAGCCTTGTGGCGTCGGTCTCGTGCTGCTGCAAGGCGCTGATTTCGGTCATCCTCAAAGTCAGGTGCAGCTTTTCTGGTCAGGGCGCGCCACGCAGCCCTGTCCGCTGCGGACTCCTCAAGTTGTCGAGGCTGGAGGTCTGCCAATTTGATGTACGATTTCAAATTGTCTTTGAATCTTTTTTTGGGGCGGCACTGATTGCGTCTGCCATGCTCAAGCTCACCGTACAGCAGCTGCCTGGGGATCCTTGTTTCACCCGTGTGGATTACATGGCCAGTGCAGTGTAGCTGGGCCTGGAGGATCCTTGCCTCAATGCTTGTGCTGCTGGCTCTGTCAAGGACTTCCTGGTTGGTGATTCGGTCCTGCTATCGAATCCTCATGATCGACTGCAGAGAGTGCATGTGAAACTGCTCCAGCTGTTTGATGTCCAGCTTGTTGAGGGAGGTAGAATAACAACATTTAAAAGACATGAGGTCAGGTACGTGGATAGGAAAGGTTTAGAGGGATACAGGCCAAATACAGAATGGGCAGTTGAGCTGAAGGGTCTGTTTCTGAGCTGAATTATTCTGAGACAGTGACACTTTCCCTGTGGTGCCTCTATCTCCACAAGCATGAGCTTCATTCTCTTGAATTCCTTCCCAAGACCTTGTCCTTAGTTGTTCCTCCAAGGTTGTCCTTTACAAACATCCCATCATCTTCTTAAGGGCCTCAGTCAGTTTCCTCCTGATGTTTGCTCTGTTAGGCAGTGGAGAAGGTTTTGCTCCAACAATTGTGCTACATAAATGCAAGCTGCTGTTGTTGCACTTGGCAAGTAGAGTGTGAACTCACACTGTGCTAACAAAAGTCAAAATAAAATCTTTATGTTCCAAAAAATCTCCAGCAAGATGAACTCAGGCCAGCTATCTGGCTAACTGAAGTCACTTGATTGTGGATGCATTAAACATAAATTATATGATTAAATATCAAATACTGGCAATCATTTTGCAGTCGTATATTTTGAATAATATTACTTTATTTGACAAGCATTGTATTTAATATCACATTGGGAATAGTACCATTTACCACTGTTAGAGTTAAGTTCCTGTTACTAACTAGACCTGTGGAGTTTAGCTGAAACCATTCATCTCAGGACCCTTCGGAGCTGCAGCTGTGAATCTCCATATAGACGCTTGTAGCAAGTGGACCAAGATACCACTTTGCTGCAATGTGTGAAGAACACTGAAAGCCTAGGTTAAAAAAAAACTCCCCTCCAAATATTACTTACCACAGCTACAAGCATTGGAACAATTTCTGATCAGAATTTAATTATTTGTTGTTTCTCTCTCTTCTTTCACCACTTTGATTTATAATAACACCTTTCACAGCCTCCTGATGTACAGAGCACTTAACAGTCAATAAAAGTACAGTGGATTCTGGATAATTGGGACACATCGGGACCACTACATGTTGGCTGAATTAAGCGGCAGCCCAAATTAGCCAAAGCTTCATGGAAATAGTTAAAATGTACAAAAAGGCAAACTATCCTTGAACTGAGTGGCAAGTTATGTATTTAAATGAAAACAGAAGAAATTAGAACACTGCCAATGCTGCTACAGTATTATAAAACTATGTATTAGTTCCTAACAGCTATCAATAGACAAATTCAGGTGTACGCTGCCTTGTATGAATGAGAGAGCAAAATCCTGCAGAGCAGGAGTCATTTGAAAACATCACGTTCCAATGAGAGTGAACGACTGTTTGAAGTAGCGAGTGAGGGAGTGACATCTTGTAGGGTGGGAGCCATCTGTAAATTGCAAGACTCATCAGGAGTGAGTGAATGGGTGAGCAACGTCTTGCATGATGCAAGCCATTTGAAAACTGCAGGGCTTGCTGGGAGTGAGTGATTGTTTGAAATAATGAGTGAGAGAACAACACCTTGAAGGGCAGCCACCATTTGAAAACTAAAAGCTATCATGAGTGAATCATTGGTTGAGCCAATAAAAAGAAAAGAAGTGTAAGCAGAGCGGGCATTGTTTGAGTGGGACAATGTTAGAGTGCTCCAGCTTTGGCTCAATAGGCTTGGGCAAGCACAGGTGAAGATTCTAATTAAGTTTCCAATAAGTTTTTTTCTTTCTGTTAGTACATATCTAGTGTGCTAAGAATGGGTCAGTATTGGGAGACCTCAAATCTCCCTGATAACTACTTCTGCATACCTGCTTATTAATGCAAATATCTAATCAGCCAATTACGTGGCAGCAATTAAATGACTGAATGCATGCAGGCATGGTCAAGAGGTTCAGCTACTGTTCAGACCAGACATCAGAATGAAATCTGATATAAGTGACTTTGTTGGAACTTTGGGAGACCTCTAATCTCCTTGATAACAACATCTGCACAAAGTGCACCAAGCTGCAGCTCCTAACAGACTGGTTTAATGAACTGGAGCTGCAGCTCAACGACCTTCAGCTCAGATGGGAGAAGGAGAAAATGATAGTTAGGAGTTACAGAGAAGAACTCATCCCTAAGTTGCAGGAGGCAGGTATGTGAATGACTGTCAAGAGAAGAAAAGGGAATAGACAGTCAGTGCAGAGTACCCTTGTTACCATTCCCCTCAATATTACCTATACCATTTTTGATACAGTGGGGTGGGGGGGGGGGGGAATGACCTACCAGACAGAAGCCACAGCAAGCCTGTCTCTGGTACTGAGTCTGGTTCTGTGTCTCAGAAGGGGAGTGCAGCAGCGATAGGCGATTCCACAGGGGAGCGGACAAGAGATTCTGTGGATGTGAAAAAGACACCCGGAGAGTATAATGCCTCCCAGGTGCCAGGGTCTGGGATGCCTCAGATTGGGCCCACAGCATTCTAAAGGGGGAGGGGGAGCTGCTAGAAGTTGAGAGTGTCAAGGAGCAGAAGTGAGTGCTGTTGCTATTACTAAGGAAAAGGTGCTTGGGAAGATGAAAGGTCTTAAGGATGGTAATTCACCTGGACCAGATGGACCACACCCCAGGGCTCTGAATGAGATAGCTGAAGTTGTTGTGGTGGCACTCGTAATGAGCTTTCAAGAATCACTAGATTCAGTAACAGTTTTGGAGGACTGGAAAATTTAAAAAAGTCACTGCATTCTTGAAGAAGGTAGGGAGGCAGAAGAAAGGAAGTTGTAGGCTATTTAGCCTGGCTTCTGTGCTTGGGAAGATGTTGGTGTCCAGTATTAAGTATGAGGTTTTGGGATATATGGAGGCACATGACAAAGTAGCCCAGCTCAGCATGGTTTCCTTAAGGGGAAATCTTATCTGACAAAGTTGTTGGAATTCTTTGAAGAAATAACAAGCAGTACAGGCAAAGGAGAGCCATTATATGTTGTTTACTTAATTTACAGAAGACCTTGACAAGATGCCACACATGAGGCTGCTTGACAAGATTAAGAGCTTGTGGTATTACAGGAAAGACACTAGGATGGACAGAGCATTGGCTGACTGGCAAGAGGCAAAGAATGGGAATAAGGGGAGCCTTTTCTTGTTGAATGCCAGCGACTAGTGGTGCTCCACAGGGGTTGTGGTTAGGACCCCTTCTTTTCACGTTATAAATGAATGATTTGGATGATGGAATTGATGGCTTTTTGGCCCAGTCTGTGGACGATGTAAGGATAGGGGAGGTGGGAAGTAGTGTTAAGGAAGCAGAAGAATTTAGACAGATTGGGAGAATGGGCAAAGAAGTGGCAGATGGAATACAGCATAGGGAAACATGGTTATGCACACTAGAGGAAGGAATAAAGTCATAGACTATTTTCTAAATGGAGAAAATTCAATAATCGGATGTACAAAGGGAATCAGAAGTATTTGTTTACAATTCTCTAAAGGCTAACTTGCAAGTTGAGTTGGTGGTAAGGAAGTCAAATGCAAAATTAGCTTTCATTTTGTGAGGACTAGAATATAAGAGCAAGGATGTAAAGCTGAAGCTTTATACTGGGTTGGTCAGATTGTACTTGGAGTATTGTGAGCAGTGTTAGGCCCCTTATCTAAGAAAAGATCTGCTGGCATTGAACAGGGAACAGAAACGGCTCATGAGCATGATTCCGAGAATGAAAGGGTTAATGTATGAGCAGCATTTGATAGCTCTGGGCCTGTAGTTGCTGGAGTTTAGAAGAATGTGGGGGGGAGGGGAACGTCATTGAAAACAATCGAATATTGAAAGGTCTAGATCGAGTGATCGAGTGGATGTGGAAAAGATGTTTCCCATAGCTGGTGAGGTGAGTCTAGGACCCCAGAGGCTCAGACTCAGACCAGAGAGACATCCACTTAGAACAGGGATGAGGTAGAACCTCTGTAGCTGGCTGGCCTTATACCCCGGTGCGAAAGACACTTTGTGACGACCACTCATACCACTGGTCCCAGACTTCCAAGGTTGAGAGAGTGGAACCGTCCAAGTGCACTTTTACACTTTAAAAGCTCACCTGCACAGGTTTCACTGTCATCATCGTATATGATGAACAACCATCACACTGCCACTTTCTTTTCATTGACTGTAAATGAACAAATTTAGTTCAGATAATGGACTGCCTTCATACAATGCTTTTTGATTACAGCCTGCAAATCTTCATCTTCACTGTAACATTCAAGATGAATGTCAATACCTTCAAATTCTTTGCAGTTCCTAACTTGTTAAAGTAATGAATTTTTTTCATTTTCACTTCTGGCTGTTTCTGGCATCTTAGCCAGAATACTTGAAACCTCAGTGAGCAAAGCAGTTCTGAATTGTCCTACTGCTTAGTTCGTGCTAATTATCAGATGCAAAAAATTACTGCGTTTGAACACAAACACATGTAAATGACGCTATTTAAAAACTGTTTGATCTAAGCACGATGTAGTGTCTAACGGCCACACAAAATTATGTGACTGATGCTTGCTAGAAACTGTCTGGCAGTGGTCTCCTGTTCCAACTAAGCAGCATAGGGTCCTAAATAAACTACGGGAATCCTGGATATTTTCTTGATTAGTTTTCGTTTTTTAAGAGTTGTCCCAAATAAGCAGCTGCCCCAATTGGCCGATGGACCAGTTAACTGAAATTCACTGTATTTATCTTCTCTCTTGAAGATTAGTCACTTTTGAAATGCAGGCACTGCAGCAGCCAACTTGGACACAACAAGCTCCCACCAATGGATGGCCAGACCGTCCGCTACATGCCGAAGCTCCTGAGGGTTAAGTATTGGTCAGGTGATGTTGTAACTCCACAGCCTTCCTTTCAAATGTTACCTGGAAGAGAAGGCTTCAACTATGCATCAAACCTATAGACAGAATGCTGGAAACGCTCAGTATGTCAGGCAACACCTGAGGAGAGAGGAACAGAGTCAGCCTCCATCAGTGACTTAGATGAAGGGGTGCCCTGTAGGCACGGTTGTTCGTGATAGGCCAAGAGCTACAGGAGCAGATTTAGGCCATTCAGAAAAACAGCTAGAAGAGTTATGAGGACACAAAGCGACAGAAAAGGGACGCGGGGGAACTGTGAGGCATTTGGAATATAACAAGGGAAATGTCGGCATTAACTTTGGTAGAAGTGTATGGTGCAGTGGCACAGGAGATAGAACTGTTCCCTTACAGTCCTGGAAAACCAAGTTCGGTCCAGACCTCTGGTGCTGTCTGTGTGGAGTTTGCCCGCTCTCCCTGTGACTGTGGCGGTTTCCCCTGGGTCCTCTGGTTTCCTTCCACATGCAAAGAAATGGCAGTTGCTAGATTCATTTCTTGCTGTAAATTGTCCCCAGTGTATAGGAATGATGTGGGGAGAATAAATGGGCTGAGTGTAGACAGTGAGGTGTCTGTTTCTGCGTTGTACAGTCCTGTGACTGTATACAATTTGTTGATGAGGCTGCATTTGGAATAACTCACTCAGTTTTGGTCACCCTGCTATAGGGCAGATGCTATTAATCTGAAAGGAGTGCAGAGGAGTTTTATGAGGATGTTGCCAGGACTTGAAAAACTGAGTTCTGGAGAAAGGTTGAGCAGGTTGGGATATTTTTCACTGGAATGTAGGAAAATGAGGAATCCAGAGGTCCTTGTGCATTGAACATACAAAGGTAGCATTCAAGTGCAGTAAGTCATTAAGCAGGGAAATGGACATTTGGCCTTTATGACAAAGATGATTCAGTATAAGGTTAGGGAAGTCTCATCTCAACTGTGCAGAGCACTGGAAGGGCATTTTAAACTGATGCCCTGTCTGGCCCTTCAAACGCATGTTGAAGATGCAGCAAAAGCTTTATGAAGCAGCTCCATGCTTGTTCAAACACTTATCAACCAATAGCACTCAAGTTGCTGATAGTGGGAGCTTGCTGTGTACAAATCTGTCCATCTTGTTTCTTGTAATGGTGATCATACCTTCTGGAGCTGATGTTAAAGTTGCAACAGAAGCCCGAGTCATCACAGACTTCATCGCCAATCACGCCCCCACGTGATAATAAAGCCCGTTTGTCATCTAATTTTATGAATTCTTGTAAAACTGGACTGAGAGGCTTTACCAGCTTGTTAAAATTCTGCAGCAAAGCCATCGTGAAGCAGGGTATCAAAGCTTTCACATTTCATAACTCACATATTTGGGGCGAGCTTGCAAATGAAGGCGCAGAGAGAGTGGGAGGGATTAATGACCTCGACCTTCTGCACTGATTGTGGAAGAGCAGCAGGAACCAGTCATGCAGAGCTAAGCACTGCAACCTCTCAAACCCACCGGGTCTCTGTGCATCTCTGCAGAATTATACAGAAAGGCACTGAGAGGGAGGGCTGGGCGGACGTTATCCTCATCTTGATCCAATTGTACCTTTTCAACTAACGTGAACTCGGTCATAATATGTGTCTCCAGACAGCAAGGCAGCTTTGAGACGGCCAAGCCTGCCTCGTGGTAATGAGACGCTTGAAAAATGCTCCCTTTCATTTGTTCTTCCTGATCAAAGGGAATGACAAACCAGCAGAAGGGAATGTGCTTCCATTACTCGACGATGTGACAGACCACTCTCCTTCCCTATCATGGTAACGGCAGTAGAGAAATTTTGGAGACAGTGGGTTGGGTGGGAATGAAATTAAAATCCCACCTGATGCCTAACCACGAACAATTCCGACTCAATCTGATCCCCTGACTTGTCCCAGACCAGCCAAACCTGAGCAAATCCCAAACTGACCCAACCTGAGCTAATCCCAATGTGACCCAATTCTGGCCAGTCCTGCTACTCTTCTGCAATTATTTTTGTAATTTATAATGATTTTATGCCTTAGCACTGTACTGCTGCCACTGAACAACAAATTTCATGTCATATGGCAGAGAAAAATAACCTGATTCTCACTCTGACCTGAAACTCTTTCTCTCACCACAGATGATGCCACACCTGACAAGTATTTCCAGCATTTCGCTTCTTATTTCCTTCTCTCCCTCATCCAGCTTGCCCGTAGATTCATCCAAACTGCTCACCTTGACTCCTCCCCACGGGAGTGAATTCCAGATTCCTACTATTCAATGGGGAAAAGAAACTCACTACTCCCCATCAGGACTCACGAGTGCAATTGGATCCTCTGTTCTTTTCTATTGCAGACCCCAGTCAGTTTGGATCAGCAACAATATCTCCTCTCCAGTCTCCATCAGCATAGGTGCACCACAAGGCTGAGTGCTTAGCCTCCCGCTCTACTCACTTTACACTTATGACTGTGTGGCTAAGCACAGCTTCAATGCCATATTTAAATCTGCTGCTGACATATGCCGAATCAAAGGTGGTGACAAATCAGCATTCAGGAGGGAGATTTAAAATCTGGCTGAGTGGTGCCACAACAATCTCTTACTCGATGTCAGCAAGACCAAGGAGCTGATTACTGACTTCAGGGGGAGGAAACCAGAGATCCAAGAGCCAGTCCTCATCAGAGGAAGAGAGGGTCAGCAACTTTAATTTCCTTGGTATTATCATTTTGGAAATCCTGTCCTGGGCCCAGCACATAAGTGCAATTATGAAGTTTTAGACTCGCATGTCATCTAAAACCTTGACAAACTTCTATAGATGTGCGGTAGAGAGTATACTGACTGACTACCTCAGAGCCTGGCATGGAAACACCAATGCCAATGAATGGAAAATGCTCCAAAAGCAGTGGATACGGCCCAGAGCATCACAGATAAATCCCTCGGCACAGCTGAGCGCACCTACACAGAGCGTTGTTACAGGAAAGCAGCTTGCATCATCAGGTATCCCCACCACCCAGGCCATGCTCTCTTTTCACTGCTGCCATCAGGAAGAAGGTACAGGAGCCTCAGGACTCACACCACCAGAATCAGGAACAGTTACTACCCCTCAGCCATCATGCTCTTAAACCAAAAGGATTAACTTCACTCGCCCCATCACTGAACTGGTCCCACAAACTATGGACCCACTTTCCAGGAACTTTTGTTTCATGTTCGTGATATCTATCTATTTATTTATTTATGTATTTATTTAATTGTTATTTCTTGCATTTTGTACTTGCCATTTTTGTCTTTTGCACACTGGTTGAATGCTCATGTTTGTGAGGTCTTTCATTGATTCTATTATGGCTATTATTCTATTATGGATTTACTGAGTATGCCCACAGGAAGATGAATCTCAGGGTTGTATATGGTGACAAAAATGTACTCTGATAATTTTTGAACTTTGAGTGTCCAACTGTCCAATGCATCGATGCCCCCATTATTTTTTAGAGCTGTATCGTGTGGACCTCTCAGTCTTACACTGGAAGTAGTAGCAGAAGAAGGCCATTCGGTCCTTTGAATCTGTCCTGCCATTCTTCAAAGTCAAGGCTGACCTTCTATTGATGTTCAGAGGTTCACCGGTCTCTGTTTTGATTGAACAGCAAGCCAACTTTCTAGCTTCATTCTGTGAAATCCCCTTTGAATAGTTAACTGCTCTCCATTTGCCTGAGTAAATATCTTTTTCTCTTTGCAATATGGAGACCAGAATATTAAACCAGATGGTGCAGGAAATGTCTGCGGGGTGGAAGAGCTCTCGAGTGTTCAACGTGGTGTCCTGATGTGTTGAAGCCAAAGCCAAGACAAACAGAGTGTTTGCGTGTGGAGGCAGTTCCTCGGAGTCCTATTGTTGGAATCAGGTTCATACACACATCTCTGCACTGTTGAAGGGACTATACTTCAAACGAAGCTTCAGTAGCAGGCATAGAGGAGCCAGTTTGCCCCTTTTGCCTGCAAGCCCAATGAATAAGATCCTCAACCTGATCCTCCTTCTCCACTTCAGCTACTAACTCCAGAATTCCCCTAGATCCTAAATATGGTTTGATCCCAACTTTAAATACACTGAATGACTCATTGCCAACAGCTCCGGGGAATATGGAATTCCAAAGATCCACAACCTTCTGAGAGAAGAACATCCTCCACATCTACATGCTTATTGGCTTTTGTTCCTTGACTCTGACCACCCACGTCTATATTTCCCAGCTGGGGAATCTCTCTCACAGAAGCTAACCTGTCAAAGACACTGGAAAGCAAGAAAAGGAGAAGGAGTAGGCCACTCAACCTGCCCCTCCTTTTAACGTGACCAATGCTGATTTGCTGAAAGATTTATTGCCTTCTGTGTGCCAGTTCTCCAAAGCCTTCAATTCCCTAATCTTTCCAAATCAGAACATCTTGTGCTTCAGATAGCCCCAGTGATCCAGCATCCAAAACACTCCGGCGTAGAGAATTCCAGAGATTCACCTCCCTCTCCAACCTACGAGCTTAGCTGTAAATAACTACTCCCTAATCTTGTAACAATCACCCTCAGGAATTTGATATGTTTCAACCCTTCATTCTTTTAAACTTCATTGACCTAAAGTTCCCAGTTAACTGGCTTATTATTGTTATATGTACCGAGATACAGTGACAAACTTTTCATTCCACCTCGACAGATCATTTCACCACATTGATGCATTGAAATCGTACCAAGGAAGAGAGGTAACAGAATGCAGAATCCAGTGTTACAGTTACTGAGGAAATGCAGTGCAGGTAGGCAATAAAGTGCAAGGCCATAGCAAGATAGATTTGAGGTCCAGTACACCTCATCATATTAAGGAACAATTCCATAGACTTACAGCAGCAGGACAGAAGCTGTACTTGAACTTGGTAACACATACTTTCAGGCTTTTGAATCTTCTGCCTATGGGAGAGGGGAGAAGAGAGAGTCTCTGGCGGGCGGGGCTTCTTTACTGAGGCAGCAAGAAAAGCAGACAGGGTCCATGGAGAGAGAGTGGTTTCTATGATGTGCTGAGCTGTGTCCACAACTTTCTGCAGTTTCTTGTGGTCTCGGACAGAACAGCTGAATGATGAGTCCGATTCAGATCCTCTCCATGGTGGATTTGTAAAAACTGGTGATGATGATTGAAGGGGGCATACCAAGTTAAAATCTTAAATTAAAATAAGTTTAAAAATAAAGTCTTGTCTACTTAATAGAGTCGTAGATTTGTACAGCACAGAAATAGGACCAGGCAGCATGATTTGGAGCAGAAGTTGTAGTTACAGAAGCCATTGGTGGGGCTGCATTTGGAGTATTGTGTAGTTTTGGTCACCCTGTTATAGAAAGCACTTTCTTAAATTAGACAGGGTGCAGAAGGGATTTATAAGGATAATGCCTGGACCCGAAGGCCTAACTAATAGGGAGAAGTTAGCCACACCACATCTTTATTCCTTGAAGCATGGAGAATGATACACCATAAAAGTTTATCAAATCTTGTGGGGTATGGATAAGGTGGTCAGCAGTGTTTGGAAGTCCAAAACTAGAAGGCACAGATACAAGATAAGAAGGAAGAGATTTAAAAGAGACTTGGGAGGTAACTTCACACCATGGGTAGTGAGGACCTGGAATAAGCTGCCAGCAGAAGTGGTCAAGGTGGGTCCAAATGCAACATATAAGAGGCATTTGGATAGGTACATGGAGGGGAGGGTATTGGAGGGTTATGGGCCAAATGGGGGTAACTGTGACTACTAGACTAACTGTGGTTAGCATGGACCAGTTAGGCTGTTTCTGAGTTGTATAACTTCGTGGATCTATGACTCTTGTCCACCACATACCTACTGGACAATACAATTCAATATGAATCCTGTATTCAGTCACTAGCCCTCCATGTCTATTTAAGACAGAGATAAAGCAAAACACTTTTTCTCAGTATATTGTAAGTGTCTGGAACCATCTTCCTCAAAGGGTGATGGAAGCAGAGTCTCTGAATATTGAGAAGACAGATGTGAATATGAGTATTGTTGGTGAGAGTGGAGTTGAGGTAACAATTAATATCAGAACAGGCTTGAGGTGCTGAGTGACCAGTTCTTGCTCCTGATTTTATGTTCTCCACTGTAACATTCCTCATGCTCTGTAAATCCGCATGATGCTCCTGTGTGCTTCTAGGACAAGAGAAATCTTCGATGGATATTTCAGACAAGTATGTCACTGGTGGCGCAGTGACGTCAGCGCCGGACTCTGAAATGGAGGCCGTTCCCGAGTATGCTTTCCACCCGTGCCAGGTTGAGTGTTGAGCTCGCAACTCAACCTCGTAAAATAAAGAAAAATACTGCGAAATGTCTGTGTCAGGAGTGGTACATCACACAGTCCTTCGTTCCGCACCTTGTAAGGCATGAAAATGCCCGAGGCTGGCCTCCCAGGCCTGAGTCGACGTCACCATCATCATCATAGTCTCAATAATTGTTGATATAATCACGCCAATACTTCCTACCAGGACAACGACCACTCACAAGGATCAAGGCCATTGGTTGATGGATGGATATGCGGTCTCATTGGAATAAAGGAGATTGACAGGAGAGCTGATGGAGGTATCTCATGTCTTGAAGAGTATAGAGAGGCAAAGAGAAATACTGATCCCATTGATAGAACAATTACAATCCAGGAGTTAGCGAGTAATTAAAGTCTTAAAGGTCTACCAAGGGGAGTAGAGGTGCTGGATTCAATTTGAGTCAAAGTAATACAGCATAGAAAAAGGCTCTTTGGCACAACTGGTTCATGCTGACCAAGTTCCCTCTGTAAGCTAGATCTATTTGTAGTGGTAACTTCATAAGGGAGCTGGGTAGGCACTTGCAAGGAAGAAATTTGCTGTGGAGAAAGGACAAGGAAAGAGACAAGGGTCTATAGATGTTGGAACCTGGAACAAGAAACAACCTGCCAGAGGAAGTCAGAGGGTTGAACAGCACCTGTGGGGAAAAGGATGGTCAATGTTTTGATTTGAGATCCTGCCTTAGGGCTGAGAGCACAGACAGAAGATAGCCAGTACACAGAAGTGAGAGGGGAGGGGTGAGTAGATGATGGATGGAGCCAGATGAGATGGGAGTGATGAGCAGATTACCAGATGAGGGAGGGGAGAGTGATTGAGCATTGAGACAGAGGCTTATAGGTAATAGGTGATAGGAATGGGATAGGCTGAACTGGTTTTGTATTGAGCCCACTTACCTAATGGGTACTGTGCTCTAACCAGCTGATGGTTCAGTGAGTATACTTATCATCTGTTCACATAACAGGATAGAGAACTTTAAGTCACAGAGTCATGGAGTCATACAGCGTGGAAACAGACTCTTTAAGCCAAAAGGTCCATACCAACCCAGTGACACCATGCTTTTCTCATATTAGGCCCAGATCTCTCTGCCCCAAAACTTCTTAATATATTGCTTCAACAACTTTCCCTGGCAGCTTGTTCCACACAGGGGCCATCCTCTGTGTGAAAAATATTGTCCCTCAGATCACTTTTAAAACCTTCCTTTCTCACTGTAAACCTACAGTAGGTGCTCTTGTTTTTTCCTCCCTATCCCTGTGAAAATGTTTGACAAATTTCTGCTGAGACAAAGGTAGTTGTAAGCAGTGTAGGTGGATGCATTAAATTACTGAGATATAAATGGAAAATCCACAGACCAAGGGAAACAATGAATCAACCACTTTGGACCAAAAACGAAGCGAAAAAGGCATAATTGTATAAAAAGCCAGCAATAGAGAAGGTTCAAAGAAACTCGAATCCAGTGCACAGATTGTAGTAACGTCATGGCAGTCCCAGTGGTTAAACCCCAATTATATGAAGCTCTGGTTAGACCACACACCTGGAAACTATTCAAAGCCCAAGCATGTAAATAGAGGAAGGAGATCAGACTCAGAGGGAGTGTTGACCAGAATGACATCTGGTTTACAGCTCCTGAATTGCAAAGGGTGGGTTACACAGTTGTTCACTGTGTAATTTAGGAGGTGACTTGTGATTAGATTAAAGTTTTTATGGGATTACAGCGGACCTTACGGGGTAGAGAGAAAGCCAAAGCGTTTCCATGGACCGGAGAGTCTCGGACAAACAGGAGGCGGGGTGAGGGTGTGCAGAGTTCACAGACTGAAGAGTGATGTTATGGAGTCATAGGGTTACACAGCACAGAAACAGAACCTTCAGCCTAAGTGGTCCATGTCAAACAAGATGCCTGTCCAACCAGGTTCAATCTGCTGACGTTTGAGTCATATTCCTCGAGACCTTTCCTATCCGTGTAGCTGTCCAAATGTCTTTTAAATACTGTTATTGAACCTGCCTCAACCACTTCCTCTGGTGGCTTTTTGGATATACAGACCATCTTCTGGGTCCTTCAGGTTCCTATTCAATCTTTCCCCTCCCCTTAAACCTGAGCCTATAGTTCTCGATTCTGCAACCCTGAGAAGAAAATAGTGCACATTCACCCTTTCAATGTCCTTCATGGTTCCATACCTCTCTATAAAATTATCCCTTAGACTCTTATGCTCCAAGCTTTGGAAAGACTTCTCCACACAGAGCTGAGAGTAAATTGGAAATCTCTCCCATAGTGACAACAATTTGTTAATCATAGATCTGAGAATGAAAAGGTTTGTTAATTGAGAGGGGGATGAAGGACAAGATGGAACCAGGTGAGGGAGGGGAGATTGTCGCATACACAGTTGGAGCCCATGGAAGTTAGGAACTGAGTTGGTGAGTAGATTAAAGTTTTTGAGGGATTATTTCAGACCTGATAGAGTGGAGAGAAGGACAAACCAATTCCGGTGCTCAGGAAAACCGTGTACTCTGCTCACTCACCATGCCTTAGACTTAGTTTACACTTGTCACTGTCTCGGTAAAGCAGGCAAAATAATCAAAGATCCCACCCACCCCACACATTCTCTCTTCTCCCCCTCCCATCAGGCAAAAAAATATACAGTTTCTACCCCACTGTATAAGACTATAGAATGGTCCTCTTGTACGATAAGATAAACTCCTAATCTCACACAATCTATGTTGTCATGATCTTCCACCTTCTGCATGCACTGGATTTTCTCTGTAACGATAAATATTAATCCTTCGCTCTGTTATTGTATTCCCTTGAACTACCTTGATGCACTGTTGCAATGAATTGATGAAAGCAAAGTTAACAGGTTTAGGGAGCCCTGGTTTTGGAGGGATTTTGAGGCGATGGTTCAGAAAAAGGATGTGCGTATCATAGGTGTTGGCAGCAAGGAACAAGGAATATAAGAAATGCAAAAGAGCACTTCAGAGGGAAATCAGCAGGCATGAAGTTGCTCTGGCAGAAAAATACAGTATATATAACTGCATATGATAATAAACACGAATTGACTTAATTTGAGTTCCAGCTGCCCACTGGAAATCTCTTGCCCAATCAGGTTTGAAAGAATCCCTCGAAAACTTTAATCTAATCACCAACTCAGCTTTTAACTTATATGGATTACAATTGTTTAATTCTCCCTAGGTGTATGGAGAGAAGGTTGGGTCAGGGAGTTCAGTTACAGATCAGCCTTTGTCTCACTGAGAGGTAGAACAAGTTGGTGGGGCAGATTTGTCTCCTCCCCATATTCCACACTCTTACATCCCAATGGAATGGAATTAAGCTGCTAAATTACTTCCAACTGCTTGTAGTATCTACATGTTAACTCTGAGTACACAGTTCCTGCAATGTCCACTTCTTTGTAGTGTACCTGTTATTTCTGTAGTTCACAATTCACTTCCCCCCTGCACTTAGATGTTACTCTCTATGCAGTCAAGAACACAATTGTATGGTACATATTCAAGACCCTGGCCCTGTGCAAGTCATAGGATTATTGAGCAAAACAGCATGGAATACAGTCCCTTTGGTCCAATCATTCCACACCAATCCAGCTAGTCCCAATTTCCTGCATTTGGTTTATTTCTCTCTAAGCCCTGCCCCTCCACGTACCTACCCAAGTGCTTCTTAAATGACACTATCTTATCTGCCTCAACCACTTCCTCTGGCAGCTTATTCCATATACTCACCAGTCTCTGTGAAAAAGTCGCCCCAGGTTCCTCTCACCCTTAACCTGTGCCCCCTAATCTTCTACTCCACTATCCTGGGGAAAAGACAGTTACCATCCTCTCATAATTTATAGGTCACTCCTCATTCCCTACATTCCACGGAGTAAAGACCTACCACTGTGGAGAATGCAATTACAGCCTGAATATTTGAAAGTTATCAATTTAGAAATATAGTATCATTTAGCACAGATCTTGGCACCCATAGCGTCCATCAGCACTAATCCCATTTGTCCACATTAGACCTGTATCCCAGTGTACTTTCCAACCCAAGTATGGCAGTCCCCAGGTTCCATGAGGGTTCCATTCCTGAACCCTCATGGAACCATCAAGTGAATTTTCCGTGTCAGTAATGCCCATTTTCTATAGGTCACCATGCATACACTTACTATAAATCTTTCATTTCATTGAATAATCACCCACATAATATTAACGGAAAACTTACAGTATTTAGCTACTCATGAATGCCACGGCACATTTCATTATTATATTAAATGCTTTAAAATGTATGGGAGGCTTTGCTTAAAGCAATATTTTCATACGTCAGTTTATTTGTAATACAGGAAGCTCCTGTACCTGTCCAAATGTCTTTTAAACATTGTAATTACAACTTCCTCTACCACTTCCTCTGGCAGCTCATTCGATATAATCACCACCTGCCGGTCCCCATTACATATGACCCCTCTTACTTCAAACCTGTGTCCTCTAGTTTTAAACTTTCTACCCAGGTAAGATGACTCTGACTATTCTAACTACGACCCTCAAAAATTTATAAGCCTGTTTAAGTTCACCCCTCAGCTCTCTGTGTACCACAGCGAACAGATTCAGCCTGTCCATTCAGCCTGTCCTTATAATTACAGCCTTTAATTCCAGGCAACATCCCATGGAATCTCCTCTGCCCTCTCTCTGTTGCTACCACAGTGTGGTGACCATCTCTAAATCCAGCTGACCAATGTTTTGCATGGTTGCAACACTATGTTCCAACTCTTACAGTGAATGCCTTGGCCTGTGAAGGCAAGCAGCAAACTAAATGCCTTCTTCACCACCTTTCCACCTGGGTTACCACTTTCAGAGAGCTCTCCACTTGCCCCATTGTATATCAGCACTCCTAAGTTTACTGACATTTAATCTGTATGTCTTCCAGAATCTGACTTCACAAAATGCATCACCTCACATTTGCTTGGGTTAACTTCCATTTGCCAACCCTTCAGCCAACTTTCTAGTTGCCCTGCACTCTGCCGAACCCTTGGACAACCTTCTTGGCTATCTATGAGTCCAGCAACTTTCATGTCATCTGCAGACTTGCTAATCAGAATACCTACAGTCCCATCCGTATCATTTATACATATATTGTAAACAGCAAAGGTTCCAACACCTAATATGGATCCAGTTTGCCGACACACCTCAGATATCACGTGCTTTAAACCTAACCCTAAACTTTGGAACTATCCTACCTTACAAAACCTTGTCAAAGGCCTTGCTTATGTCTTTGTAAGCCACGCCAATCAAGCTACTTTCATCAATTTGCTTAATAACTTCCTCAGAAAAGCTCAATCAGATTTGTAAGACATGATCAGCTCAGCATAAAATCCTGCTGACCCCTCCTGACCAGTTTCTGCCTTTCCAGGTGAAGAAAGATCTTGTTCCTCGCAATTTTCTCTAAAAACCTAATATAAAGCTCACCAGCTTACAGTCTGCATGCTTATCCTGTCCGCCCTCTCTGTACAACAGTACAACATTAGCTTTCCACCACTCTTCTGGTACTTCATCTGCAGTGTACAAAGGTACAAGAATCTCCATCAGAGGCCCAGCAATCTCTTCCCTTGCTGCCCTTAGCATCCTGAGATAGATCATGTCTGTCCCAGGACATTTATCCACCCTAATGTGCTCCAATATTTCTAACACTTCCTCCTTCTTGACTTTCACTGTTCTACCCATTAAGCAATCCCAAATTCATGCTAATTAAGACCATTGAGAATTTTTAGAAAATTAAGCACAGTAAAAAATTAACATCAATTTTAATCACAATAATAGAATACCAATATTTTACTTTTTTTTCAAATTAATTGATTTTGCTTAAAGGCTTTAAATTATTTTAAGTGCTGCTTGAGTTTATTTTACATTTTAACAGTTTTAATGTTTTTAATGGCCTCATTATTATTTTAAGATAGGTTTTGAAAGTTTCCTGATTTCAGAGGCAATATTATAGGATCCTATTTTCACCTTATGCTGTCTTCTATCATTCTGGGATACTGTAGTAAAACAGTTCCTTCAGGCTATCAAATGTGCACCAGCCATCAACCACATTTTTGCACAAATTCAACATAAATCCCAGTGTGTAATAGCTGTAAAACATTTGGGATGTTGTAGAGTTGTAAAGCATCCATGGACAGAGCTGTCTTTGTTCTACAGTCACAAGGTCATACATAGAAAACGAGAACATAGAACGTACAAGGCAGCACAGCAACAGGCTCTTTAGCCCTAAACAGCTTGGGTTTGGTTTATCATTGTCACATGTACCAAGATACAGTGAAAATCTTTTCCGGCCTTCTGTCTATACAGATCAAATCATTACACTGTATGCTGAGAGCCATCGAGGTAAAACAATAACAATGCAGAATAAAGTGTAAAAGCTGCAGAGAAAGTGCAGTGCAGGTAAACGATAAAGTGTAAGATCATAATGAGATAGATTGTGAGGTCCTTATTGTACAAGTACATTCAAGAGTCTGATAACAGCAGGACAGAAGTTGTCCTTGAGCCTGGTGGTACATGCTTTTAGGCTTTTGTATCTTTGCCTGATGGAAGAAGGGAGAAGAGAGAATGTGTGGGGTGAATAGGGTCTTTGATTATCTTAGCTGCTTTACTAAGGCAGTGAGAAATGCAGACAGAGTCCATAGAGGGGAGGCTGGTTTCCATGATGCCCTGAACTCTGTCCACACATTCTTCAGTTTCACACGGTCACGTACAGAGCAGTTGCTGTACCAAGCCAAATTAACAAAACCACTCCTTCCTGCCAGCACTACCATCCATGTGCCTATATGGGCGCCACGGTAGCCTAGCGATTAGCACAACGCTACTACATCTCACAGTGTTCCGGAATTCAGAGTTCAATTCCAGCGCCTTTCTGTACGGAGTTTCTGTACATCCTCCCTGTGGAATGCATGGGGTTTCCCCGGGAGCTCTCGACCCAAAACGTCGATTGTACCCTTTTCCATAGATACTGCCTGGCCTGCTGAGTTCCTCCAGCATTTTACGTGTTTTGCTTGGATTTCCAACATCTGCAGATTTTCTCTTGTTTGTGATAGTAGGTAGGTTAATTGGTCATTGTAAATTGCCCCATGATTAGGTAATGGTTAATAGGGGTTGTGGGGTTTCTGGGGCAGTGTGGCTCAAATGAACTACTCCGTGCTATATCACTACATAAATAAATAAAATCTAGAGCCTCTTAAATACCTCTGCAATCTCTACCTCCAGCAACAACCCTGGCAGTGCACTGCAGGCAAGCACCACTCTTTGTGTAAAAAAAAACCTGCCATGCACATTTCCTTTCAACTTTCCCCTCTCATCTTAAATGCATGCCCTCTCGTTTGAGATATTTTGTCCCTGGTAAAAGATACCAGCTGTCTGTCTTTGCTGGACATCTATTCTTTTCATAATCTTAAGAATTTCTCTCAGATCTCCCTTGAGCTTCTGCTGTGTTTACCTTGTTCTGATCTTGTACCTTACTCCTCACCTGGACTGCACTTCCACTGTAGCTGTTTCATTCTACACTCTCTATTGTCCTACCATGTGCTATCTCAGAGCACTTTGGAATGATTTTATCAATATTGAAAGGAGCAATTCAAGTTTTTCAGTCTATCTTGGAACCTGTACATGTAACAATAATAAACCAATTCTAATTCCAAATCCAGTTCCAACATTTCACACCGTAAAACATAGGAGCAGAAATAGGCCATTTGCCCCTTTGGATCTGCTCCACCATTCCATCATGTGTGATTTATTTTCCCTCTCGACCCCATCCTCCTGCCTTCTCTCTGTAACAATTGATGCCCTAACTAATCAAGAACCTATCTACCTCTGCTTTAAATATACTAAATGACTTGGCCTCCACAGCAGGCAATGAAATCCACAGATTCCCTACCCTCTGGTTAAAGAAATTCCTCCTCAACTCTGTTCTAAAAGGACGTTGTTCATTCTGGGGCTGTGCCCTCTGACCCTAGACCCCTCCAAGATGGGAAACATTCTTTCCACATCCACTCTATCTAGTCCTTTCAATCTTCAATAGGTTTCAATGAAATCCCTCTTCATTGACTAAACTCCAGTGAGTTCAAGCCCAGAACCATCAAACACTCTTCATACATTAAACCTTTCATTCCCAAAATCATTTTTGGACCTTTTCGAATGCCAGAACATCTTCAATAAGGGGGCCCAAACTGTTCACAATACTCTAAATGCAATCTGATCAATGTCTTATAAAGCCTCAACACTACATCCTAGCTTTCCTATTCTAGTCCTCTCAAAATGAATGTCAACATTGCATTTGATTTCCTCACCACTGATTCAACCTGCAAGTTGACCTTCAGGGAATCCTGCATTGGGACTCCCAAGTCCTTTTCCATGTCCAATTTTTGAATTTTCTCCCTGGTTAGAAAATAGTCTATGCCTTTATTCCTTCTACCGATGTGTATGGCTATACACTTCCCTACACTATATTCGGTCTGCTACTTCTTCGCCCATTCTCATACTCTGCTTAAGTCCTTCTGCAGACTCCCTGCTTCCGCAACACTCTTTGCCCCTCCACTTATCTTTGTATCATTCACAAATCTGGCCACAAAGCTATCAAATCCTTCATCCAAATCATTGACATACAACATGAAGAGAGGTGGTGCCAATGCAGACACCTGAGGAACACCACTAATCACCAGCAGCCAACCAGAAAAGGCCCCCTTTATTCCCACACCTTGCCTCCTGCCCGTCCGCCAATCCTCTATCCATGCTATTATCTTTCCTGTAATACCACATGCTCTTATCTTGTTAAATAGCCCCATGTGTGGCACCTTGTCAAAGACATTCTGAAAATACAAATAAACATAAACTGATTAAAAATAAACATTAATGATACTTGGATAGCTATGTATATGGATAAGAAATGTTTAGAGCAGTGGTTCCCAAAGTGGCCAATATTGCCATTCTGCAGGCAGGAGTTTCTAAGCAGCCAATAAAGATACAGGAGGCAGCTGAGGGATTTAAGAAATTAATTACTTATAGTAAGTATTTGATCCTCTTTGCCTCATAATTGATTACAAGGATTGCATAATCACCTCATCCCTTGCTAACCCACCGTTCTCTTAGACTTTGCTCAAAGTGCATTATAATTCGTGAAAAGCAATGTGACATTTCTGTATTTGACATATCATGAGAAACCTGAGCTGAAGAATTGTGCTATTTCAGGCCCATCTCAGGCATTATTGCCATTCACTACTGTAGTACAGTGTTAACTAATACGATTCCCATACTCTAACCACATAGTGATGGCAATTCCTATGAATTAGATTATGGAGGTCAATGGGTTAAAGGTTAGACTCTGCCCTTCCGAATGGTCTAAATCACATTTCTCTAGACCATGGCCCATCCGAGATATTGCTGCCCCACTTTAGTACCTTCAGACAGACAGTCAGGTTCTGCCTGAGCTATTATGATGCCATAACTTTCCCCTTTATTGATCGCAGTGTTTGAGGTTGGACTTAAACAACAGGTAATTGACCGTGGTCATTAATCCAAATGAAAATGGCAGAAACAGACCAAATGGAAAAGAAGTGCAGACAGTATAGTGTGGAGTATCTGACATATGGATTTATACCAGCATCAAGCTACTAACAGCAGCTAATGTGTCTGTTGTGTAATTCACAGACAATATCTTGCTGTAAAAAAATCTAAGTGATCAGCTGCACAAATCATTAAATACTGTTATCACAGCGGCAAATAAAATCAAGTCCCAAGCTCTCAATTCTCAACTATTTCAAGAGCTTAGTATTGAGAATGATGAACAGTTTGAACGCTTGCTGTTGCACACAGAAGTCAGATAGCTCTCAAAAGGGCACCGCCTGCAATGCTTTTATGTGCTTTTTGAAACTATGATAAGCGTCTTTGAAGACTCACATGCTTCATTCAATAATCAACTCAAGAATATTAGGCATGACATTGCTTATTTATCAGAATTGTTTGCCAAGTTTAATGAAATCAATCTTCAACTGCTAGGAAATTATGTGAATCTTATCAAAGTCAAATCAGTCATCTCCATTTTAACCCAACCTTGGCTATTGTGACCTTTTCCAATTCCTGAGCCTCTCTGAGTCAGAAGAGAAAGAAAGAACACCAGATGATCATCTTCAAGTATACTGTCCCCTACCTTGGTGAGCTGCATAAAGACATGCCAGAGAGATTTCAGGATCCAAATTCCAGATTGGGTAATAAATCCTTTCCTGAACACTTGTAATGAGGAATTAACAGGAAGGATGGAGGAAAAACTGATCTCACTACAAAATGACTTTGAGCTGAAGCCGAGGTTCAAAAAATCAAATTAAGACTTTTTATTTGCAATAAGAAATCTCTGAACGTTATCCTGCACTGTGGAAAAAAGGTCAAGATGTTCTTTATTGCTTTTCCAACATCATATTTAGTGGAGCACGGTTTCAGTGCAGTCGCCAAACTTTTTTCAAAGCAATGAAACAGACTGCAAATTATTGAACATGGGGATCTGAGACTCCTGAGTGATATTCAGTCTGATGTTGAGAAGCTGGTATCACTGATCCAAGCCCATCCATCTCAATGAAGGGTGAAAAAGCAAGTAAGCAGTGAATAGTTGGACAACTAATGCATGCTCTACAATTGTTGATGAAAATAGTTTTTACTGTAATTATAGAAATGAATAATTCTATTTGTGGATCTGAATAGATTTGAATATTTTTGCAATTATTTGTCACTACTTTGAATTTGCAGTTCCTATTTTCTTTCACTGTGTATCGTAAATCAAAATTATTTATAGTTTTAATGTAATAGGTGGAAAGGGAGAGGGCACTAGAAGTAGGGTCTGGGAGCCAAGTGGGTAGTAACCCAAAATAGGTTGGATCTACAAGTTTAGTGGGATCTGGGCCAAGTGCAGGTAAATGGGATAAGCTTGGATGGGAACATTGGCTAGCATGGACTAGCTGGGCTGAAGAACCTGCATGACTCTATGACTCTGTAAAGAGGAGAGAGCCAGTGTGAAAATGTGTAGGGAAGTGTAACAATGACTGGCGTGCTGAATAACTCCTGAATTTTCTGGTATTAAACAATTACTTTTAGAAAAAAAAACTTCACACACCTACTACAGTTACTGCAGATCTGTACTACAGTGTCAACAACAACTCCAGTCTAAGACCAGAAGACATCCCACCACAATCTATCAGGCAGCTGGCCTAGATTCAGCCCAACATTCTTGGAAACACAACTCATCTTATCATGAAAGTAATAGCTTTTCAGACATTCACAGGAAGAGCTAACAGTCCCAGCGGAGACTTGCCAAGGTTAAAGCTCGGTGGGAATTAGCACTGAATGCTTTCTTTAAAACTTATCAAGGCAAATGCACAGCAGTAGCCAATCTTCCGTGGTTGACCTGCATCTCTGGTAACGAATGTTAATCTCCTGCACTGCACTGCTAGTTCAACCCTTAGAAAGATATTGTCACGGTGTCCGAGATAAAAACAGAACAGGGAAGTTTGGAGATTAAGTGAGACATGAGTTTGAGAGGAAGGGGTGGGCAGGGGCACAGAGAAGGAACAGGCAATGACACAAGATATGTGGAACAGATGGGAGAAAGCTGGTGAAACAGCAGGCGAGAGTGGAAAGATTTAAGAGGAACTTGTGGAGCAACTTTTTTACACCAAGGGTGGTGTCTCTATGGAATGAGCTCCCAGGGGAAATGGTTGAAAGAGGAACAATATTAAAAGGCAGGTGAATAAGCTACATGGATGGGATAGCTTTAGAGGGTTATGGGCAAAATGCTGGCAAAAGGGACTAGCTTTGATGGGCTATCTAGGTCAACATCGACCAGTTGGGCCTAAGGCCAATTTCCATGCTGTATGAAACCGAAAGTGTGAATTGTGTGGGTGGTGGGGCATTGTAGGCTAGAGCGACATGAGGTGGTGATGCTGGTAGAGCTGCTCCCTTTCGGTTCAGGTTCAGTCCTGATCTCAGCCACTGTGTGTGTGGAGGATTCACATTCTCCATATTACTCTGTGGGCTCCCCCACCCCCCAGTGCTCCAGTTTTCTCCCACATCCCAAAGATGGGCAGGTCAGTTGGGTAATTGGCCACTGTGCTACCCCCCTCACTGTGTAGATAGTAATAGAATCTGGGGTAGAATAAACAGGGGTGAATGGATAGACAGCGTCTTTATCCAAGGGTAGAAATGGCTAATACCAGGGGGTGTAATTTAAAGGAGATTAAAGGAAAGTATGTGGGGTTGTCATAGGTAGGTTTTTTTACACAGTGTAGTGGGTGCATAGAATTCATTGCCGGGGTTGGTGACAGAGACTGATACAGCAGGAATATTTAAAAGACTCAGAGAGAAATATGGATGAAGGAAAAATGGAGGGCTATTTGGGAGGGAAGGGTTAGATTGACTTTGAAGTAGGTTAAAAGGTTGACACACTAAAGTTTGGCCGAAGGGTCTGAACTGTTCTGTACCAGATGGCAGGAACATCAATTTCTCTAACTTTTAATTTCTCCTCCTCCCCCTTTCTCTCTCTTTCTGTTCTTCATTCTGGTTACCATCTCAACCCCTCTCTTCTCCTCAGCTGCCCATCACCTCCCTCTGGTGCTGCTCCTCCTTCCCTTTCTTGCATGATCCACTGTCCTCTCCTATCAGATTCCATCTTATTCAGCCCTTTACCTCTTCCACCTATCACCTCCCAGCTTCTTACTTCATCACCCTTTCCCCCACCCACTCACCTTCCTCTTCACCTGCTCTCACCAATAAACTGCAGCTTGTCCTCCTCCCATTCTCCCACCTTCTTGTTCTAGCTTTTGCCCCCTTCCTTTCCAGTCCTGATGAAGGGTCTCAGCCCAAAATATTGACAGTTTATTTCCCCCCAATGATGCTGCCTGACCTGCTGAACTCCTCCAGCATTTTATGTCTGTTGCTCAAGCTGTGGAGGCTCAATCACTGAGTGTTTTAAGGAAATATATCCACAAATATTAAGAGGATGAAGAAAGATGTGATTGGTGTTGTAAAATAGTGCTTCAGTAGAAGATTAACTGAATTGTAGAGCATTCATATGATTCAAGATGGTGGCGTGACGCAGCTTGCAGCCGCCACTCCAGAACTGATTATCTGTTATTTGTGAAGTGGGATGCCATGCGCAATCATAATCGATTGAAAACGGATGTGGAAGCACGGAGAAACATCGGGAAATTCCAGGAAGACCTTCTTCATTGCTGCTGCTGCTGTGAGGTCTGGGACTCTGCTGGGAAGAACAGGCCCCCAGTCCTCGGGGTCGCGTTGCCGATGACCGTTGGCGGGGCTGTCTTAATACGCTCGGCAGAGGATGGTGCTCAGAGAAGCTGTGCTGGAGGGGATGGTCATCGGCTCGGAGGTTTGACGGACTCGGAGACCTTTCGACAGACTCAGGTCGCTTTCAGTGTGTGCTGCGTCTGCGAGGCTGAGTCAGGCGGTGCCTTGGAAGTCCATAGCGGGGGTACTCCTTTCTGCGGCCAGCGTGGGATGGCTAGTCTGTCGGGACCCTAGAACTTGTGGAAACTGTGGTGATTTCTTTTGAACTTACAGTCCTTTAACATCTTGGATTATTTTTACTGTGCCCATAGTCTGTTTTTTTTTATCAATTATGCTATTGTTTGCACTGTTGTAACTATGTGGTTTTGTGCAGGTCTTGTAGCTTTAGTTTTTGGTCTTGTTTGACTGGTGGATTTGGAGCTCCTTTCCGGGGAACGCGCTAAGACGGTAGCTCGATATTAATACGCAGCAGCCTCTCCGGACTCTGGATTTGGGGATTACCAAAGATTATGTGGATTTTCTGGTGTAGTCTGTTTTGTCATATGCTTTTGTGATAGCATTCTGGAGGAACGTTGTCTCATTTTTTTAACTGCATTGCATTTGTGGTTTCTAAATGACAATAATCTGAATCTGAATTCACAAGGGGCTGAACAGCCATCTCCTGCTACTTACATTCATAATTACAGTTACAAAGAAAGTGCAGTGTAGGCAGACTATAAGGTACAAGGGCCATGATGAAGTAGATTGTGAGGTCAGGAGTCCATCTTTATTGTTCAAGAAATCCATTCAATAGTCTTATTACAGGGAGATAGAAGTTGTTTTTGAGCCTGGTGGTATGTGTTTTCAAACTTTTGTACCTTCTGCCTGAAGGATGGGGAAATAAGGATGTCCAGGATGGGTGGGGCCTTTCAATATGTTAGGAAGTGCAGACAGAGTTCACAGAGCGAAGGCTGGTTTTTGTGATAGACTGGGCTGTATTCGCGAGATTCAATTAATTAATATTCAATTAATATTGTTTAATGTCACTTCCAGTACATAAGTGTAAAAGAGAACAAAATAATTGTTACTCTGGATATGACGCAGCACAAAAAAAACGCAATCAGATAAAGAGCACAATAATAATAAAAACAAAAAGTATAAATACGTAAGAGAGCTTATATATACAGACATCAGTGACACTCGGCAAAAGCGTGTCTGTATATAAGGTGACTGACAGGAAATGATAAAGTAATGGTGGTTGGGTGGAGGAGTTGATCAGCCTTACTGCTTGGGGAACATAACTGTTTCTGAGTCTGGTGGTCCACATTGCAATCTCCCTGATGGGAGAGGGATAAACAGTCCATGAGCAGGGTGAGAGAGATTGGTTATGATGTTAGTCATCCTTTTCCAACACCTTTCTATATTTGTGTCCTTGTAGGCTGGTGCCAGTGATGTGTTGGCCTTCCTGTCTGTCACAGTGCAGCTTCCATACCACACAGCAATGTAGCTCGTTGGGATGCTCTCTACTGCACATTCGTCACAACTCTCTGAAACTGGTAAATTCCACCTAGGACCCATTCCACCACCCCCAATCTGCCAGAGACTACTTCCCTTCTCTTCACAGTTCACTCATTCCTAAGGTTGAGGCATGTACAATGTTGAGGCCAAGCCTTAAAAGTGGTGAGGTCTGCACACCAATCCTGAGGGAACTTCTGCCAATCCAAAAGTAACTGCTATTACTTCATATTTCCTGTTATTCAGATAAGTTCCTATCATTGCTGTTATTCCAAGGGCTTCAGTTTTGAGTCTATTGTGTGTAACCTTATTAAATATCTTTTGAAAGTTCCTATATACTACATCAACTTCATTTTCCTCATCGACATTTAAATTCTCTGTTAGAATAATATACATGATTTACCTTCAACAAATCGATCCTGCCTTTCCTGAATTAATTCACACTTGTCCACTTAACTGCTGATTCTGTCCTTGGTTATTGTTTCTCAGAAATACCTCATTGCCCAGATTCAACTCACTGATCTATAGTTACTGGATTACTTTGGACAGGGTGTTTCTTTGTAACATCTACATGTTTCCACTTCCCAGGTACCATCCCAAACCTATCAATGTCTGGAATATTAGGGCTACAGCCTCAGTAACCTGGGATGAATCCCATGTAGTCCAGGTGATTTACCCATGTTAATTGTGGTCAGTCTACTAACACAAGAAACTACTGATGTAAGAAACTGCAGAGTCATGGGCACAGCTCAGCCCATCTCAGAAAGCAAGCTTTCTCTACACTTCTCACTGCCGCAGCGAAGCAGCCAGAATAATCAAAACCCCACCCATTGCAGACATTCTCTCTTCTCTCACCCCCCATAAGGCTACTAAACCTGAATGCACCAGCCACCAGGCTCAAGGACAACTTCTACCCCACTATTATGAGACTATTAAATAGTTCCCTGGTACAAAAAGTCAGACTCTTGACCTCACAATCTAGTACTTTATTGTTTACCTGTACTCCACTTACTCTGCAACTGTGAAGATATTCAAAATTGATGTCATCTCTCCTTGTACTACCTCAATGCACCGTGTATTACGTAATCTGATCTAAATGAACAGTATGCAAGACAAGCTTCTCACTGCACCTTGGTACATCTTACCATAATGAACCAATTCTAATTCCAAACTCACATGATCCATTTTTAATCCATTCAGAGCTCTGACCAAATCTTCCTTCATTGAGACTCCAGCCTCATCACCTGCCTGAGTGAAGACTGAGGCACCCACTTAGGGCCTCCCTCTTGTTGTCTCTTTCCCTTCTGATCTTTGAGTTCCTACTTTCCCTTTTCCTGTTCATTTGCCTAAGGACTATTTTTGGATTCCTTCATAAATTTGCTGCCAACCTTTCCTTTTGTTCTCACATTGTTCCTGTTACTTCTTTTTTGTCTTACCCTCAGAGCCTTCAGTCAGAATCTTCTGCTCACTGATATTAACAGCTTGCGACTTGTCATATCCTCAGGTTTCCTGCTCTATTTTATCTTTAGGTTCTTCCAGAATGACCGGGCTAACACTTCCTGACCCTGCGCCCCAGATGGTAGCAACAAAAAACCTGCTGGAGGAACTCAGAGGGCCGAGCGGCATCTCTGGGTGGAGGGATGAACTGTTGTTGTTTCTGGTTGAAACCCTGCGTCAGGACATTTCAAATTCTTTCCAAACACAGAGGCTGCTTGAGCCACTGAGTTCCTCCTACAGACCGTTTGCTGCTCCAGGATGCCAGCATCTGCAGTCTCTCATATCTCCACTGCATCTAACACATCTCCACATTGAAAACTTCCCATTGTTCATTTAAAGTTTCCCCTAATAAGCTCTGGTTCCAACTTACCAAGGTCACTGACTCTAACAACGCATTTCACTGTATGCTTCAATGTTTCAGGGTGCATGTGACAAATAAAGCTAATTTTTATGATCTTTATGCTTTAATCTTTATTCTAAGCTTTTATAATATCATGATCACTGTTTCCTATTGTTCCCCGTTGTTACATGATCGTCCACTCTGCCTCATTTTCCAGAACCAAGACCAGCAATGCTACCTTCCTTGCTGAGCCAGAAAGATAAGAAAATTGGCCACACTTCATAAATTCTTCTCTTCCTTTGCCCCTTATGATGCAGTGACATTGGCCAATGCTTGGGGAGCTAAAATCCACCCCATTATCAATACTCTAGGGTTTTGCACATCTGAGTAACTTGCCTATCAAGTTGCTTTCAACATCCTTTCTAGGACTTTCAAGGACTCTTCATCTTTCAAGATCTCTTCACCTCATGTTCTCGATATTTATTTATTATTACTTTTTCCCTTCCATATTTGCAGTTTGTTGTCCTTTGCACACTGGTTGTTGGGTGCTGTCTTCCACTGACTCTATTGTGTTTCTTGGAGTTACTGTGTACGCCCCCAGGAAAATCAATCTCAGGGTTGAATATGGTGACATATATGTACTTTGATAATAAATATATTTGTTCTTTTTGTAGCCAGTGGCCTGTAAAATGTTCCCAATAGTGTAATCACACCCCTGTTGTCATTTAACTCTAAGCAGATAGAATCCGACCTTGGTTGTTCCACGCTATCCTCTCTCTTCTGCCTCAATATTTTCCTTAATCAACAGTTGTGAGGCACACCTGGAGTGCTGTCACAATTCTGGTCCCTATATTGACAAAAAGATACACCAACACTAAAGACAGCTTAAAAGAAATTCATGAGATAAGTTCCCAGGATCAGACGTTGTACTAACACAGGTGGCTTAAGAAAATGGTTCTATAAATTGGTAAATGATAAATTGGTTTATTATGGTCACATGTACTGAAGAACATGTCTAGCTTACTGTTCATACAGATTAACTCATAACAACCATGCACTGAGGTAGTACAAAGGAAAACAATAACAGAATGCAGAATATACCGTTGGTTACAAAGAAAGTACAGTACAGGGAAACAATAAGGCACAAAGTAATAACAAGCTGGCTAATTTACTTTGCCTGTTCCAGATCCCCCAGATCAACTAACCTTCCACCAGTGCCAAACTAAGTGACACTCAGTGTGACTATTTTGCCTGAACATACCGGCTGACATCTACCAGGGAAATTGTTGGGGATTGGGATTGATCTGTGAACCAGTGTAAGTTAGATGGGCCAAAAGGCCTTATTGCATGATATAAGGAAACATGGTTCTCCTCTCCATATACTTATTGGCACAGTGAGTAATCATACGATTACTATCATAGAGATGGTAGCCAAAGCCAGCAATGATAAAAACAGATGTGGATAATCCCAGTTCCTTGCTCGGAGAGTAGGATAAAGGAATCAATGTTCTAATGTGGAAAATTGTGTTCAGAGGAATCTAAATGCTAAATAATGCAGATGGCAGAAATCAGAGGTAAAAACAAAACAGGAGATCTCTATTTCCAGTCCTGATGAAGAGTCTCAGCCCGAAACTGTTTACTCTTTTCTGTAGATGCTGCCTGGCCTGCTAAAGTTCCTCCAGCATTTTGTGTGCGTTGTGTAACAACAAAACAAAACTTGAAAGCTCTCAGAAAGTCAAGCAGCATCAGTGGGGAGAGAAGAACACTGAATGTCAGTGACCCTTCACTAGAACTGGGAAAATCTAATACAACACAAATACAGGCCCTTCAGCCCAACCAGTCCATGCTACCATGGTATTGTTTTCCCCAGGGTACCTATCCTAGTGCTTCTTAAATAATACCAGACGGGGTGGATTGGGCAGGTACTGTACATTAACATTTTTAAAGATACATGGTTAGAAAGGTTTCAGAATCAGAATCAGGTTTATTATCACTGTCTAATATGACATGATTTTTCTTTTATTTTGTGGCAGTCGTACAGTGCAAATACATAAAATTACTATGTGACAAACATAGGAGCATAGAAAATCTACAGCACAATACAGGCCCTTCGGCCACAATGTTAACCAGTGCAAAAAATGGAATAATGAAGTAATGTTCATGGCTTCATGGACTGTTCAGAAACCTGATGATGGAGGGATATGGGCCAAATGCAGGCAAGTGGGACTAGCCTAGATAGACATCTTGGTCTCTATGGACCAGTTGGGTCTGTTCCTGTGATATACGACTCTGACTAAGTCACTATTTAAAGGCAGAGGTTGTTAGGTTTTGACTGGTGGGCTGGGGTTAAGGGGTGAAGGTGGAGGAATGGGGTTGAGAGAAGAGGGAAAAACAGCCATAATTGAAAGGTGGAGCACAGTCGATGAGCCGAATGGCCCAATCCTGCTCCTATGTCTTATGGCATTATGAAATATAAAGTGCTAGAATTCATAAACACAGGAGATTCTACAGACGCTGCAAACATTGAGGAATGCTGGATGAACTCAGCAAGTGAGGCAGCAACTTTGGAGGGGGAACAACTCACACAAAATGCTGGTGGAACGCAGCAGGCCAGGCAGTATCTGTAGGAAGAAGTACAGTCGACGTTTCGGGTCGAGACCCTTCGTCAGGACAATGATGGAGAGAGGAACCTTGATGTAGAGTCCTGCTCCAAAACATCAACTGTCTACTTGCCTCCATAGACGCTGCCTGACTTGTTGAGTTCCTCCAGCATTTTGTGCGTGTTCCTTTCGAGTGCTGGAACTGTGAGATCGAAGGCTGGAATGACTGCTTATCTGAAACTGTGTTTTGTGAGCAAGCTGGAATTCCTGGCCTTCAGAAGGTTGGGGAGTTGAGTCACTGCCCTGGGTTATTTCCTACTGCCCTGGGATGATCGGGAAGCACACAATGTGGAAAAACAGAATCCCAGCCTAACTCCACATGTGCAGAGTCAGTCCAGCAGGGGAATTGCTGGCTCGGGGGACGCACCCTGCCCAGATTCCCAGAAAATGATCTGCCCCGTTGCACGGTAGGTTTGACCTCACACAGGGGCCCCTGGGGGTCTGAGGAGGGGAAATGCCAGCTGGAATTGAGGCCGGGAGATTCCAAGCCAGGACTTAGCAGCTGTGTCAAATGCCACTCAGTAACAAAATCCTCTAATCCCCCTGCCACGACTTGAAAGCAAAGGATGGTGGATTTTCCAGTCGCGACAGACTTTAGCCCTTTTGTTTGACCTTAGCAGGCCACTTTCAAAGCATTTAAAAAATTTAAATCTGCATAACATCTCATTTAACTTTTAACTCTTCAACGAACAGATGTTTCCTATACGATACACACATGGCCCCTTAGGGAAGATCCTCTTCTCCAGTAAAACCAGTCATTCAGTATTTTAAATAAACAGTTTAGCATTATTTATTCTTTTCAGGGACAATGGAAGTTGTGTACAGCTTGCACACACTACCTCACAACATGAGGTATCCTTGTCAAAACCAAACTCTGAAAAGGTAATGCTGCATCTTTATTCCAATATTAGAACTCTTCCACAGTCTGCTACCTACGTGCTCTAATTCGAGGGTCATCTTCTCCCGAGGCGGTCACTCGGAACCCTCATTCCGTGGGACTCTGACCTGACTCATAAGGCCGATGTGGGACCCATGGATAGGGCAAGTTTCACGATCCATGAAATGGGTGAAAAGTTTCATGAGGGATGTTTGGACAGACTGCAATTGTGCCCAGCAGAAGTGGGGTGGGGCAGGGAGAGGGGAGGGAGAGGAAGAGGGGGGGAGAGAGAGAGAGAGAGAGAGAGAGAGGGAGACAGGGAGAGAGGGGAGGGGGAGAGAGCAAGTGGGGGAAGAGGGGAGGAGAGAGACAGAGGGGAGGGGGAGAGGGGGAGAGAGAGAGAGGGAGGGGGAGGGAGGAAGGAGACAGAAGGGGAGAAGAAGAGAGGGAGAGAGGAGTTTGGGGAGAGCAAGATGTCAGTGTGCTTTCTACGGGGTCAACCAAAGGTGTTATTGTCTCTTTTTATGATCGCAAGGCCCTGCTGGACATTAAGAAATTCAAGCACTGCAGGTCTACCCCATCAGCAAGTTGCTTATTGCCGGAGAAACTGAAGAGCTGGACTTAGTGTGGATCGTGATACTTCCTGTAGCAGGGAGGCATCAATGCGTGACGGAGGCGTACAGTCTAACAGCAACAGATCATCTTAGTCACTTTTCTTATGATGGCAAGACCCTGTTGGACGTTGGTGTGGAATGTTGCAAGTCCGATTCATTGGTTTATTGATGACGGCGGTTGGGGGGGGGAGGTGCGGAGACTGTATGGCAGTGTTGCCTGTTTGCGACTGCCTAGGGGGAGGCTTCAGAGTCTCCACTAGCGCGAACAGTGCGGCGTGGCATTGGTACTGCCTCCAGTGTTCGCTCGGCCGGCAGAAGACAGGCTGTATTGTGTTTGACTACAGACTGCTGAAATATTCATGGACTCAGGGACTTGGACTATACTGTATATTCTGTGTGACTGTATTTTACTGCTTTCTTATGTGTGCTCTATGTGCCTTCTGTATTGTATGACTGTTGGTACAGTGTTTTGCACCTTGGCCTCGGAGTAACACTGTTTGATTCGGCTGTATCATGTATGGTTGAATGACACTTGAAGCTGAGCGAGAGAGTGAGAGAGAGGATGAGAGCAAGAGAGGCAGAAGGAGAGGGTGGGAGGGGAAATGGAGAACAGTGGTGTGTGGTCAGTAAATTAATTGGTTGTGGTAGAATGCACCTGGAATCTATCAGTGTGTGAGTTGGTGGGTCCGTAAGGGGAATAAAAATGGGATTAATAGAGGATCAGTGCAGATAGATGGTTGATGGTCAGCATGTGCTCAGTGGGCTGAAGGGCTTATTTGCATGGTGTACCTCTCAATGACTCTATTTTAATATCCTGAAGGGTCTTGATGGGGTAGAATTAGAGAGGCTGTTTTCTCTTGTGGGAGACTCTAGGACCAGGGGTTCACTATTCAAAAACAGGGGCTGTCCTCCCCACCATTGATTGGATCTATAGGAAGCATCAAGAATGTGACATCTATCATCAACTCTACCATTCGGGCCATGTCCTCTTCTCAGTGTTACCATCAGGCAGGAGGTACAGAAGTTTGAAGTCCCTCTCCACCAGGTTTAGGAACAGTTACTTCCCTATAACTGTCAGTTTCTTAATCTGACTTGCACAACTCTAACCTTACCTCAGGACCTTTTGCACTATTGTAGACTTATCTCGAATTGTGTCTGTTTTTTTACCTTTCACTGTCTCAGGGGCAGCACAGTAGCACAGAGATTAGCGATCCAGGCACGGTTCCCGCTGCTGTGTGTGAGGTGCTTGTATGTTCTTCCCATGACCACGTGGGTTTCCTCCTGATCTCCAGTTTCCTCCCACGTTGCAAAGACACAGGGGCTAGTAGGTTAATTGGTCACAAGGGTTAGTTGGTCAGCATGGGCTCATTTGGCCAGAAGGGCCTGTTACCGGCTGTATCTCAAAACAGAATTGTATAATTTATGTATAACATATGCTAATTTATATTCTGTGTGATGTCGATAGCTATGATGATGCTGCAAACAAGATTTTCATTGTACCTATACCTCATGTACTTGTGTACTTGCGCACATCACAATAAACTCTGCTTGATTTGACTAAGGCAGAGAGCCTCCAGAACTCTCCTCCTCAAAAAGGCAAAAATGTTGAATACTACAGAGACAGAGGTATATAGAAAGTTACAAGCAAGGGGTCAAAGGTTGCAGGGTTATCTGGGCAGGTAAAGATGAAGTTACAATCAAATCAGCCATAACCTTATTAAGTGGTGGGGCAGACTTACGGGCAGACAAGGGACACCGACATCAGCAAGTGGGTAGGATCACTGGCCTAGATGTGCCAATGGTGCTGAGGTGGAGATGGTTGACAGCTTCAAGTTTCTCAGTGAAAGCATCACCAACAGTTTGATTTGGTACAGCCACATGGACGCTAAGATCAAGAAAGCACACCAGTGCCTTAGAAGCCAAAGGAAATTTGGCACAGTGACTCATCAATCTTTACAAATGCACACAGGAAGCATCCTATCTAGATGTAGCACGGTTTGGTATGACCATGGCTCAGCCCGTGAATGCAACAAACTGCTCGGCACATCATGGAAAACAGCCTCCCCTCCATCGACTCTGTCTGCACTTCTCACTGCCTCAGAAAAGGCAGCCATCACAATCAGGGACCCATCTCACCCCAGTCATTCTCTCTTCTGCCCCTGTTGGGCAGAAGATACCAAAGTGTGAAAGCACCTACCATAAGGTTGAAGGACAGCTTCTCTCCCACTATTAGATTTGTGGACGCACCTCGTATAAACTGAAAGATTTTTCAGTCTCCCTCCTGTGGCCCTTGCACTTTCTCTGTAACTGTGACATCATTTTATTTTCATTTTTACAACATCAGTATACATCTTTATGGAATGATCTGTCAGGATGTAAGGCAAACTCTCGTTTTTTTCACTGTATTTTGGTATATGTGACAATTATAAAGTAAATCCAATTTCAATTCCTAATGTCCAAGTAGAGAACTCACCTCCACTTTTTCCAGTCCTGTCACTTAATGGACAGTCTCATAGATCTCCTCTATGTTTAAAAGGGCCTGTTGCCCATCTGCTCCCCTGAATGAACATGTCTCTCAACTCAAGGTCACCCACTGCTGGTCTTGCTTGTCAGATGAACATCATATGTTCACTCCAAACTCACTCAGATTCCTGCACACACACACACATGCCACAACACGCTGGAGCTGATGGTCATTGATCCATTGCCTTTAGTGTGATCTGCCTCTTCTTGGAGGAAAACTGACATATCAGCAATTCCAGTTCAAGTTTATTGTCACAGGAAATAATACTGTGAAAATATATTGCAGCAGCAGCACAGTGCTTACAAACATGATAAATACAGTAAGTTAGTACTTAAATTAATATAAATTTAACATACAAGGCACATCCTACAGACATGAGGTAGGGCAGGAGATTTTTAAATGCAACAAATTGAGAAAAATGTTCCAAGTGGCTCTGAAGAAATGTCAACATGTCAAGCATTTCTATTGAGGCAGATAAAAGACGGTTAGCAAGGGAATTCCAGAACCCTTGATGGGGATCAAGAAGGCAGGCTTGGAAGAGCTTGGAGGCATCACCAGGGGATTGAGGAAGCATAGAAAGGCCAGAGAAGAAAGGGAAAACAAGAATGTAGCAGAGAAGCATTGCCCATCCAGGACACAGGGTGAGACCAGGGCTTGGAGACAAACAGCATCTGAGCGTGTGACAACATGAGTAGAGATTACCTAAAAAAAGGATGTAATAGCACTGAGACAGTTCAAAGGAGACTCACCAGGTCTATTTCTGGGATGGGCCGATTGTCCGATTAAGGGAGGTTGGATCAATATTCATCAAAGTTTAGAAGAATGACCTTATTGAGACATAAGATCCATGGGGGGCGGGTATCAGGGTAGATATGGGGATGTTGGTAATTGGTAAGTGGTTTATTGGTGTTACATGCAAAAAGCTACAGCTTTTGTATGTCATCCAGACTGATCATTCATATATACGCATATTGAGGTAGTAAAAAAGAAAATAAAATGCAGAACATAATGTTACAATGACAGAGGAAATACAGTGCAGTCAGACAGTAACAGTGACGAGATAGACTGCAAAATCAAGAGTTTATCGTACAGAAGGTCCATTCAAGAGTCTGTTAGTAGCTGGATAAAAGCTGTATGTGAGCCTAGTGGTACGCACTCTGAAGCAGCAAATGACCGAATGGAACAGACACCTCAGTCTAACCCTACAGACAAAGACACAAGATACTGGACTCCAGAGCAAAAAAAAACAACTGTTGGAGGAACTCCAGGTTTCCCTCTGTGTGAATGTCCTAATTAAAACATTTTAAATTCCAATATATTTCCAACAGACACATCAGCAAGGAAATACAAAGAGTTTAATGCAAACTAGAAACTGCTTTGTCTGACCTGACACCATCAGCAGTAAGAGAGCAGGGCTGGTCAGTCTGTGTGTCTGGTCCCTGTGCAGAGAGAGGGCAGGGCACCAACCAGCACAGTGGATTGTCCGGAGTCACCCCTTCAGAGAGAAAACCATGGAGGGATTATGGAGTGCAAGTCAGGCTAGCTCACTCATGCATGTCTCCCAACAGCAGGTTATGAAGCAAACTACCTCGCTACAGTTTCAGACAGATCACCGACTACTCGGCTGAAAACTACGTTGAGAGTGAATGCTAATGTGTCCCTGTGCTCAGTCACAGTCAGGTACAAATCATGGCTGACACAACACCGTCTTCCACACCCACCACCAGAAACCGATTGGCTGAGATCTCCCACCATTTTCTGCCTTTGATTCAGATTCCAGCATCTGCAGCTGAATTTATTCCTCTGTTTTTCCATATGCACATTAATGGTAGTCACTGTGGATCAGTGATAACACCTCCTCCTTGCTGACAGTCAATACAGATGCACCTGCAGGTAGAGCACTGAGGAGTGCGGTAGAGCAAAGGGTAGACTGATAGTTCCTTGAAAGTGGCATCACAGGCAGATAGGGCTGTAAAGAGACGTTTTGGCACACTGGCCTTCATAAATCAGGGCACTGAGTGCAGGAGTTGTCATGGTACGTTGTATAAGACACTGGTGAGGCGGTATTTGGAGTATTGTGTGCCGTTCTGGTCACATACCCACTGAGAAAGCTTGAAAGAGCCAGAGAAATTTTACAAGGATATTGCTAGGACTTGAGGACCTGAGTTATAGGAAAAGGCTAAATGGATTGAGATTGAGGGGATGTTTTATAGAGGTACTGTATACACGCTCATGAAGGGTATTGATAGAGTAAATACATGCAGATCTTTCCCTGAGCTTGGGTGAGACTAGGAATAAATAGAGGTTATAGTTTAGGGTTAAAGGTGAAATATTTAAAGGGAGCCTGAGGAGAAACTTCTGGACACAGAGGGGGGTAGGAGTTTTGAACAAGCTGCCCCAGAGGTGGTGGATGTGGGTTCAATTGTATCATTTAAGAGAGTTTATGTAAGAACATGGATGGGAAAGATATGGAGAGCTATGGTTCAGGTGCAAATCAACGGGACTAGGCGAACTAACATTTTGACCTGTTTCTGTGCTCTGACTGTAAGGGTGCATGCTTATCCCACTATTCTACTCTCTCTACACTCATGACCAAGTGGCTATGCACAACTCGAATGTCATCTCTAAATTTGCTGGTAACACCAATGCTGTTGGCAGAATCTCAGAGAAGGCATATAGTAGTGAGATACTGGATTGGCTGGTTGAGTAGTGTCACAGAAACAACCTTGCACTCAATTTCAGCAATACCAAGGAATTGATACAACCCTCTGCAAGTCTCTCGTGATCCTGTGCATTGGAGGCTCCATACCAGACTGTGACATAACTAGTCTGAACGCTCTCCACTGTACATCTATAGAAATTTGCAAGACGTACCAAACCTCCTCAAATTCCTAACAAGATAGAGGTGCTCGTGTGCCTTCTTCATGATTGCACTGATGAGTTGGGCCCAGGATTTGAAACTAGTAACCTTTTCCATTACTGACCCCCTACTGAGGACAGAAGCTTATTTAAGGACATCTTTAAGAGGCAGTGCGTCAGGAAAGCTGCATCCATTGTTAAGGATCCTTACTATTCAGGGCATGCTCTCTTCTCATTACCACCATTCAGAAGGAGGTACTGGAGCCTAAAGACCCGTTCTTAGTGATTCAGGAACCTTCATGTAAGAGAAGATTATAGACCAAGTACTGGAAAAAGGGATTGAAATAGGTGGTACTTCAGAACCTGAAACAGGTTTAATATCATCGGCATACCTCGGCAAATTTGTTGTTTTGCGGCAGCAGTACATTGCAATACATAATAATAAAGAACTATAAATTACAATAAGAAATATATGTGTGTGTGTGTATATATTTATATATGTGTGTATATAATTAAGTAACCCATTCAAAAACAGACCAAAAAAATGAAAGAAAAACATGAGGTCATGTACATGATTCATTCAGAAATTTGATAGTGGAGGGGAAGTAGCTGTTCCTAAAATGTTGAGTGTGTGTCTTCAGGCTCCTTGATGGTAGCAATGAGACGACATGTCCAGAATGATGGAAGTCCTGAAAGATGGATGCCACATTTTTGCAGCATCACCTTTTGAAGATGTCCTCAGTGCTGGGGAGGCAAGTGCCTGTGATGAAGCTAGCTGAGTTTACAACTTACTGCAGCTTTTTCCAGTCCTGTGCAGTGAGTCACTCCATACCAGATGATGATGTAACCGGTTAGAATGCTCTTCATGGTACATCTGTGGAAATATGTGATAGTCTTTAGTGACATACCAACTCTCCTTAAACCCCTAATGAAATATAGCCGTTGTCAAGTCTTTTTTTGTAATTGCATCAATATGTTGGGCCCAGGATAGATCTTCAGAGATGTTGACACCCAGAAACTTGAAACTGCTCACCCATGTTCTACTACTGATCCTCTGATGAGGAATAGTGTGTATTCCCTTGACTTCCCCTTCCTGAAGTCCACAATCCATTCCTTGGTCTTACTGACATTGAGTGTAAGGTTGTTGTTGCAACACCACTCAATCAGCTGATCTATCTCACTCCTGTATGCCTCCTCATCACCATCTGACATTTTATCAACAATATTTGAGTCTCTGGCAAATTTATAGATGACGTTTGAGCTGTGCCTGGCCACATAGTTGTAAGTGCAGAGAGAGCAGAGCGGTGGGCTAAGTAGGCATCCTTGAGATGCACCCGAGTTGACTGTCTGGGAGGAGGAGATGTTATTTCCAATCTGCAATGACTGGTTTCCTGATGAGGAAAGGATCTAGTTGTAAAGGAAGGTACAGAAGTCCAGGTTTTGCAGTTTGATGATTAGTACTGACGGTATGACTGTGTTGAATGCTGAGCTGTAATCAATAAACAGCAGCCTGATGTAGATATTGCTATAGTTCAGGTGATCCAAGGCCGAATGGAGAGCCAGTGAGATTGTACCCACTGTAGACCTTTTGTGGCAATAGGCAAATTGCAGCAGGTCCATGTCCTTGCTTAGGCAGGAGTTGATTCTGGCCATCACCAACCTCTCAAAGCACTTCATCACAGTGCCACTGGGTGACAGTCACTGAGGCAGCTCACCCTGCTCTTCTTGGGCACTGGTATGATTGTTGCCCTCTTGCAGCAGTTGGGAACCTTGATGCTTGAAACTTAAAACTTGACAGCCAGCATGGAGATGGTGGGCTGAATGGTCTGTTTCTGTGCAGTACAACTGTAGTTCTCTAATTTTCCAGCCCCAGCAGCCTCTAGACAAAACTCTTCTGCAGCCTCTCCAGTGCACATCTTTTCTGCAATGGAGTAACCTTAGGGGTACATTTTGCCCCACCTGAAGCCTAACCAGGGTGCGTCTGTCCATTCTTGGGAATACTGTCATTTTATAAACGTAGAACATGGAACAGTACAGGTCTTAAGGCCTACAATGTTATGCTCTCCTTTGTATATTTACTCCACAATCAATCCAACCCTTCCCTCCTACATCATCCATAACCCTGCATTTCTCTTTTCTAACATTCTTAAATGCCCTATTGTATCAGCCTCTACCATCACCCCAGCAGTACACTCCAGGGTCTGTGTAAAAATCTACCTCTGACATATCCATTAAATTTTCTCTGATTACCTTAAAAGGATGCCCTGTGGTATTGGCCATTGCCACCCTGGAGAAAAGGTGCTGGCTGTCCACTCTATCTATGCCTGTCATAAATCTAATACACTTCCATCAATGCATCTCACATTCTCTGTCACTCCAAAAAGAAAAGTCCTTGTTCATGCAAAATTTCCTCAAAAGGCATATTTTCTAATCCAGGCAGTAAGCTGGTAAGTTTCTCTGCACCCTCTCTAAAGCTTCCACAGATCAGAGAGTGTCCAGTTAGGTTAGGGTATATAGGTGAGGAGAGTTTTCGGAGGATTCTGGGTGCAGGCGGAAGAATGTTTGAAGGAGAGGGGATAGATCTGTGTAGGGACCAAGGTGAGAAGTTATTGGGGGATTGCAGAAGCACACAGTCCCACGATCCTCAGACCAGGACAGAGTCAGCCATACTCAGCAGGAAATGACACAGCTGTGCACAGATTGTAATTTGCAAAAAGAGTATTAAAGATAACGAACGTTTTTGCACCAACATGTCCCTGCTCCGGTAATTGGAGAGGACAGCTGATTAGTGTTCATGGACAGCAATAAGATTCAGTGGAACTGCACAGCAGCATATTGAAATACAAATATATCAGTTTCTAATTAATGTTACCTACTGAACATGTCGAACCACATCCCTCTCACTCTCCCCTTCACCCTCCCGACTCCCAAACACTTCCAGTCATCCGAGGTTTGCATTAACAAAAAAACTAAAGCAATAGTTACTTAGATTTCTTCTTTCTACCTGACTGTAGACCATTTTGGCCACCTTGTTAGAGGGAAAGAGGGCAAAAAAGATTGACAAGATTGTTACCGGGACTAAGTTATAAGGAGAGGCCGGGCTAGGTCCCTATTCCCTGGAATGTAGGAGAATGGGGGCTGACCACATAGAAATATTTAAAATTATGAGAGTTAGACAAGGTGGATGGTAACAGATTATTCCCCAGTATACGAACATCTAAAGTTTAAGGTGACAAAAGTTTAAAATTAAAAGGGAAAATTCTAAAGGGTACTCGAGGGGTAATTTTTTTTCACCTAGAAGGTTGTGAGTGTATGGAATAAACTGCCAGAGGAAGTGGTTGAGGCAGATACAATAGTCTCATTTAAGAAGCAAATGGAGGGGTTGGGGCTTAGAGGCATATGGTCCAAACACAGGAAATTTTGACTAGCTGAGTGGTGACTGTGGGCAGCATGGGTTAGATGGGCTGAAGGGCTTGTATTGTTCTATGACTCTATGATTGTATGACTATACAACTGCTGCAAGAACTAAAGGGGTTAGGCAGCATCTATGAAGAGTCATCATCCAAATGAAGGGTATTGACGAAAACTATCAACTGTCCATTTCTCACTACAGATGCTGTCCGACACATTGAGTTCTTCCAGCAGGTTTGTATGTTGCTGTAGATTCCAGCATCTGCATTCTCTTATGAAGCAGGCTTGCAACAAGATTGCAAACCCTCACTCCCACAAATGGAGCTGTTACCCAGACACTCAAGTAGTCGAGCTTCAGAACTGATCTTCGGAGCTCTCTGAGTTCCACATCGCAATGCAAGCACATCCTGTTCCTTGTCCCAAAACATACTTCTACCCAGAGATATGGTACGGTATACCCACACCCACGGATAGCAGTGGTTCAAGAAGGCAGCTCACCACCGCCTTCTCAAGGGCAACTAGCGATGGGCAATTATATGCTGGCTCAGTCCATAAAGCCCATGTCTCTTGAATGACTATAAAAGAGTAAAGAACATCTCCAGAGACACAGGATCAATCCTGACCTTGGGCACTGTCCGTGTGGAGATGCACATCCCCCTGTGATTGTGTGAGTTTCCCCAGGGTTCACCGGTTTCCTTCTACATCCCAAACAAGCATGGGATCAGTGGGTTAATAAGACATTGATGAATTGCCCCCTGCTGTGATGATGGTGAGGGGTGGACTCTTGGAGGGGGTGGGGGGGGGGAGTCCGTGAGAATGTGGTGAGAACAAAATGGGATTGAAGGCAGGTGGTTGATAATCAGCATGGATTCAATGGGCCGAAAGGCCTGTTTCTGTGCCATGTGGCTTTATGGCCTAACATCTGGGGCAGTGGGCAGCGGGAGCTGGACTGGTGGGGGGAGGGAGCTGGCTGTTGTACCAAGGTCAAAGCAAACATGAAGTGGACTCTCCTACCAGTGTTAAGAACAGGGGGGTCCCACTATAGGTAGAAGAGAAAGCTGACGTTAACAGTCACGTTTAATTCAAGAACACATCCCAGACATCTTAACATCTGTAAAAATTCCTCCCCAAACACTTTGCAAGATTTCTTCACTGAAGTAAAAAAATGCCTCTAATTATTAATAATTTAATCTGATTTTTAAATCTAACACCAGAGGGCATGCATTTCAGATCAAATACCAGAAGGCATGCACTTAAGATGAGAGGGGGTAAGTTCAAAGGAAATGAGCAGGGCAGGTTTTTAACACAGAATGTGAAAGGTGCCTGGAATGCACTCCCAGAGGTGGTGGTGGAGACAAATACAATAAATGTGCCGAAGGGGCTCTCAGACTTACTTAAATATGCAGTGGATAGAGGGACATAGACCAATAAAGATTCTGCCGAAGGAACTCAGAAGATCGAGCTGGATTTGTGAGATGGGGAAGGAGTTGTGACCATATGGGTTGAAATCTTGCATCAGAACTGAAAGCGGGAGAGGCGAGATGGCACTTAACGAAGAGAAGGGGAGTGTGAGTAGGATTCTGAGGTGATTGGTGTACCGAGGAGGGGTGTGAGAGGGCAGGCAGATAGTGCCAGGAATATGGAAAAGGCACAGACAGAAGGGATTAGGTGTCACTAGCTTAATGAGCTTGGCACAAAATTGAGGGCCAAAGAGCCTGTACTGTTCTATTAAACCGCTGCCCAAGTCATCCCACAATGTGTCCTGGATGGTAACTCCTGCCTGCTTCTTATCTCTCCATAAGCAGCACTGTTAACTTCACACAGTAGCCGTGGATGTTAATTAAGTTTCAAATTCCCTTTTTTTCTTGCTTTCTGCGGTAATTTGCCACTCTGCGATGATGAAGTAAGACTACAATTATCTTCCTTGATCTGCAGTTGAGAGTAGCAGAGAATTGATTATCTGTCTTGTCGTCAAGGCCACTGTGCTGCTTGCAAACCACAGCCAGTATTTTTTTTCCACTGGCGCAAGAAAATGTCATGTGCTTCAGCACTCTGCATTCAACGTTTACTCAATCCAATTCATTAATAACTTGTGGAAGTAGGAACAGAAATGACAAGGCTCGACTCACAACTATTGGCATTTGAGTTGTGGTTTCCAATTACAATTGCCAACAAAAGGAACTCATAGAGTCAGACACTGTGTAAAAGAGCAGATGTCTCCATATCATTAATCACATTTCTAATACATTCCAGATGAATAAACACTTCTAAAATTACAATGGTGAGCGCTCTGCCTTAAATATGCAATTTATATATCTTGCAGGTCTTCAAACCAGGGTGAACTGCTCAGGTCAATGTCTGCAGTATTTACAACAGGGGGAAGAGAGGGTGTCTACATTGTGAAAAAAAATGAAGCATTTTAGCAGTTTTGGCCTCAATTTAATTTTTTTCCTTAATAATGATTTTCTATAAACCAACCATCTGCAATCTGGGGACGGCACTCAGAATTTCCAATCCTGTTCAATCAGTATTCATCATCTTCTTAAGCAGGCTGGATTTTGTCTGACCGGGAGCTCTGCAGAGAGAATGGATAAATCTGTCGGACCTATGATGGCGGATAGTCGGTAAAAAATGACAGACCCAATGTTTCTTCATTCTGTCTGATACTTCTGCCAAGTTGTGTGGTTAGCAGGGAGAACTGGAAAACAACAGTTCATCCATTCAGCATTTCAGAAGTCTGTCTGGGGATCAGTCAGTCCTAAGCTGTGTGGGAGACTCCCTCCCCCACCCCTCCAGGGTCTGTGGGGACGTCAGAGCCAAGAGAACTCAACTGTTTTTAAAGACCTGGGAGAGTAGCGGAGGGGGTGCATGGGACGGAGGCAAGAGCAGCAGAGAGCAAAGCAGAGGAACTCTGGGTGAAAGCCTCTGCCACTGCACATCAGGTCAGGAGTTTCCTGGGCTTTGGTCCATGGACTCGCAGGAGCCCAGACACAAAAATCTGAAAGAGCACACAGACACACACACACATCATGCAGGGAACACTGTATTTCCCTCTGAATCCAAGAGGGATTTGCAGTCTTCTCAGCTGCAACGGACCGATATGGGCAAGTTACCACGGCGATGAGACTGTGATCAAAAGGAGTGTAGGAGTTCCAGGGGGAACTCAGGAGGAGGCTGCGCGGTGGGTGGGGGGGGGCTGATTTGAAGAACTTTCCGCTTGTATCAGTGGTGGAGAGAAGGGGATGAAGTCAAATTTACGTCAATGGGTTGGCAGAGACACACCGCCAGCTTCAGGAACAGTTACTTCCCCACAACTATCAGCTCCAGAACTGGCATAGATAACTTCACTCACCACAACTCTGAACTAATTCTACTCCCTACAGACTCTCTTCCAAGGACTCTTTGCAACTCATCTTCTCAGTATTTTTTTATTTGCACAGTTTGTCTTCTTTTGCACATTGGCTGTTTGTCCACCTTTATGTATTTTTTGTAGTTTCTATTGTATTTCTTTATTTATCCTGTAAATGCCTGCAAGAAAATTAATCTCCAAGGTAGTACATGATAACATACACATGCTTCCTGATAAAGTTACTGAACTTTGACTGGTGTCCTTGCCTCTTGTACTCGGACTGACTGGGGGAAATGGGTGTGGAACTGATTGAGGGGCTGCCTCTGTGGCACCAACGGGAACACCACCTCAAATGATCCCGCATCCTTGTCTCCTGCGGGGAGTTCATCCACAAACAAAGCAGCTGACTGAACCCTGGAGCCTCACTGAGCACATCCACTTCTGAATGTCACATGGAATTTACTGCAAAACAAAACTGCTCTGACCAACTTTGTATCCTTCCCTTGTTCCCAGGATGAGAGACAGAGTCATAGACTGTGCTGCCCAGCGCACTAGTCCAATCTGCCTAATTTGGCCCACAGCCCTATAAGCAGCTTCTGTCTGTGTTCTTATCTAGATGGCTTTTAAATGTTAATGTGTTGCCTCAACCACTGTTTCTGGCAGCTCATTTCAAATACACCGCACCCCTTGTGTGAAGAAGCTGCCCCTAATGTCCCTTTCAAATCTTATGCCTCTGACCTTGAACCTGTACCCTTTTGATTTTAGCAACTCCTCCCTGGGGAAGAGCCGATGAGCTTTCACCCCAGCTATGCCCCTCGTGATCTTCTATACCTCTATCAGGGCACCCCCACCAATCTCCTATGTTCCAGGAAGCAAAGCAACACACACAAAACGTTGAAGGAAGTCAGCAGGTCAGGTAGCATCTATGGAGGAAAATGAACAGTCGATGTTTTGGGCCATGACGCTTCATCACTCCTTCTGGTTTAATAAAATCCTTCCTATAACAGGGCAACCAAAACTGTATACGTTACGCCAAGTATGGCCTTACCAGTGTCAGATGCAGCTCCTATACTCAATGACATAGCTGATAATTATTCACATCAAAGGGAAAGGCCTGGAGTCACATATCAACCAGCCTCCATCTGATCCCATCTGAAGGGAACAACTCGGCCCTTCGGCCCGCAATGTCTGAACCAAACACGATGCAGGTGAACTAGCCCCTCCTCCCTGCACGTCCCTCTATTCCCTGCATGTTACATGTCTAACCAATCTGATTCCACCTCCTGCCCTGGCAGCCCGTTCCCAGCATCCACCACAGTCTGTGTAAAGCACTTGTTCCACACATCTCCTTTAACTTACCTCTCTCAGCTTAAATACATTTCCCACTGCCCCGGGAAAGCAGCCAGCATAATCGAGGAGCCCTCCCACCCCGGTTATTCTCACTGCTCCCCCTTCCCATTGGCCAGAAGATATAAAAGTTTGAGAGCATGTGCCACCAGGCTTAAGAACAGCTGTTGTCAGGCACTCGAAAGATGTCTCATACACAAAAAGACAAACTCTTAACTGCCCAAACTACATTGACACTTTATTTGTCTCTCAGCACTGCGCAGTCTTTGTACTGTAACACCATATTCTGCATTCTGATTTCCTTGTGCACTGTCTGGATGGCACGCAAAACTAATTGGTCATTAGTAATTCATTTGTTATCGTCCCATGCAGTGAAAGGCTTTATTTTGTATCTCGTCCAGACAGGTAATTCCATACACAAGTGCAACAATGTAGAAAAACAAGGTTAAATAATAACAGAATGCAGAATACAGTATCACCGTAACAGAGAAAGTGCAGTGCAGTGCAGTTTGACAATAAGGTGCAAGGGCCACAGGATGGTAAACTGGAAATTGAACTGTTAATCTTATCATACGACAGTAATAAAGAAATATACACTATAAACCAATACTAGATCCCCCACCCATCACTAGTATTTCACCTCCTGAGCATTGGATCTCACAGCACAGGAGGAGGTCATTCAGCCCACTGAATTCATGCTAGCCTTGGTATCATGGGGAACAGAATTACGAAAACTACTGGCAGTCCCCAGCAATGATGTCAAAGAGGCTTGAGGTGTCAAGCTGGTAGAAAGTGATAGGCTCAGCCTGGAATGAGGAAGCCAGACTTGGGTCAGTGAGTCAACCACTTAAGAGAAAGAACGGATTGAGGCTTTGAGAATGGGAGCAGTAGAACCAATCAAGGATATCTTTATTTTATTTCAAATTACAGCAAGGTACAAGCCCTTCCAGCCCAACGAGTTTAACGAGCTCCATTGCACCCACATGGCCAATTAACCTACTAAACCATACGTCTTTGGAATGTAGCTGGAGCACCGGAGGAGACGCACACAGTCACGGGGAGAATGTACAAACTCTTTACAGACAGAGGCCAGAATTCAACCCCAAACACTGGTGCAGCAATAACATGCTATTCTGTTACACTAACTGCTACCTACCATACTGTCCTTAAGAGCATATACTGTGCTGTACAGTCTTGAGCTCTATGTTCATGTCATATCTCAGTGATTTTAAACCTGATTCACATTCTCCCGTGATGCCACCCTTCATCAACACACAAGGGAGAATTTACAACAGTCAACTAAGCTACCGACCCACATCCGGCAGTAACTCACACACAGAGAGAATGTGCAAACTCCACACAGACGGTTCCTGAGGTTGGAATCGAACCTGGGTCACTGGCTCAACCCACTGCACCGTTTCTGGTAGTTCTGTTCCCCATGATACCAAGGTGGGACTTCAGAGAGAGAGCATAGGTTCAGTGAGCTGATTGGCCTCCTCCAGTGCTGTGTGATTCGGTGCTATTGGTGAAATTTTAACCGGAAATTAGATCAGCACTCCAGCAGAATAATGGGAGACTAGGAGACCAGGAATGGATATTTCTGCGAGTGCTGATGGGATAAACAACCTCTGGCCATATCTCAATGGACACTTGGTCCACAGCCAAATATTCCTCTGATCAATCTGAGAACTTGGTTAGGGGTTTACAAGAACTAGGCTTTCTTTAATATTTCTCCGGACTACAAGGTGACAGCTTCTGTCTCACTAACCTTTAATAGCACATCTGGGTTTTGGAAGCTCAGAGGTCACTTTGTAAGTGATAAAAATGGTTTTTGAGCAACAGTTTTACAATTATTTATGGGCACAACTCTGACCTCCTTCGCATGTGAAGCCGTCACTTTGAAGTTCGATCCATGGTAGCAAATGGAAGACAGAGTAATATCCAGGTACTGCTGCTCAGTGCATGGTTTGCAATTCCTAATGGGTTTTCCAAAGCCCGACTTTGAACCAATTTGTACAGCAGAGGCAACGTGTACTACTGCAGCAGCGGGCTGCATCAGAAACGCAGGGACCCAGAGGATTAATAAGGGCTTTTCGAAGCCATCAGCACTGTGAGTATGCAAACTGCTTCCCAACTCCATTTTAAAAGTGTTTTGGGAGAGTCTAGGACCAGGGAGCACTGCCTCAGAATAGAAGAACTCTCCTTTAGAACTGAGATGAGGAAGAATATCCTTAGCCCCAGGGTGGTGAATCTGTGGAATTCATTACCACAGACGGCACTGAAGGCCAAATCATTAGGTATATTTAAAGCCAAGATTCTTAGGTTATTGATTGGTAAGGGTATCAAAGGTTTATGGGCAGGAGTCAGGAGAATGGAGTTGAGAGGGTAAATAAATCAGCCATGATTGAATGGCAGAGCAGGCTCGATGGGCCCAATGGCCTAACTCTCCTCCTATGTGTTATGATCTTTTTTTCTTAAAAGCTTCTAGTGGGAACATGACAGACAGCTGAGGGTTTATGGGCTGTGTAAGAGAGAAGGATTAGATTGACTACAGAGTGGGTTTATATTGGCTGATACAACATCATGTGCTGAAGGACCTGTACTATGTTCTATAGTGAGCTAGCAATCCACTGGTGATCTGGAGGTGTGAGTTCAAATCCTGTTGCAGGAACTGAACTTCAGATTCCATGGTCACAGCAGTATGAGTATACTGCAGAACGTGGAGCATAGAGAGGTACAGCAGGCCCTTTGGCCATGGTGTCTGCACTAAAAACAATGCCAAATAAAACTAATTCTCTTCAGCCTGTACACAATCAGGTCCGTTTCCCTCCATTCCCTGTATATATGTGTCTAACAGCCTGCTAAATATCACTGCCATACTTGACATTTCGAACCTGTGATAAAAATACCGGCTGTCTTCCCTACCTACACCTCTCATAATTTTAAAAGCTTCTATTAGATCTCTTCTCAGCCAGAGAAAAGTCTGACTTTGTCCAACTTCTCCTAGTAATGCATCCCCTCTAATCCAGAGAGCATCCTGGTGAGCCTCCTCTGCAGCTTCACCAAAGCCTCCAGACCCTTCCTATAAGGAGGTGACCAGAACTGTACACAGTACTGAAACTATTGGGTTATTGTTCAAAGGAAGAGATCTATTTTCCTTACCCTGTGACTCTGGGGGCTTTATTTACCATGCCTTTCTCCCAGCATGATAGTTATTTCAGGGGCAGCAAGGCAGGACAACAAAAGCCTGCCTAGACAGTTCACACCTCCATCCTACAAATGGGTTAAAACAGAAGGGATGGCAAATGGCTCACTCCTTGACAGCTCCAGAGATCCACATTCAAGCCTAATTTCAGATGCTGACTGTGTGGAGTTTGCATGTTCTCCCTGTGACGAACGGGTTGGTGGGTTAACTGGCCTCTGTAAATTCCCCCGCAGGTGTGTGGGTGAGGAGGTAGAATCTGGGGCAAGTTCATGGGACAATAAAAAGGATGGGTGTAAATGGGTGTTAGAATGTCACTGAGTACCTCATAGGCCAAAGGGCATATCTTCATTTGTACAATTTTCTGACTGTTGGGTTCTGTGTAAATGAATACAAGTTAAATGGGATAGATTGACTGTTTAAGATTCAAAATAACTTGGCACAGGTTTAAAAAGGCAGCCTGTTCTTTCCTAGAGGTTATGAAAGTGCACTGACAGCAGAACAACCCACCTCTGAGGCTACTGATGCCACATAAGCTGTCTACCCTTTGAGAAGCCTTGATTATTACAGAGATATAAAAGGCTGCAGCAAGATGCTGGAGTTGTGAATTCTTCTTCTCAATTAGGGTAATGATTTAGAAGAGACACACAAACTGCTGGCTAGGCTGCACTTAGCTGCCTCAGCTACCCCTGAAGATTAATAAACCCAAACTTAACATAAAATGTTGTTTCCTTGTGTAATATTTCCACCAGCAATTGTTAGCAGTTTAATGTGATAAATTAGCCACGGCAGAGATAGAGAGCCTATCACCAAAACATATGGGGCAATTACTTCCTCAGTGCCGACAAGGTTATAATATACAATTTTACACTCCCAGCTCTCCTCACGTCGGTAGTTAATATATTCCGTTGAGTATAGAGGTGCTTTAGAAGCTCTCCCCTCGTACACAAACTGACAGATTTCAATTACTTTTCTGGAACAGGCAGGTGGTCCCAGAGTCTTTGAATCCTCAGACGAAGACACCCCAAAGTCTTCACTTGGGTGATGAAGAGGCAGATATCACTGTTCAGCACCAAGCAAAGTACAGTTCTGGACATATGGGTAGAGGAAAGTATTTGTGCATATTTTGATCCCTTTTTCTTTGAGTTTCACTCACTCCACTAACTCCTCTCAACTCTGCAATCTCTGCCCTCTTCCAATTCCAGTAGCATTCCATCATTGTTCCCAAGCCACACCCTCTTTCCCCTCTCTGCCATCTTCTCCTCCCATAAAAATATACTTCTGATCTCCCGGTCCTCCCTATACCTCACACAGCACAGGGTAGGTGTTTCTTCATACCCAGGGAACCACTTGAGGGAATTTTCAAGGCTCCTTGTTTGGCCACATTTCCCAAATCAACAAGCCCCCAACTCACAAAGCCATGTGCTCTCCCAAAAAGGGCTAACCAATGTTAAAATCCAAGGCCAGGGTGCTGGGGAGCAAGTAGAAACATAGAACAGCACAGCATAGTATAGGCCCTTCAGCCCACAGTCTTGTGCTGACCTATATAAACTTACTCCATGATCAATTTAACCCTCCCACATAGCCCATAACCTTTAATTTTTCTTATTTCCATGTTCCTATCTAACTGTCTCATAAAGATCTTAGTGTATCTGCCTCTACCACATCGGCAGTGTATTCTGGCACCCACCACTCTATGTGTAAAAAAAAACTGTCCTTGACATCTCCCCTAAACTTTCCTCCTCCCAAATTAAATGGAAGTCCCCTGGTATTGGGCATTGCTGCCCTGGGGAAAAGCTGCTGGCTGTCCATTCTATCAATGCCTCTCATAACCTTATATACCTCTATCAAATCAACTCTCATCATTCTACAGTTCAGAGAGAAAAGTCTGCCTTGCTCATCCTTTCCTCATAAGACATTATCTCTAATCCAGGCAATGTCCTAGGAACACTCTCCATGGCCTCCACATCTGTCCTGCAGTATTTGGGAAACCCCTTTCAGATTCATCTTGGGACAAGAAAGTAGGTGTCCACCGGCACGTAAACACTACAATAAAACAGCCTAATGGGTGTGCAGCTACCCAAGGAGTCGCAGAGTAATACAATATGGAAACAGGCCCTTCTGCCCACATGGTCCAAACTGACCAAGATGCTTATCCATTAGTCCCATTTGCTGCATTTGGCCAATGTTCCTCTAAGCCTGTCCTTGTACCTGTCCAAATGTCTTTTGTATGTTATTATTGTACCCACCTCTACCACTTCCTCTAGCAAATCACTCTACATGCCACATTTTCTGTGTGAAAATGCTACCCCTCAGAATTGTATTATATCTTTCTCCTTTCACTTTGAACCTCTTCCCTCTTGTTCTTCATTCCCTAACCCTGGGAAAAGAAATGTGTGTATTCACCCTATTGCTTTATGCCTCCCTAAAATGTACTGGACGTTAGACCCTGCCAGTCTCATTTGCACACTCTCACTCTCAAACATGAGAATCCATCATGCACCACAAACCTGAGTCCTCCATGAAGACCCCCTGTGGTCCGTCCCCAGAGTCAGAAGTCATGGTTTGTGTCTCAGCATGGACAACTTCATTCAACACAGATCTGAACTGGTCTCACTAAAACTCATGTTCTCATTATTATTTTTAATAGTTTGTCTTCTTTTGCACACTGATTGTCAGTTTTTGTCTGATTATGTATAGTTTTTCATTAATTCTATTGTATATGGTAACATTTATGTACTTTGATAATAAATCTACTTTGAAGCAGAATCTAGTACAGTGGCAACAAAAGTGACATGTCCCAGACATTAAAGTGGGATTCCCAGGAGATCCAAAACATCCTAGGCTACCACCGGAGGGGGAGAGAGAACACAAGAGACTGCAGATGTTGGAATCTACTGAAGGAACACAGCAGTATCAATGGAGGGAAAGATATCATCAATATTTCAAGTTGATACACCGCATCAGGACTGGAGTACTGTTTCCCAACTCCACCCTCTCCTCTCTTCTGGCACAATCTGCCTGTCATTTTCCACCCCTCCTCAGTCCTCCAATCACATCTGGCTCCTCTGTCACCAGCCCCACTTCTCTCCTCTCCGTTGTGGTGCAGAGTTTCAACCCAAAACGTCATCAGCTCCTCCTTCCCAACCCCCATCCCACCACTGATGTTGTTCCACCTGCTGAGTTCCTCCAGTCTGATGTTGTAGGAGACTTTTCCTGATCCCTTTGGGCAACTTTCATCTTGAGATGCACAAACGTAAACTAAAGTCAAAAAGCAAAAAGAACTCTAGATGCAGATTGATAAATGCTTGAAAAAACGGGCAATGAGATACTACCATCTGGGAGAAGGTACAGGAGCCTAAAGACCCATACTGAACAATTCAGGAACAGCTTCTTCACCTCCACTCTCTGATTCCTGAATGTTTCATGAACCCATGAATACTACCTTGCTATTCCTTTTTTTCACTATTTAATTTGTAATTTATAATAACTTTGTCTTTGTACAGTACTGCTGCCACAAAACACCAAAGTTCGCCTCATATAAACCCATGATAATAAACTCTATTCTGATTCTGAAGGCAATGGGGAAATGGCACGGAAGAGGATATGAGGCCTTGGCAGATCAGCCACGATCGTATTAAATGGCAGCACAGGTTTGTGCAGCTGAGTGCCTCCTCCTGATCCTCTTTTCCTGTGCTCTTGTGTTCTCTGCTGGAAATTAAAAAAAGGTTTGGGGAAAAGATTCAATATGTCAGACAGCATCTGTGAAAAGGGAAACATGATATGGTAGGCTGCCCAGAAGGTTTATCACTTATGACTGAGGGTGAGTTTGCCTTGAATTGGCTTGGAAGTAAGAGTCAGAGAGTGCTGGTGATGAGTTGTTTCTCAGAGTGGAGGCCAGTGACCAGCGGCTATGATGACCGCTATAGCGGTCAACTCTGGGTCCTCTGTTGTCTGTTCTGGGTATTAACAATTTGGATGAGGATGTAGGAGGGCAATTTGTAATTTGTTAATGAAACCAAAATTGGTGGCATGGTGGCTGATGATGTTGGTCTAAGGTTACAACAGCATCTAGATCAACTGGGAAAGTGAGAAAGGGCATGGTAGATAGAATTTAATTCAGTCACGTGCGTAGAGATGTACCTTGTGAAGTTAAACCAGGCTACAATCTGCATGGTGAACTCTAAGTCCCTGGGGAATGTTGTTGGACAGAGAGATCTAGAGGTACAAAGTACATAGTTCCAGAGATTGGGAACAGAGGTAGACAGGATGATGAGTAAGGATATCATGTGGCAGCTGCACAAAATGTTGGCTAGGCCGCATTGAAATATTGTGTGTGGTTTGGGTCGTCACACTACGGGAAGCATATGGCTAAGCCAGAGATGGTGCAGAAAAGGTTCATGTGGATATTGCCTGGACTGGAAGGGTTTGATTTGTCAAAAGAGATTAGACAGGGTAGATCCGGCTTTCCCTGCAGCGGAGAAGCTGACGGATGAGACAGGGAGACAGAGGCTGCTTCCCACGCTGGGGATGTCTAAAATAAGAGGGCAAGGGTTTAAGGTAAGGGATGGAGATTTAAAAGGGATCAATGGGGCAATTTCTTCTTTACAGAAGAGTAGTTGATATCTGAAAGAAGCTACCAGGGTGTTTGGTGGAAGCAGAAACAGTAACAACATTAAGAGGCACATGGACAAGTAATTGAATGAGCAGGAAATAAGGAATAGGGAATCATGGGTTAGTATAAATAGGCCAAAAGACCAAAAGCAAAATTAGGCCATTTGGTCCATCAAGTCTACTCTGACATTTCATCATGGCTGATCCTTTTACTTTCTCAGTCCCAATCTCCTGCATTCTCCCCATAATCCTTCATGCCCTGACTAATCTACCAACCTCTACTTTAAATATACCCAATGACTTAGCCTCCAGAGCTGCCTGTGGCAACAAATTCCACAGATTCACCACTCTCTGGCTAAAGAAATTCCTCATCTCCATTCTAAATGGACGTCCCTCGTTTCTGAGGCTTTCGACTTCGACTCTCCCATCATAGGAAATATCCTCTCCACATCCACTCCATCAAGGCATTTCAACATTCAACAGGTTTCAATAAGATCCCTCTCATTCTTCTGGATTCCAGTGAATACAGGCCCAGAGCCACCAAGCACTCCTCGTGATAAGCCTTTCAATCCTGGAATCATTTTTGTGAACCCCCTTTGAACCCTCTCCAGCTTCAGCACATCCTTTCTAAGACAAGGGGTCCAAAATTGCTCACAATATTTCAAATGAGGCCTCATCAGTGCTTTATAAAGCCTCAACATTACATCCTTGCTTTTATATTCTAGTCCTCTCAAAATGAATGCTAACTTTGCATTTGCCTTCCTCACCACTGACTCAACCTGCAAATTAGCCTTTAGGGAATCCTGCACAAAGACTCCCTTTGCATCTCAGATTTTTGAATTTTCTCTCCATTTCAAAAACAGTCTAAGCTTTTATTTCTTCAAGCAATGTGCATCACCATACACCTCCTGACACTATTTCATCTACCACTTTACCCATGCTCCTAATATGTCTAAGTCCTCCTGTAGCCTCTCTGCTTCCCCAACACTACCTGTCACCCTACCTATCTTCATATTGTCCACAAACTTGATAGGTGTGATGGTCGGCTATTTCAGTCTCAACACCATGGATGGATGGCTGAATGAGCTATTTCTACATTGTATAACTCTAAAATTCATCTATTTGTCAGAACTAGGAAATTTGCTTTTAAGATGCAGGGAAGGGTGGGAGATGAAAGAAAATGTCTGGCATATGTCAGAGAGCAAATAATGACACAGATTGTTGTCCACTGATGTCCAAGTCCAGACTTGCCACTGGCGGCTAATCTGTTGGAGAAGGTGTAAATCGAGGAAGGACATAGAATGGAGCAAATCATTACCATTGTCACACCGCCATCTCTGCGAGTTTTCTGTATGCTAGAAGGCTGTGGGATTTGCTCAACTGCTTCAAGAAGACCTTCTGTCATTCTGTACGTCAGTCAAAGGAGAAATCACAGACACCTCCAGAGGAAGTTTGCAAGAGTGGCCTCAGGAACGAAAGGCTGAATGTACTAGGAGTGTTTGATGTCTCTGGGCCTGTATTCGATGGAGTTCAGAAAGATGAGGGAATAATCTCATTGAAACCTACCAGATAGAGAAAAGTCTTGCTGGAGGGACATGGAGAAGTGGGAGAGTCTAAAATTCAAGTGCACAGCCTCAGAAAAAAGGGACCTCTCGTAAGAACTGAGACAAGGAGGAGTTTCTTCAGCCGGGGTTGGTGATTTTGTGGATTTTGTTGCCACAGAGGGCTGTGGAGGCCAAGTCATTGGGTAGATTTAAGGCAGAAATCAATAGCCACTTGATTGGTAAGATAGATACTTTATTGATCCTAAAGAAAATTACAGTGTCACAGTAGGATTACAAGTACACAGATATACAAATATTAGAAGAGAGTAAGAAGAATAAAAAAAAAGTTACCTTCAAAATAAGATGTACAAGTCAAAGATTACATGATTTACAAATTCACACTGATATGATGGTAGTACAAGAATTACCATAATGTTATACAGTAACGGGACTAATTCACACCATCCAGGTAAGAAGTGACGCTAGTATTACACAGGGTGTCCGTGATAGCAGAGTGTGCTAAACAGCTTAAACAGAGACTAATAAGGGGTCATCACTTTCCAGGCTATAGGTTTACTCATTGTAGAATCTAATGGTCGAGGGTAAGAATGACCTCATATAGCACTCTTTGGAGCAGCGCAGTTGTCTGTCTATTACTAAGTGTTCCTCTGTTCAGCCAAGGAGGCATGCAGAGGGTGAGAAACATTGTCCAGAAATGCCAGGATTTTCCGGAGGGTCCTTTGTTCTACCACAGCCTCCAGTGTATCCAGTTTGACTCCTATAACACAGCCAGCCTTTCGAAACAGTTTATTGAGCCTGTTGGCATCACCCATTTTGATACCATTGCCCCAGCACCCACCGCATAGAAGATTGTACTAGTGACAACAGGCTGGTAGAACATGAGAAGGAGAGGCCTGCATACTCCAAAGGATCTCAGTCTCCTCAGGAAGTAAAGATGACTCTGGCCTTTCTTGTACACAGCCTCTCTGTTGGTGCTCCACTCAGCTCTGTTGTCCAGGTGCACCCCCAGGTACATACCCACTTCCTCACCATCAATAGTAAGAGGGAGCAGTGCAAGCTTAGTCTTCCTAAAGTCCATCACCATCTCCTTTGCCTTACTGATGTTGAGCTGCAGGTGATTCAGCTTGCACCATTCAACAAAGTCAGGGCACCTGTCCTCCCTTTATACACCCAACTATTCCTGAGTAATCAGAGAATTTCTACAGCTGACATGACTCAGTTTTGTATTTAAAGTCCAAGGTATACAGGGTAAACAGGAAGGGATCAATACAGTCCCCTGTGGGGCCCTAGTGCTACTTACAGCCATGTCTGGCACACAGATCTGAAGCCGCACAAATTGCGTTCTGCCAGGCAGGTAGTCCATTATTTAGCATACAACGGAAGAGCCAGCCTGCATTGTACAGAGCTTTTCCCTCCAGCAATGGGGGTCGGATGGTATTGAAGGCACTTGAGAAATCAAAAAGCACGATCCTCACAGTGCTGGCCTCTTATCCAAATGGGAGTATGCTCTGTTCAGCAGGTAGATCAATGGCTCCTGGTGGGCAAACTGCAAGGGATCGAGGGCTGACCTGACCAGGGGTTGGGAGGTGAGCTAGAACCAGCCTCTATAGAGACTTCATGATGTGTGAGGTCAGGGCCACTGGATGGTCATCATTCAAGACTTTTAGTCAGCCCTTAGCTACTGGGACCACACAGAAGATGATGTAGCCAGTGATGGAATCAGTAAGTTGGGTTAATGTCCTCCCCATGTTGGTCACAAAGCACATTCCAGTCAGTAACCGCAAAGCAGCCCTTCTAGGCCTCGATGGCCTCTGAAGACCATTTCTTTACTGTGTTGGGTATTGGGAATTTGGGAGATAGGGACTATGGGGAGAAGAGAGAACAGGCTTTAAAAAAATAGCCATGATTGCTTTGGTGGAGTAGACTCAGTGGGCCAAATGGCCTAATTTTGCTCCTATAACTTGTGATCTTAAAACTCTTAGTGGATAGCCTGATGCTGCGAAAGGCTCTACAGAAATGCAGGCCTCTCATTGTTTTGGAAATGGCTGAGATGTTGGGTAAAGGGTGGGTCTATGGGAGAGAAATGATAAAAGATTTCAGGTTTAACAGAAAAAAATGTCACCCTGACACTAACCGCTGTAAGCAGAGAATTTAAACAAAAATTGTCAAAATAAATATATGCGATACAATTCCCCAGGGTGCCTAATGGAGGTTTTGACAGGCAGACTGTTCCTAAATGCTTTTTAAAAAGAAAGCGACTGGCCCTTTTAAACCTCTTTATTCATGAACCTTTCTTCATGTCCTCCCTTCGAAAGTGGTCCCAGAACAGGCATCAGTATGCCCTGCTTTACGAGCAGACTTACAAAGCATTTACCACTCTACAGCACACACCTTGCAATGATAAAGACTCCCTGCCTTTAGAAAGGGCCTCTAATGCAGCAGCCTGGCACCATTTTCAGACAGACGGTGAAGCTGAAGCACAGATGAAGAAGAGAAATAGGGACATGAAGTGATCATTCAACCCTTGAGTCTGTTCATGGTATATCGCCCGATTCCCTTCATATCTACAAGTATATAACCCCTTCCGCATCGGGACATCATAATGCAGGTGTATAAAACTTTGGTTAGGCTAAGTATGGAGCCTTGTATTCAGCTCTGGTTGTCCATTAGGGATGTGGACGCTTTGGAGCTGATGGAAAAGAGGCTCTCTAGGACGCTTGCTGGATTAAAGGGCATGAGTAAAGAGGAGAAGCTAGACAAACTTCAGCTGTTTTCTCCGCAGTGTCAGAGGCTAAGGGGATATCTGAAAGTTTATAAAACGATGAGTGGCACAGATAGGAGAGAAGTGCCAAATACTGGAGGACGAAGCTTTAAGATGTGAGGGGGTAAGTGCAAGATGTTGAAACTGAAGCACAGATGAACAAGAGAAATAGGTACAGGAAGAGACCATTCAACCCTTGATTTTTTTTTACACAGGGAGTGGTCTGGGTGCCTGGAACCCGGGCGTGTTAAAAGTGGAGGCAGGTAAAATTGTGGCATGCAAGAGGCTTTCAGAGAGACACTTGAATAGGCAGGGAATGGAGGGGTATGTGTCATGTGTGGGCAGAAGGTATTCAGTTTAAATTGGTATTGTGCTCAACACAGACATGATGGGCTGAAGGCTCTGATCCCATGCTGTTCTATGTTCTTGTGAAGCATTAGCAACCACAATACAGACACTCATTCATTCAATACTTTGACTTTAAGACGTTGCGTCAGATGACTTGAGCTGCCAACCATGTCTTCATGCAGAAGATACTGCTCAACTATCTGAAGTCCTCCAGCAGTTCCATAATTACTACAAATTCTAGCATCTGCTGTCTGTCATGTCTCCTAAATACAGAGAGCATGTTCTCCCTGTTAGAAGAGCCTAGGACTAGGGGTGTGGCTTAAAATAGGGATATGAGATAGGAGTATGTTTCTTGGTATAGATATTGGTTTGTTATTATCACATGTACTGAGATACAGTGAGAAAGTTCTGTTTGCATGCCAACCAGACAATCATTCTATATATGAGTACACTGCGGTAGTGAAAAGAAAACAGAATGCAGAATATCGTGTTACAGTTACAGAGGACAAATGATAGAGGTAAACAAATAAAATGCGAGAGACACGGGGGTAGAGGGAAATCAAGAATTCATCTTTAGCATATAATAGGAAATGACTATAGCAAAATAGACACTGTCTTGAGCCTGGTGGTACATGTTCTCAAGCTTCTGCCCTCTGGTAAGGGAGTGTTAAGAGAGAATGACCAGGATGGGTGGGGGTCCTTGATTACGTTGGTTGCTTTCCCAAGGCAGTGAAAAGTGTAGACAAAGTCAATGGAGGGAAGGCTGTTTTGTCTGATGGACTGACTGTGTTCATATCTCTCTGCAATTTCTTGCAGTCTTGAGCCATGCTCTTGATGAATAATAGAGCAGGCTCCAGGGCTGGATGGCCATCTGCTGCTCCTGTTCCCCCGATGCACCATCCTGACGTGGAAATTTACTGCTAGTCCTTCATTGGTGCTGGGTTTAAACCCTGAAACTTCCTCCCCAACAACACTGTAGGAGCACAGACAGCTGAAGGTCTGCAGTGGTTCAAGAAAGTGACTCAGTCCTTCTCAAGGGGCAATTAGGGTGGGCAATAGATGCGGCCCTTATGCAACAATGATCTTGCACTCAACATTAACAAGTTCAAAAAACTGATTGAGACCTCAGAAAGGGGAAGTAAGGAGAACACACAGCTATCCTCACTGAGGAGTCAACAAAGGAAGGGGTGAGCAGCTTCAAATTCCTGTCCATCAATACCTTGGAGGCTCTTTCCAGGACCCAACACATAGATACAATCATGAAGAAGGAATGTCATTGTTTCTACTTCATTAGGAGTTTGTGACATTTTGTTATTTCTATACCGCATTCTAACTGGTTGCTTCACAGCCTGGTGAGGAGGGTCCAATGCACAAAATCGCAAGAAGCTGCAGATGGTTGTAGACTCAGTGAGTTCCATCACAGGTACAACCCTTCCCACCATCAAGAACATCTTCAGTAGAAGCCTCTAGAAGAGGCTTCATAAAGGACATTCACCATCCAGAACATGCACTCTTCTCATTGCTACCATCAGGATGTCCATGAAGACCCACACTCATTGCTTTAGGAACATCATCTTCCCTTCTGCTGTCAGATTTCTGAATGGTCCATGAACCCATGTTGGCACTATTTCTACAATTTATAGATCTTTATGCCTTTGCACTGTACTGCTGTCGTCTTAAGTTAATGATAATAAATCTGACTCTGAAAAAGCATATATTTTTCCAAAAAAATAGTAAATTCCCTAGTGAACGGAGGGAATTTGGAATTCACATCCTTGTGTTCACCAGGTCTTTGGCACCACGCACTTAGACCCAACAGATCTGTAAACGTGGTTAAGTTCCTTGGTAGGCGGATTGCTGTTCAAGGATTGCCTTGATTAATTATTAAACATGAATAAATACCAATATTCAATATTTTATAAATCTAAGATTGTTTATTGCATACTTCAAAATTAACTACTCACTGGCAATTTCTATCAAAATCTGTTTACAGTCTGGAATATTTGGTATGCATTAATGAATTTGCTTCATCTGAATGGGATTATAATTGGAGAATTTTAATCTAAACTTCAGTGTAGTTTATTGGGAGTGTCACATTGGGAATCACATACTCTGCCAGGTGGGAGATAAAGATGCACCACAGCTTTGCAGGGAGCTAACAGTCTAATTGGGCTGGGCAGAAGAACCAGCAGGGACACAGGTGGGAAAATTATTAAGTACTGGAGATGAATGGGGGATGCAATCACAGAAATTTGCACAATAGAAGGCCATTCAGTCCACTGTGTCCATGGAAACCACAAATGGACTTTCAGCACTGCTTCTGGAGCCGTGGAGGTCGTAAACCTTCTGCTCAAGGGTCTTCGACACAAAATACTCAATCTTGCTTCTTTCTCTGTAGATGCTGCTGGACCTGGTACAGGAACAGACTTTCTGGCTGAATATGAAGCCAAATTAAACTCATTCACTTCTGTCTGTACATCATTCATATGCTCCATGCCCTGCATATTCATGTGTCTATCTAACAACCTCACACATGCTGCTGTCACCACCACCCCTGGCAGCCCACTCCAGGCCCCTGCCACTCTCTCCCCACAAATCTCCCTCAAACTTTCTCCCTCTCACCTTAAAATGCATTTCCTCTAGTCCTTGACATTTCTACCCTAGGAGAATGATGCCAGCTGTCTACCCTATCTATGCCTTTTACAATTTTATAAACTTCCATCAGGTCTCCCTTCAGCCTCCACCACTCCAAAGTAAACATCCCAAATTTGTCCAACCTCTCTTTATAGTACACACCCTCAACTCGGGGCAGCATCCTGGTGAATCCCTTCTGCACCCTCTCCACAGTCCCCACATCTTTCTCATAATGTGGCAGCCAGAACTGCACAAAATAAATCAGTTGGCTGAAACCTCATGACTGCTTCCAGAGTCCCCTGTCTTTGGTTGGATTTAAGATATCTGGATGAGCTCTTAAATCTCCGAGGTATACCATGATTAGTGTAGATAAGTATGATAATTAGCATAAATGAGATGGCAGAAGGGCATGTCTGTGTGCTGTATGACTGTGTGATCCTATTACAAGTTGAAACTCACTGGTCCAGCATGTCTTCAACAACTAGTACAGATCTGTACTAATTAACTAATTCTAACTAAGATCACACATAGGGTGGTGAGGATGTAGACTGAGCTGCCAGTGCAACTGGTAGAAGCAAGTGCAATTACAATTTTTAAAAGGCATTTAGACAGGTACATGGAAAGGAACAGTTTAGAAGCTTCTCTGTTTCTTATGCTCTGTTCTTTATCCTGCCTTCACTTTACCGCTGTTCTTTGCCTTGGATACCATCGAGTTGAGGGAGCTACCCTAACATGTAAAAGGTATTTGGATTGGCACATGGATAAGAAGGGTTCAGAGGGATATGGATAAATAGGACCAACTCAGAAGGAATCACAGTCAGCTTGGACCGGTTGGACAAAAGGTTCTGTTTCTATGCTGCATGACTCTATCAAGGCACTATTGGGAGCAATGAACTTGGAACAACCTACCATTAACCTTGACCACTTGAAGGGAAGGTGCAAAGCCAGAGTAAGAGGCACAGTATTTGGAGAGGGCAGGGGGATAAACGCAGAAGCAAGAAAAACAACATGCATTATTGAATTGAATCGGTTTACTATTGTCACATGTATAGTGAAAAACCTGTCCGGCAGATCATTTCATTACATCAGTGCATTGAGGTAGTTCAAGGGAAAGTAATAACAGAATGCAGAATGAAGTTATGGGCTGAGGTTACGGGCTGAGTGCGGGCTACTGGGACTAGGTGAGTGTAAGCGTCGGCATGGACTAGAAGGGCCGAGATGGCCTATTTCCATGCTGTAATTGTTATATGGTTATAAAGTGTTACAGAGAGAGTGCAGTGCGGGCAGACAATAAGGCGCAAGGTCATAGCAAGGGAGGTTGTGAAGTCAATAGTCCCACAGTTCAATAGTCTTATAGCAGCAGGATAGATGCTGTTTCTGAGCCTGATTGTATGTGCTTGCAGGCATTGGCATTGGGACTGGGCTGTCCATCCTATCGCTGTAGGAAACTGTTCATAGTCTTACAACAGCAGGATAGAAGCTGTCCTTGATTCTGATGGTATGTCATTTAAGGTTTTTTTTACCTTCCACCCGATGGGAGGGGTAGGAGAGAACAGAATGTCTGGCTGGGCAGGGTCTCTGATTATGCTGACTGCTTGACTGAGGCAGTGAGAAATGTAGACGGAGGGAAGGCTGGCTCCTGTGACCTTCTGAGCTGAGCCCACATTTCTCTGCAGTTTCTTGAGGTCATGGACAGAGCAGTTGCCACATTGAACTGTGATGTATCCAGATAGGATTAAAGAGGTCTGCTCAACATTCCAGCCAATACTTCGCAACTGAATGTGGCTAAGAGGGTGGGTGAGCTAGAAGGGAGTTTGAGGTGAAATCTGAGCTGCTTGCTTTCTTAAACAAACACAAAATGGATCACATCCTGGCATCGGGAGACATCTCCACTGTCAGGGAGAACAGCTTTTCAAATAAGAATCCAATGCGCTTGATAATCTGTCACCGCACTAACACCCGTGGACAAGTGGAGTCCGCTTGCCCAGGGTGGAATGAAGGCAGCTGACAGGGAGAGGCCTGGAGAACAGTGAACATGCACCTGCACAAAAAGGGACAGTATGTGCAGCAGTCCAGCCTGAGAGCTTACACAGCTTGTATGCATCACTGAACACAGAAACTGCTCCAGACAAAACTCAGCCCTAGCACTAGTTCACAGGCCATAAAGTGGTCAGAATGTAGCAGGGGAATCGGCACAAGAGTCGGGAAGTTATGATGCAGCTTTGTAAACTCTGGCCAGGTCACACCCGCGGTATGTACTGCAGTCAGTTCTGGTTCCCCCATTACAGGAGGCAGGTGGAGTCTTTGATGCTACTGGCTGCCTAAGTAAAGCAGCCAACATCATCAAAAGCCCCACCCACCCCAGTCATTTTTTTCTTCTCCTTTCAAGCAGAAGATGCAAAAGTCTGAAAGCACACACCACCAGGCTCAGGGATAGCTTCTATCCCATTGACATCAGACTGATGAATGGTCCTCTTCTACATTAAGATGGACACCTGGTCTCTTAATCTACCTCGTTATGATCTTGCACTTTCCAGTTCATCTGCACTACACTTCCTCTGTAACTGTAAAACTATTCTGCTGTTTGTTGTGCTTTTCCCTTTCTACCACCTCAATGCATTTACTTTTTGAAGTACTTTGGTACCAATGACAATAACAAATCAATTTCAATTCCCTTGCAATAGGTTAAAGTTGAAAGGTGAGATGGAGCTTCAGAGGGTGGTGCAAATGTGGAATGGGCTGTCAGCAGAAGTGGTAGATGCAAGTTCAACTGTAACACTTATGAGAAGTTTGGATTGGTACATGGATGAGAGGGGCTCGAAGGGCTACGGTCAGCGTGGGATAGATGGGACTAGACAGAAGACCAGGTCGGCCTAGACTAGAGGGTCCTTCTGTGCTGTATGACTTCATGAACCGCACAGAACTATTTAAATGAAGGTCCCAGAACGTTCCCTTCCCTTGGATGCTGCCTGACCTGGCGAGTTTTTCCAGCATTTTTGTCCTTGTTCTGGAATTCTTCACTGCATTTATTAGAGCGTTTCAGGGAGAAGAAAATTATATGCATGACATCACAACTGTGAGAGTGCATTAAGTGCTGAGCAATGTGAGATTACAGGCTCGTAATCAGAGCATTCCTTCATAAGACGGTGTCATTTTGCATGTCACAACAATTCTCTCCCTGTCACACGCTAAGTATGACAGCTCTATTTGTAAATGTGTCATTTCCCAATACGTTCTACACAGCTTCATATTCTGCAGAAGACCGCTAAACAGACACACAGAGATCCGCAGATACATAAACAGCAGCATGCTTTGCCAAAATAAGTTAGTTAAACATAACATCAATCAAACGCTGGTTAGACCTCAGCAGAAGTACTGTGGTCAGTTCTGAGCAGTGTACTTTAAGGAGAAAGGAAGGGTGAAAAATTTAATTTACAAAGAGACTGGGAAACATGGCTAGATCTGTTCAGAGCAGGACAGGTTAAAAGGAAATTTAAAAGAGGTGTCCAAAATGATGAAGAATCTGGGACATTCCCGCTTTGTGTTAGCACCATCAGGAAGGAGCGACAGGCACCTTAAGACCCACACTCAATGTTTTCAGGACAGCTTCTTCCCCTCTGCCAACAGATATCTGACTGGTCCATGAACACTATCTCCTTATTCTTCTTCTGCTCCATTTATTTATATCTGTATCTTACAGCAGTATTTATATGTCTTGCACTGTCATGATGCCACAAAAACAACAAATTTCATAACAAATGTCAGTGATAATAAACCTGATTCTGATTCTGGGTTCTAATAGAGCAAACAGGACTTAAACAATTGTCACTATTTGTCCAAAGGATGTAGTCAGAACTGGCAACACCAGCATTTATTGCCCATCCCTGATTGCCCTTGAACCAGTCGGTTTGTGACACAAGGGCACTGCAGCTGCTGAAATCCAGAGTAACAAACAAGATGCCGGAGGAGCTCAATGGGTCAAGTAGCAACTGTGGGGGGAAATGGAGGCTGAAGTCTCTTCCAAGGAAATTGACAGGTGACATTTCAGGCCAAGACCCTTCATCTGATGAATCTGGAGTCGCATGGAGGCCTGCCTGAGTATAGGGTGGGCAGATCTCCTTCCCCGGACGATATTAGTGAACCCAGCTGAACCCTGGTGAGAACGTGGGGCAAACCTCTAGGTGGGTGCAGTTAGAATGTTTAAGACAATTGGACAGGTACATGGATAGGAAAGGTTCGGAGGAAAATGGGCTCAATGCAGTCAAGAAGGGCCAGTCAGGAAGGCTCCTTGGTCAACTGGACCAGTTGAGCTGAAGAACCTGTTTCTGTGCTGTCATAACATCATAACTTAGATGGGCTGTTACAACAATGGTTACCATTACTGAGACTGGCATTTTAAAGAATCTAAAGATTTATTCAAAAACAAATTTAAGTTGCCATGCTGCTGTAGTGGAATTTTAATGCACTTGTCTGATCATGTCTGACCAGTCCCGTCACACCACAATGCTGCTTTGCACCTTTCCAGGAACAAGGGTTGGAGATGAGGAAATTCATTCCCATGCAGCGCTCTCTGAAGCAAATTCAATGGAACTTGGGTCAAAGATTCATAGAGTCAGTCACACAGGCATTTGGCCATATCCCTCAAAACATTGATAGTTTTATACATCTCTATAAGGTCACCCCTCACTTGTCTATACTCTGATAAATAAAGTCCTCACTTTCCCAACCTCTCCTTATGGCTCAGGCCTTTACATTCCGACAGCATCCTAGCAATTCCCTGCACTTATTCCAATTTAATGATGTCTTTCCTTTAACAGGGTGACCAGAACTGTACACAATTGTCCAAGTGCAGTGTCTATTGTTTAACTGCAACATAACATTTCAACTCCACTACTGACAGTGTGCCAAATGGCGTCTTTATCACCTGTCCATGTCATTTTGAAACACCTGAACTAAAAAGGTTCAAACTTCAAAGTTCAAAGTAAATGAATTATCAAAGTACATACTATATGCTACAATCTACTACCCTGAGATTCACTTTATTGCAGGCATTCTCTGAAAAAAGAGAAATATAATAACATTTCATGAAAAGCTGTATGTGAACAAAGACTTACAAACCAATGCAAAACGTGCCAAACCGTGCAAATAAAAAAATTATACTAAGAACAGGAGTTTCAAGGAGTCTTTGAAAGGTTGTAGAATCACTTCAGAGTACTGCAGTGGTGATTGAAGTTATCCATATTGGTTCAGGAGCCTGATTGTCGTAGGGTAATAACTGTTCCTGAACCAGGTGGTGGGGGCCCTCCTTCCTCATGGGAGTAGTGAGAAGATGGTGGGGGTCTTTGATGATGGATGATGTTTTCCTGTGGCAGTGCTCAATGTAAATGTACTCGATGGTGGGAATGACTTTGCCTGTAATGGACTGGGCTGTATCCACTGATTTCTTCAGCTTTTTCTGTTCTTGGGCATTAGAGCTTCCATACCATGCTGCGATGCACCCAATTTGGATAATCTCCACTGTGCAGCTATAGAAGCTTATCAAAAATTTTGGCGGCGTGTTAAATGCAGGAAAATTTCTAAGAAACTCGATTGTGATTTCTTTGTGATGGCAATTATGTGCTGGTCCCAGGACAGATCCTCTGAGCAACACAGAAAATGCTGGAGGAAATCAGTATCTATGGAGGGGAAGTGAGAATGGAGGCAGCTGCTATGCAAGTCCAGGTGAGAGGAAGGTGAGGGGTGGAGGACGGAGAGATGAAGTACAAAGCAGGGAGGGTCTTGGCCTGAAATGTAAACTGTTTACTCCTCCTCCATAGATGCTGCCTGACTTGCTGAGTTCCTCTGCCATGTTGTGTGTTTTGCTCAAGATATACAGCATCTGCAGAATCTCTTTTGCCTCTGATAAGGCTGCAGGATTATGGGTTAAAACTGAGCAGCTGATCTATTTGGCGAGCAAGCACAGGGTTGCTGCTCAGAATCCTCAACCCTGTGCCCAGTGACAAGGGTGGCAATGCATTCCAGCCTCCTGGGTGTACAAGGAAAGAGTGCAGAATGAAGGGTTACAGGTACACTGAAAGTGCAGTGCAGGCAGACAATAAGTTGCAAGACCATTATGCAGTTGATAGTGAGGTGAAGAAGCCATCTTACCTCATTCTTTCACCATTTTGTTCCCTTTTTACACAACTTATTTATTTTTAACACACATTTCTTATTGTAACATAATTATTTTATTTATTGCACTGTGCTGCCGCAGAACAACAAATTTCATGACATATGTCAGTGATAAAAATCCTGATTCTGGTCGCTGGTAACCATTTAATAGTCCTACAACAGGGGGATAGAAGCTGTCCTTGAGCCTGCTAGTATGTGTGTTCAGGCTTTTGTGTCAGCCTAATGGGAGTCTCTTATACACAGTCACTGTATCTGATTGAATCACCTCCTCTGACAGCACATTCCTGATATCAACCGCTCTCTGTGTGTAAAAAAATGCTCCTCTTATCCTCTGTGAAACTCCATCCTCTCACCCTAAACCTATGCTCTGTAGTTTCAACCTCCCCACCATGGGAAAAGATTTTGACTATCACCCCTATCTGTGCCTCTTGTTAGTGTGGAAACTCAATACAAGTTGCTCGCTGCAAATTTACTCATTACTTCCATTATAATTGGCCATTGTTTTCCCCTGCACCATCCTGATGCAGCGTTGTATTGAGTTGACTGTATGTGTGGAATGCAAGATAAGCTTTAAACTGTACATTAATACCTGTGACAATAATAAACCAATTCTAATATAAGGTGAAGTAACTATCTCAGTACACACATTGGCTGGTATCTAATGGGTTCACCTTAAGAAGCCCAGCAGCAGTAGTGGGAAGATCCTCCAGTGCACAAGGCTGAAACTCTTAAAAACTTTATCAAGCACCCTCCATTTATCTTGTGACTGCACACACAAGATAGAAACATAGAAAACCTACAGCACAATACAGGCACTTCAGTCCACAAAGCTGTGCAGAACATGTCCCTACCTTAGAACTACCTAGGCTTTACCCATAGCCCCCTGTTTTTCTAAGCTCCATGTTCCTATCCAGGAGTCTCTTAAAAGACCCTATTGTTTCCGCATCCAGCACTGCCGCAGGCAGCCCACTCCATGCACTCACCACTCTCTGCATAAAAATCTTACCCCTGACATCTCCTCTGCACCTACTTCCAAGCATCTTAAAACTGCGCCCTCTCATGCTAACCATTTCAGCCCTGGGAAAAAGCCTCTGACTGTCCACACGATCAATGCCTCTCATCATCTTATGCACCTCTATCAGGTCACCTCTCATCCTCCGTCGCTCCAAGGAGAAAAGGCTGAGTTCACTCAACCTATTCTGATAAGGCATGCTCCCCAATCCAGGCAACATCCTTGTAAATCTCCTCTGCACCCTTTCTATGGTTTCCACATCTTTCCTATAGAGAGGTGACCAGAACTGAGCACAGTAATCCAAGTGGGGTCCTCAAAGAAAAATTAAACTCACACCGGATCCTGCATCTTCTTCGAGAAGTCATCACTAAAATCAAATCGTATGAGAACAAAAAATGTGATGTCACTTTATGCAGTTTTGAATCAAATGGCCTATGTGTGACCACAGCTGCTTCTGGCAGAGTCCATCGCTTAGCACCGTCTCCAATAGGAGCCAACCCTCCTACAGAATCTATATATGGATTGCTGATATTAAATGTGTTCATTTAAACTAGCACTTTGCATTATTTTTTAATTTTATTTTTAATAGGCCCCTCTAGCCCATGAGCCGTGCTGCCCAATTCCACCCATGCGACCAATTAACCTACCAACCTCTACATTTTTGGAATGTGGGAGGAAACCAGGACACCCAGAGGAAACCCATGCAGTCATGGGGAGAACATGCAAACTCCTTACAGACAACAACAGGGTTGCTGGTGCTGTAATCACATTATGCTAACCGCTAACAATCCACTCAAGGCCAAACTCCTTCAATAGGAATGGAAAAAGTATTGAATTTATTTTCTTTATTTAGAGATACAGCACAATAACGGGCCTTTCTGCCCAACAAGCCCCTGCTGCCCAATTATACCCACAAACATACAAGTTCCTTACAGATAACAATATAACTGAACTCATGTCGCTGCCAACTCATCTCCAGAGATGAGGAAGAATTCTCTCTCTCCCTCTCTGTTTCTCTTTCTCTCAGTTCTTCCGCCACCCCACGTGATATAACTACCGCAGGTTACAACTTAGCAAGGAAATGCTCTTTAAATTTAAGCTGCACCCACACAGAGAGAGCCCAGAGCCCAGAGCTAGAACAGAGTCCCAGGGAAGATCAGTCTAGACAGAAATGTTAAAATCTGAGCTCAACATTGAAGAAGGAAATGAAAGACAGAATAACTGTTAAGCAATTATCACCTCAGCTCCAGGAAGAATAATCGATCTCACACAATGGCTGTGAGGTGTGAATGGGTTTCCAACTCAGAATTTTAAACTTTGCCCCTCACACGTGTGCTGCTCCATATTAATATTGAAGAACCACTTGCACTGTGGCTCTTGAGACCTCAGCAAGTTATTTCCATGGATGCTACTGAGGTTTTGGAGTATTGTTCATAGAGCACACGCCCTTGATTTTAAAACCCATTGAACCAAAAATGGTACAGATGCCTTTCACGTCAGAAGGTAGTAATTTTCAGCTCATCATCTCAATGTCTGAGCCAGACTCCCATGCTCACAGGGCCGAGAACAGAAAGTAGGCTGATCTTCTGCGGCTAGTACAGACAGAATGGGCAGAACAGACCCCTTCTATGCCTGACCACTGACTCTTCCTTTAAAAGAAGTTTGTAAAATAAAAGTTTATAAAATATGCATGGGTAAGATTGGCAGTCTTTTCCCCAAAGCAGAAATGTTGAATTGTGGAGGGCATAGGTTTAAGATGAAAGGAGGTTTACTAGGCAAGTTTTACTTTTACACAGCCTGGTGGGTGCCTTTAGGTAGGCACATGAACATGCAGGAATAGAGGACATGGATCATGTGCTGGCTTAGGCTTAATTTGATACCATGGCCAGCACAGACATGTTGGGCTGAAGGGCTTGTTCCTGTTCTGTGCTGCTCATGAATATAATCAGCCAGTATGAGACATTGAGAGAACACAGGCAGCATTCTAATTGGTTGTATGGAGGCTCCAGTGCACCAGGAGCACAAGAGGCTGCAGCATGTTGTAGACTCAGCCAGTTGCTTCATGGGCACAACCCTCCCCAGCATCAAGGACATCTACAAGAGATGGTGCTGCAAGAAGGCAGCAGTATCATTGACGATCCTTACCGTCAGGACAGCCCCTCTTCTCATTACTATGGGGAAGAGGTACGGCAGCTTGAAGTCCCCACTCAATGATTTAGGAACAGCTTCCTCCCATCTGGCAACAAATTTCTGAATGGTCCATGAACACTACCTCCCTATTCCTCTTTTGCACTGTTTATTTATTCTTTTATAACTTCTAGTAACTTTTTAAGTTTTGCCCTGCGCTGCTGCCACAAATAACAAATTTCACAACATATGTCAGTGATAATAAACCTGATTCTGATGACTCCTGCCTTGGTGGATGGGATTCTTGATGAAGACCAGACTCTCAATTACACTCTGTGGATCAGGGTCCAGTCACCATTCACTCCGAATATCCTTGAGGTTAATTTCTGGTGTGGACGCAGTTATTGCCTAGCAGTGTTGCTTTTGGATAGGTCTGTATAAAAGACTGTGATATTGATGACTGTGGTGCAATTGTTGATTGGGTTTCTGATAGGAGATTCAGTCGCTGTTGACATCTCTTGTTATTGTTGGGCACATTCCTGAAGAACACTTAGCAATCAACAATAACTGGGGCAAAGATCTTTTCATAAAGCAAAAATAAACATGAGTAATATGTGATAGAAGTGCTCATTATGAGGGGTATAGTTGGGTGAACACATGGATGCTCTTTCCTCTCAGGTTGGTGAGACTGGAATTAGAGGTCATAGGTTTAGGGTGAAAGGTGAAATATTAAAAGGGAACCTGAGGGGAAATTTCTTCACTCAAAGAGAGGTGTGAGTGTGGAACGAACAGCCAGTGCAAGTGGTAAATGTGAGTTCAACTGTAACATTTAAGAGAAGTTTGGATAGGTACATGGACAAGAGAGGTTTGGAGGGATATGGTGCAGGTGCAGGTAAATAGGACTAGGCAGAATAGCAGTTTGGCATGAACTAGATGAGTCCAAGGGCCTGTTGCTATGTTATAGTACTCCATGCTACTGCACTAGGGACAGTGCAGAGGAGAGTCCCCAGAATACCTGCAGTACAGCATCTTGAAAAGGAGACACCGGATTGACTGGGTCTGTTTTCCCTGGAGTGGAGAGCTGAAGAACTGGTATGATACATTATTGAAGGAGTCAGACACTGAACAATTTCCAGAGGGGGTATATTTTTACCCAGAGGGTGAATGGAATCAAGACCCCACTGCTTTCTGGGCCAATGAAGCCAAAGACTCTCACATCTGAGAAGCATCTAAACAAATACTTGACATCTTCAAAAGGAGGTGCTTCAAAATGTGATATCCATTATTGAAGACCTTCACCATCTGGGACATGTCCTCTTCTCATTACTACCATTGGGGAGGAGGTACCTGAGACTGTAGACCCATATTCCACATTTTAAGAACAGCTTCTTTCCCACTGCCAATAGATTGCTGAACAATCCATTAACTGATAGACAGAATCTCGCTATTCCTCTTTCACATTATTTATTTATTGTTGTAACTTGTGGTTTTTTTATGTATTGCAATATGCTACTGCCACAAAGCAACAAATTTCACAACATATTTAGGAGATTTAGCAGGATTAGAAAGCACATCTTACGAGCAAGCTACGGCTTCTTTGGAGCAAAGGAGGACGAGAGATCACTGGATAGAGGTATACAAGGTAAGAGGAATGGACAGAGTGGACAGCCAGTGCCCTTTTCCCAGGGCAGAAATGGCTAATATATGAGGGCATAGTTTTAAGATGATTGGAGAAAAGTATGGGGGCAATATCAGAGGTAGGCCTTTTTCACACAGAGACTGGTGGGTGCATGGAACACCCTGCCAGGGGTGGTGGCAGAGGCAGACACATTAGAGACATTTAAGAGACTCCTGGATCTGCACACCGAGGAAAGAAAACTGGAGAGCTATGCAGGAGGAAAGCGTTAGATTGATGTGGGTAAGCACAACGCGGAAGGCCGAATGGCCTTTACTGTACTGTACTGTTCTAGGTTCTATGTCTGTTCTCTCTGTCTGCGATAATAAACCTGATTTGGATTCCGATTCTGAATGATGGGATTAGAGTCAATGGATAGCACGGATACGGTAAGCTGAAAGGCTGTTTCTGTTTGACTCAATGACACTACGAGAGGAGTAGGGCATTCAGACCTTCCTTAACTGCTCCATCTTTCTTTCGTGAAGATCATGGCCAAGAATTGGACCTCACTACTACTTTCCTATTTTAACCACATATCCTTCAACTCACTTTTTAAAAAGCTGGGGGGTGGGGGGGCAGGGGTTGCATTTCAATAGCAATTTTCACAACAGAAGATCCCAAAGGATTTTCAAACCCATAAAGCAGATTTCTGTAGGGATGATGGGGAGCCGGTTTGTGCAGAGTAGATCTCAACACACAGGAACCGCAGAACAACCAGGTTGTTGGCTTCGGGCTACATATTCACCCAGAACACCAGGGGTCAATCCACCCCCTCACCTACAGTAGCTTTACCTCTAGTGGACAGACTGGCTCATAGTTCCAGAGACCTTAGTTCAATCCCGATGTCTGGTGCTGTGTGGAGTTTGCACTTTCTCCCTGTGACTGTGCAGGCTTTCTCCGAGTGTTCCGGCTTCCTCCCACATCCCACAATGCACAGACTGGCAGGATGACTGACGTGGATAGATTGTCCCTAGCATGTAGGGTGTGGTTAGGAATGCGGAGAGTAAAATGGGATGACTAAATGGATAACTGATGGCCAAGATGGACTTAGTGGGCTGAATGGTCTGTTTCTGAGTTGTATGATCAATGACACTTTGGTGTCTTTTGTAACCTCTTGGGAGAGAGCTAATTTATTTAACACCTCATCCAAGAAATTGCCCCTGTGACATTGTACCTTGCTAGAGTATTGGATGCAGCAAGGTTGCCTGAATATGTTCCATTCTCTGGACCCTGGAAATCTGTGAACCTAAAGCAATAATTGAGAACAGCAGAGCTGTAATCTGAATTGTGTGCACTTCTGGTTGCCACACTATAGGAAGGATGTGATTAAACCGGGGGGGGGGGGGCACAGAAAAGATTCACATGGATTTTTTTGTGACTGGAGGGCTTGAGTTATAAAGGGAGACTGGACAGGGCTGGGACTATTTTCCCTGGATTGAAGGAGGCTGAGGGGTAACCTTATAGAAGTTTAAAAATCATGGGGGCATAGATTAGGTAGATAGTCAGTCTTTTTCCCAATGTAGGGGAGTCTAAAACAAAAGGTTTAATGTGAAAGAGTAGATTTACCTGAAGAGCAAATTTTCTACACACAATATGGTTGTGGAATGAGCTGCCAGAGGAAGTGGTTGAGACAGGTACAATAACAACGTTGGACAGGTACACGGACAGGAATGATTTATGGGGATCTAGGCCAAGTGCGGCTATACGGGATCAGTTCAGATAGACATCTTGGCTAGCATGGACCAGTTGGGCCAAAAGGCTGGTTTCTGAGCTGGATGACTATGAAATCATTCAAGTCAAGTGCTGAGCCTGACAGGCTGCATGCTGCCATCGGAAAATGGGACGTTGTTCTAATTTCTGTTTCTATTATAACAGGCGGATCACTCAGAATGTCAGCGAGTACAAGAGTCTCCACAGCCCCTGCTCACTCTGATTTATTTCCACACTGGGCACTGAGCTACTGGAGCTGGCCATGCAGATAAATTCAGCAGCCAGAGAGAAAAGGACTCCCATCAAACCTCAATCTTTTCTCCACAGAATGGTTTTAAAGCACTAGGATTGGCTCTTGCCCAGTATACTAAGAGATACTCAGAGCTGGGGGCTGAGTGTTCCAAGACAAAGGCACCTTAGTAAATTGACAAATTGGGTAATTATTGTCACATGCACAGAGATACAGTGAAAAAATATCAAGGTAGTACAAGGGGAAACAATAACAAAATTGCAGAATGAAGTACTACAATTACAGAGGAAGTACAGTGCGAGTAGACAATAAGGTGCAAGGTCATGAGGAAGTAGACCGTGAAATCAAGAGTCTATCTTGGTGTATTAGGGAACCATTCAATAGTCTTATAACAATGAGATAGAAGTTGTCCTTCAGCCTGGTGGTACTTGCTTTCAGGATTTTGTATGTTGATGGGAGAGAGTTGAAGAACCTCCTTGTGCAAAGCTATCAGGAAACAATGTCCAGGAGTTGATGGACAACTTGGGTAGAACAGCACCCAGCACTGGAGGAACTGAGCAAGTCAGGCAGCATCTCTGGAGGGGAATCAACAGCTGACCTTCATCAGGACTCTCAATGTTTCTAAGCCGAAAACACTGACTGTTTATTCTTCTCCACAGAAGCTGCCTGACCTGTTAAGTTCATCCAGAACTTTCTGTGTGTTGCTCAAGATTTTCAGCACCTGCAGAAACTCTTGTGTTTATGATTGGGTAGGACAGGGAAGGATTTAAAATGTTAACCCCTCCTGAAACAAGTTTTAAGGTTCAAAGAAGGAGTGGGGACAGGGAAGGGGTGACTAGACAACAAAAAGGTCTGTGATAGGGTGGAGAGCAGAGAGATTAAATGGTGAAAGGGGTGCTAGGGCTGAGTTAAGGATGGAAAAAGTACAAAAGAAAGCAGCAAGTGAGGCAGTATCCAAAGTGGGTGAATCCCGAGGGCTTTAAGGTGCCCAGTCTCACTTTGAGATAGTATCCCATGGGGCAGACACTGGGATTAGTTGGAACAGTGTAGGAGCCCACAAGCAGAGAGGCTGGAGCGTGTGGAGAAGAGATGGAAAGAATATGTGGTATTTGAACACAAAATTGCAGGAATGTTTCGGTAGTCTTTAACATAAAGAGTAAGTGTGTGGATGCACTGCCGGGGGTGGTACATTAGGGACACTTAGATAGCTACATGGATTTGAGAAGAATGTTTGCTTATGGGCTGCATAGGGTTAGACTGATGATGAATTCCTATTCCCATACTGACGTGTCTCCTGCCACAATGAGGCCACTCTCAGGTTGTGCTCCTTTCCCTCCCTCCACCATCCTTCTTCCCTTTCTTGTCCTGTCCTGTCCTGATGAAGGGTCTCAGTCCAATAGGTCAACTCTTTATTCCTCTCTATAGATGCTGTCTGACCTGCTGAGTTCCTCCAACATGGTGTGTGAATTAGAGTTTAAAAGAGAGATTGGACAAAACTTGACTGTTTATACAACAGAGCTGGAGGCTAAGGGGTGACCTCCTAAAAGTGTGTACAATTGGGTAGAGAGTCTTCTTCACCAGGGTGGAAATATCAACTACTAAAGGGCACAGATTTAAGTTGAGAGGAGGAAAATTTAAAGGCAATTTACAAGGCAAGTTTCGTTTTCAATGCAGAGAATGGCGGGAGCCTGGAACAGGCCGCCAAGGATGGTAGTGAAAGCAGATATGACGGCAATGTTTAAGGTGCAGGGACAGGCAGGGAGTGGAAGAACATAGACTTGAAGGCGGGCAGGGCTGGATTGAATTGTAGTAGGATGGGTTGAGATGCTATCAGTCAAAGGGCTTGTTCCAATGCTCGACTATTCCATTTTCAATGTAACCAGGCGACTAAAGTCATATACAATACTGTAAGACGTGCCTAGTACTGAGGATGGGTTTTAACAAGTATCTAACAGGAGGAGAAGTGGGGAAGCTTAGGGACAGAATTCTGGAGTTCAGGCACTGAGAGGCAAATGTTCCGACAAAGGGGCTTCAATTCCAAACGTTAATTGTTTTTCTCTCCCCACCAATGCTGACTGACCTGGTGAGAGTTTCCAGCCTCGTCTGTCCCTTTTTGTTTCCCAGCATCTGTATCTCTTTTTTGTTTTTAAATTCTGCCATTAGATTGTCAGAACTGGGAATTATTATACACCACAACACCATCACTTACAAGCAGTTGACTCATTCCAAGGCACCAGTTACGCGGAATTCAGAACAGATTAGTGCAGAAATAAAATCCAAAATTAATGGCAGGATTACATCAACATTCCTAAATTACAATCCTTTGAACAGGTAAATGTATGGCAGATTAGGATAATTAAGTCATTCTGAAGATGATTTCTCAGATAATGACAAGACTAATGAAATAATGCAGCAACAAGGCCACCAATGTATCTGGAAGCAGCCTGTGATGATTAGAAAGATTTTGACAACACAGACCATGACATCCCAGGTTATATGTGCAATGATGCAGACAATACCCAGAAAATTACCTAGTGTCCACACTCAACTTCATGGGCAGGCAGCAGTTGTAAAAAACGGCTTGGAAATAAAATAGCACTTACATTTGTTCTTTGCAAATTACATTGTGATTTGGTGCTGCAAGGAAAACAACTAAAACCCATTGAATGCTTATTGTTCTAATTCCCCAAAATCTGCAGATGCTGGGAATCCAAAGCAACACACACAAAATGCTGAAGGAACTCAGCAGGCCAGGCTGCTGCATCTATGGGAAAGAGGACAGTCGACGTTTCGGGCCGAGGCATTCATAGTTCCTCAAGCGCGTTCCCTACAGCAAAGGCCTGCGCGGAACAGCAGCATTAAAGAAGTGCAGCCACTGGCACCCAGCAAGGAGATTGACATGTCTGATTACCAGGCAGTGAGCTACGTTTGCCGAGACAGGTCCAACAATTTATTTCAATTTGATACACTGATTTTGCTAGTTACACAAGGTAGAAACAGACCCTTCAGCCCATCTTGTCCTTACCAACCATGGTGCCCACCAAGCTAGATCGATTTGACCCAAGTCCCTCTAACTGTTCCTATCTATGAACATGTCCAAATGTCTTTTAAATGTTGTCATTGGAACTCCTCAACCACTTCCTCCAGCAACTCAATCCATTTACCCACTTGTGCCTTGACTGAAAAACCAGTTCCTCTGGTTCCCTTTAATCCTTTTCCGATTCACCTTTAGTCTATGCCCTCTACTTACACACTCCCCTGTCCTGGGGAAAGACAGAGACCATCCCCTTATCTGGTACCTGATGGCTCTGGGTCTGTACTCGCTGGAATTCAGAAAGATGAGGGGGGATCTCATTGAAACCTTTTGAATGTTGAATGGCCTAAACAGAGTAGATGTGGAAAGGATGTTTCCCAGGGCGGGGGAGCCTAGGACAAGAGGATATAGCCTCAGGATAGAGGGGTGCCATTGAAAATAGAGGTGCAGAGATATTTCTTTAGCTAAAGGGTGGTGAATTTGTGGAACTTGTTACCACAGGCAGCTGTGGAGGCCAGGTCATTGGGTGTATTTAAGGCAGAGATTGATAGGTTCTTGATTGGACATGGCATCAAAGGTTACAGCAGAAGGCCAGGAGTGGGGCTGAGGAGGGGAAAAAGGATCAGCCATGATTGAATGGCAGAGCAGACTCGATGGGCCAAATCGCCTAATTCTGCTCCTATGTCTTATGGTCTTATCCATGTTCCTCTACAAGGTCACCCCTCAGCCTCCTACACTCCAGAGGAAAACAATCCATTCTGTCCAGTCTCTTCTTATAACTCATACCATCCTGCCTTGGCAACAACCTTGTGCACCCGTTTTAGCTTAATGACATCTTTTCTATCATGTGCTGACCACACAAGTGTGATCTCAACCATGTCTTCTTACAGTTATCACATCTCTATACGAAGGACAACAAATGCAAAAAGCATACAGCATAAACCAGCAGAGTACAGCTACAGGCCCTTCAGCCCACAGTGCCTCTTCTGAACATTGATGCCAAATTAAATTAAATTCCTTCTCCCTGTACGTGAGTCCCTCCATTTAATCCCTCCATTCATGTTTAACCCCATTGTCAAATGCACTTCCACCACTGCCCCAACAGCCCATTCTAGGCACATTCTGCATAAAAAATATGCCCAGCACATCTCCTTTAAACTTCACACCTTAAATGCACATTGACATTTCTACCCCGGCAAATTGACTCCAACTGTAGAACATATCTCATGATCTTAAATCATTTCTATCAGATCTCTCCTCAGCTTCCGCCGCTCTAGAGAAAGCCATCCAGGTTTTTCTAGACTCTCATTATAGCTCATGCCCTCTAATCTGGACAGCATCCTGGTGAAACTATCCTTTTCAAAACCTTTACATCCTTCCTGTGATGCAGTGACCAGAAAACCCCTGAATTCCATTTTAATCACTTTGCTGCCACAAAATTGGTTTAGAACAATCTGGCCAAGTTCGATAAACACACGCCCCACTTTTTTGTTCCGATTCTAACTGTACAAGTTCTGGAGCTCCTATCTCAGGAAAGGCATCTTGGCCCAAGGAAAGCTGCAGGTGAAATTATCTATGGGTAAGGCTGGAAGACTGGGGAGTCTGTAGTTGTGTATCTCAGAAGGTGAAGAGGAGATTCACCTGAGGGCTTCAAAACTGAGAAAATAAAGAGACACCTTTGGCCTCGTTTGAACTGGGGGTAATGTGATGCAGGGAGAAAAGTACAAAAGTACAAGGGTTTATCAGAGTGCTTTCTGGTATGACATCCAAGGAGAAGCTGGACAAACTTGGGTTGTTTTCAAAGGCAAAGTAATTTTTTTATCCAAGTACATGTAGGTCACTATATATAACCCTAACTTCATTTTCTTGTGGGCACACTCACTAAGTCCATAATAGAATAATAACCATAGCAGAATCACCGAAAGACTGTATCAACTTGGGTATTCAACTAGTGTGCAAAATACAACAAACTGTGCAAAAATCGAAGGAGATAAAAATAAGAAATAAATATTGAGAAAATGTGATGAAGAGTCTTTGAAACTAAGTCCATAGGTTCAGTGATGGATGAGTGACGTTGAGTGAAGCTATCCCCTCTGGTTCAAGAGCCTGCTGGTTGAGGTGTAATAACTGTTTCTGAACCTGATGGGTGGGGTCCTGAGGCTCCTGCACCTTCTTCCTGAAGGCAGCAGTCAGAAGACAGCATGGCCTAGACAGTGGGAATCCGGGATGCTGCTTTCTTGTGATAGCACTCCGAGTCGATGTGCTCAGTGGTTGGGGGGGAGGGGTGATTTAACTATGATGGACAGCCATATCCACTACTTTTTGTAGGATTTTCCATTCAAGGGCATTGGTGTTTCCATGCCAGGCTGTGATGCAACCAATCAATAAGTTCTCCACCACACATTTGTAAAAGTTTGATAAAGTTATAGATATCACGCCAAATCTTCAAAACCTTCCAAGGAAGCAGAGGTGCTATTGCGCTTTCTTTGTAATTGCATTTATGTGCTGGGCCCAGGGCAGATGCTCTGAAATTTAAAGTCGCTGACCCTCTCCACCCCTGATTCCCCCAATAAGGACTGGCTCAGGACCACTGGTTTCTCCCTCCTGAAGCCAATAGTCAGCTCGTTGGTCTTGCTGACATTGAGTGAGAGGTTGTTGTGACACCACTCAGACAGATTTTCAATCTCCCTCCAATATGCTGATCCGTCACCACCTTTGATTTGGCCAACAACAGTGGTGTCGTCAGCAAACTTGAATATGACATGGGAGCTTTGCTTAGCCTCACAGTCATAAATATAAAGTGAAAAGAGCAGGAGGCAAAACACACAGCCTTGCAGTGCACCTGGGCTGAGAGAGACTGTGGAGGAAATGTTTTCTGAATTTAAACTGACTGGGGTCTGCAAGTGAGGAAATCAAGGATCCAATTGCACAAGGAGGTATTGAGACCAAGGTCTTGAAGCTTATTGATTAGTTCTGAGGTGATAATAGTGTTGAATGTTGAATTGATAAACAGCATCCTGATCTATACATCTTTGCTAACCAGATGTTCCAGTGTTGACTGAATTGCCAATGAAATGGCATCTGCTGTGGACCTGTTGTGCCGGTAGGCAAATTGGAGTGGATCCAAGTCACGTCTCGGGCAGGAGTTGATAGGTTTCATTACCAACCTCTCAAAGCATTTCATCAGAGTGGATGTAAGTGCAACTAGAAGATAGCCATTGATGTGCAGGAGCCACTGGTATAACTGAAGCCTGCTTGAAGCAAGGTGGGTACCTCAGACCGCTAAAGAGAGAGGGTAAAGATATTGATGAACACTCCAGCCAGTTGATCAGCACGGGCCTTTATAATCACTATCTGGGCTGGATGCTTTCCCTGGGTTCACTCACCTGAGTTGATGCTTCAGAGACTAAAATCACAGGGTCATCCAGAGGCTGTGGGAGTTCATGAAGGTTCCCTCATGTTTTAATGGTCATAGTGAGCATAGAAGGCATTGAGCTCATCTTGGAGCGAAGCCTTGTTGTCACCTATGTCACTCAGTTTTACTTTGACAGTATTCAAGCTCTGCCACAGCTGTTGAGCATCCCCCAGTGACTCAGCTTGGGCCTGGTACTGCCACTCTGCACTCGAGGTGGCTTTCCGCAGATCATACCTGGATGTCTTGTATCTTTCTTGGTGGCCAGACACAAATGCCACTGATCTGGCCCTGAACAGATTGCAGATTCCAGAAGGCATTTAGACAAACACATGGAGAGGCAAGGATATGGATCATGTACGGGCAAATAGGATTAGTTGGATTGGCATTATGGTTAGCACAGAAACGGTGAGCCAAAGGGCCTGTTCTATCTAAAGTAAGAGAAACAATTGTGGCTGATACTTGGATTTTTCAGTCACAGGTCACTGAAACAACCTCAAACTGAACTCATTTTCATTTTATCCATTTGCACATTCTCATCAAGTCTACTCCTCATATTCTACTTCACCCTCACACTGGGGGCAACTTACAGCCATCTACACATCCTTGGGATGTGGGAGGAGACTGAAGCACCCAAGGGAAACCCGCACTCACCCAGGCAAACCCTACGCAGACAGCTTGAGGTCTGGATCAAACCCGGGTCACCAGAGGGAAAGCTAGTCAGACTCAACGGGCAGAAAGGCCTCTTGTGACACACTCAACTACGAGAGCAATCTCTCCCATCATCCTCTCTCCATTCACCCACAGCCAGGAAAGACTGATGCTTCCAGGACTAGCTGGAAGCTGCACTTGGGGGTGGGGGGGGGGGGTGGAATGGGTGCAACATGGTAGCATAGTGGTTAACGTAAAACTTTACAGCGTCAGAGATTGGGGTTCAATTCCTACCGCTGTCTGTAAGGAGTTTGAATGTTCTCCCTGCGACTGCATGGGGTTCCTCTGGGTGTTCCAGGTTCCTCCCACCTTCCAAAGACACATGGTCAATTAGGGTTAGTAAGTTATAGACACCCTATGTTGGCACTGGAAGCACTGGCAACAGTTGCACACCACCTGTAGCACACCCTCAGACTGAGTTGGTCGTTGACACACTTCCCTGGTATGTTTTGATGTACATGTGACAAATAAAACTAATCTTTAATCTTAAATCTAGCTTCACTTATTTCTTCTTGGATGAAACCCCCAGGTAGCAGCATCCCTTTGAATTCTGAGCAAGGGTTAAACTTTGTGAAGTTCAAGGCAGAACTCTCACTGCATTACAGGGGGTAAGGCAATCCATTCTCGGGCATCATTCAGCAATGATCGTAACTTCCTTTAACGTGTCCATTTTGCCTGTAGACATAGCTGTTATGAGTGCTTTCGAGATCCATGAATTTTTCAAAGGAGTGGCTCTCAACATCTCCCAGTGAAGCGTCTTTCTCTTTTTCTTTCCCTCCCCCCAATTCATTTCACTCTTCCCATATCGATGTGCTCATCAGTACCACAGCTCTTCAGTATTCTGATGCTGTCTATTGTAAAGTGATTTTGCCCAGACAAGTCGAACTCAGGGTGAAGGGCCCTCCCCTGAGAACCTCTCCTGTAGGACCCAGGTCGCTCCTACCGTGCATACATTATTATCTCGATTTCCATCCTGTTGCCAAGGCAGCGATCTTCGAACCACTGGGGTTTATTAAGTCGTACATCACTAATGCCCTGATAGGGCAAAACTTGGATTTAATATCAGCGTTTGATCAGATTTCCTCCCAATCCAGCAGCAGGCAAGAAAATTCCCTTGCATGTCAGACCTGAGGTGAAGAGAAGCCAGCTGCCAGTCCTGAAGACAAGCTAGGCCAGGTCACAGGGCTTCTGACCTCCTTATGTACCAAACCAAGTGGGCAGAGTTTCATTCTGGGCTGAGAGAACTTCAGCTCTTTGTGTCAGATGCAATAAACATGGGGTGTGTGTGTATGAGTCTGTCTGTCTCTGTATATACTGTTGTGTCTGTGTGTCTATCCTTCTCTAGATGTACATGACTGCGTGTGTACGAGTACACACATCTAATTGTCTCTATATTGTGTGTATCTGTATGTACATTCTCTCTCTCTACACGTGTGTGTGTCTCTCTCTCTCTCTACTGGTGTGTGTGTGTGTGTGTGTGAGTGTGAGTGAGTGTGAGTGCATTCTCTCTCCATATGTGTGTATCCCTCTCTCTCCCCTACTACGGGTGTGTAGTGTGGTGTGTGTGAGTGTGTGTGCCTGTGACTGTGTGAGTGTGTGTGTGTCTGACTGCATGTTTGAGGGTGTTTGTCTGTGACTGTGTGTGTCTGTGAGTGGTGTCTGTGAGTGTGTGTGTATATGTGTGTGTATGTGTCTGTGGCTGTGTGTGAGTGTGTGTGTCTGTGACTGCATGTTTCAGTGTGCGTGTGCCTGTGACTGTGTAAGTGTGTGTATCTGTGACTGTGTGTGTGAGTGTGTGTGTCTGTGAGTGTGTGTGTGTCTGCATGTTTGAGTGTGTGTCTGTGAGTGTGTGTGTGTGTGTGTGTGTCTGTGACTACGTTTTGAGGGTGTGTGTCTGTGACTGTGTGAGTGTGTCTGTGACTGTGTGTGACTGAGTGTGAGTGTGTGCGTCTGTAACTGTGTGTGTGTGTCTGTGTGAGAGTGTGTGTGTGTGTCTGTGACTGTGTGAGTGTGTGTGTATGTCTGTGACCGTGAGTGTGTGTGTGTGTGTGTGTGTGTGTGTGTGTGAGAGTGTGTGTGTGTGTGTATGTGTGTGTGTGTGTGTGTGTGTGTGTGTGTGTGTGTGTGTCTGTGACTGTGTGTGAGTGTGTCTGTGACCGTGAGTGTGTGTGTGTGTGTGTGTGTGTGTGTGTGTGTGTGACTGTGTGTGTGTCTGTGACTGTGTGTGTGTCTGTGACTGTGTGTGTGTGTGTGTGTGTGTGTGTGTGTGTGTGTGTGTGTGTGTGTGTGTGTGTGTCTGTGACTGTGTGTGTGAGTGTGTGTGTCTTCCACCTTCCCTAAATGGCCAGGCATGTGCAAGCACCTAACACTTCACTGAGCAATCTGTCAACATGTCAGCAACACATGTTTTTCTAAAAAGCTTCCAACGGGAGTTGAAATGCTCCTGCCAGGGTTAGGAAATGCTTTGAATTCAGCAGATTTCTATTGCGAGGATCCCCAGAGACAGCTTTTACAATGCCTACATTTCAGAAATTTGAACCCAGGACCCTTAGGGGGTTCTTTCAGAATGCCTGAAAATGTAGAGTTATATTGTTGTGCTCTCCCCCAGCGGTCTTTACTAATACCTGAATCCAGAGAAGCTGGAAATTGCAGAGTTCCCCAGGGGAAAGCTTTATCCACACTAGCAAGAGGAGAATAACTCTGCAGGGAGATTGCTTAATGCATCAGTGAAATAAAAGAATCTGTGAGCGATGGGCTGAAGTGGTTTGCAGGCACTTCCTCCGTCCTTAGACTAAGCCACAGTGAGTAAACAGCCAGACTGTCTCAGTTGTTTCAATGAAACGCAAAGAGAGGCCTTTGTACGACATCTCACTCAAATACACACAACTCTCTCTGCCTCTCCCCTGCTTCGGTTAGAAAACTCAAACCTTCCCCATCCTTTTAACAGGGATCAGAATCAGAATCAAAACCAGGTTTATTATCTCAGGTTTGTAAATGACGTTAAATTTGTTGATATAAAAATAACTAGTGCAAAGAAAAGAATAATGAGGTGGTGCTCATAGACCGTTCAGAAATCTGATGACGGAAGGGAAGAAGCTGTTCCTGAATCATTGAGTGTGGCTCCCTGCATTCAATGAACTTAAGTGCCAATCCTGACCACTTCCCTGAATCTGCCATGGTTCTGGACTTACTTCAGACCAGTTCATCCATTGCCCCTTCAGCCCATATTTATTTTCACACTCATCCAGGTCTTCGAGTTAGGCCTTGATTTTACACAGCACAAACACTGTTCACAGACCACACACCAGCACTCCTGGCAATGCCCGGTTCCCTCAACCTTCCCCGTTACATTCCGCACATCTCCCAAATCTCTGCCGTGATTCTAGCCTCCTGATTCCCATTGCTCCGCTCCACCATCGGCAGCCATGCCCTCAGTGGTGTAGGCCTCGTGCTCTGCAATTCCCTTCAAAAGCTCCCCAGCTGTCTCTGTCTTTCCCTTAAAGCACTCCTCAAAATCCTGTTCCTATCTAAGGCTCTGTTTTGATGGATAAGTGTTTTAGTTGTGAGCCTTCTTGTGAAGCATTTATCATATTTTCCAGTGATAATTGTGCTTGACTTCACAACCTACCTCGCTGTGATCTCACACCTTTCTGTCTACCTACCCTGAAGTCTGTACCTGTCACATTTTATTCTGCATTGTTATAGTTTTACCTCATACTGCCTCAGTACATTGTGTTATGACCTGATCTGTGCAAACAGTATGCAAGAAATGCATCTCAATATGTGTCACAATAATAAACCAATTCCAAAGTACTTTATGAATGCAATTTCAAACACAGAATAGTAGAGCACAGAAACAGGCCCTTCAGCCCACCATGTCTGAGCTGACCATGATGCCAAACTAACCCATCTGCATACACATCATCCATATCCCTTTCTTGTTTATTTATTGAGATGGAATAGACCCCTCTGGCCCTTCAAGCCACGTTGCCCAGCAACCCCTGATTTAGCCCTAGTCTGTCTATTCAAGTGCCTGCTTAAACATTGCTTTCATGTCTGCTTCACCACCTCCCCTGGCAGCACATTCCAGGCACCCACCACTCTTTGAGTAAACAACTTGCCTCACTCGCCTCGGTTAAATATTCCTCCTCACACATTAAAAGTTACCCCTGATGACCGTCATAATTTTTTAACCTTCAATCAACTCCCCCCTCAACTGCCAATGCCTCAGAGGAAACAATCTCAGTTTGTCCACCCTCTCCTTATAGCTAAGGCTCTATTCCAGGCAGCATCCTGGTGAAGCTTCCACATCTTTCCAATAATGGAACAACCAGAATCGCACAATTCTCTTTAGATTTCCCAACTTTTATACTCACTGTCCTCACTGATGAAGGCAGGTGTGTCCTATACCTCCTTAACCACCTTTATCCACTTCAGGGAGCTACAGCACTGCTCCAAAGAGCAATATACGAGGTCATTCTTCTCCTCGACCATTAGGCTCTATAATGAGTCAACCTATAGCCAGGGAAGTGATGACCCTCTCCTGTTAGACTGTTTGAGGCAACTTATTTTCTTTTATCTTTCTTACTTCTCTTCTAATATTTGTATATTTGTACATCTGTGCACTCGTAATGCTACTGTGGCACTGTAATAAAGTATCTATCTATCTATCTATCTATCTATCCGCAGATTTATATCCCTAGATCCTTCTATACATCAGTTGCTGTTAACTTTTATGCCTTTATTAAAGAAGCTACTTTACCCAACTCATCAGTCCATTTCCCCACTCTCTGGATATTCAATCAAGTGCAGAATAGGCTCTTCGGCCCACTGAGGCTATATCTACCGCACACCCATTTAGACAGTGCATACAATAAGACAATAAAACAGAGGAGCATAATTAGGCCATACAGCCACTCGAGTCTGCTGATCTATTTTTCCTCAACTCCATCCTCCAGTTCTCTCCCCATAACCCGCGATTTCCTTACTAATTAAGAAGCAATCAACCTCTGCTTCAAATATGGCTTTGCCTCCACAGCCGTTTGTGGCAATGAATTCCACAGATTTACCACCTTCCGGCTAAAGAAATTCCTTTTCATCTCTCTTCAAAAGCGACGTCCTTGTATTCTGAGGCTGTGCCCTCTTGTCCTAAACTCTCCCACCATTGAAAACGTTCTCCCCACATCCACTCTATCTAGGCCTTTCAATATCCGGTATGTTTCAATGAGATCCCCCCCCCTTCATTCTTCTAAACTCCAGCAATTATAGGCCCTGAGCCACCAAACCTCATACATTAACCCTTTCATTCCTGGAATCATTCTTGTAAATCTCCTCTGGACCTTCTCCAATGCCAGCACATCCTTTCATAGATACAAGGCCCAAAACTGCTCACAATACTCCACATGTAATCTGACCAATGCCTTACAATGCTTCTGAATTACAGCCGTGCTTTTATATTCTAAGTCCTCTCTAAACTTGATTTTTATTTAGCAACGTAGAGCAGAGTTGGCCCTTTGAGTCACGCTGCCCCAGCAACTCCAGAACCGCAATTAACCCAAACCTAATAACAGGGCATTTTCCAATGAGCAACTAACCCAGTCACTACATCTTTGGTTGGTCAGAGGAAACTGGAACACCCTGGAAAAATCCACACATTCCATGGGGAAGGCGTACAGAGACTGCTTACAAAATGGCACCAGGATTGAATTTTGACTCCAGAGTGCCCCAACAGTGCCGCGCTAATGCTAACTTGCTTTTGCATTCTTTACTACCAAGCTATCATTACAGAGAGGAAGGCCATTTAGCCCACAGGATCCATGCAAGTTCCCACTGGGTAATCCTATCAGTCCTGTTTCTCTGTAGGCCTGTCACTTAACTTCTCAACACAAGCTCCTGGGATTTTTGACACTTACCTACATTAGGGATAATATAGACTTGTCAGTCTACCTACAAGCACGTCTTTGGAATGTGGGAAGAAACTGGAGCACCCAAGGAAACCCCATGCGGTCACAGGGAAAATGTGAAAACTCCACACAGACAGCACTGCTAGACACTAAAATGGACTTTGTATTTTGTTCTACTTGTTTTCTTGCCAAAAAAATGTATTATTTATAAATTTTTTGTGAATGCTGTTTACCTGAGTTAGAGGGAGGGTTTGGCCAGGCTGGGTCTTTACCCTTTGGAACATAGAAACATAAGAAAACCTACAACACAATACAGGCCCTTTGGCCCACAAAGCTGTGCCAAACATGTCCCTATCTTAGAACTAACTAGACTTACCCATAGCCCTCTGTTTTCCTAAGCTCCATGTACCTATCCAGGAGTCTCTTAAAAGACCCTATTGTTTCCGCCTCCACCATCGCCGCCGGCAACCCATTCCACGCGCTCATCGCTGTCTGCGTAAAAACTTACATCTCCTCTGTAACTACTTCCAAGCACCTTAAAACTGTGCCCTCTCGTGCTAGCCATTTCAGCCCTGGGAAAAAGCCTCTGACTATCCACACGATCAATGCCTCTCATCATCTTGTACACCTCTATCAGGCACCTCTCATCCTCCGTCACTCCAAGGAGACATACGAGAATGAGAGGTGACCTTACAGAAGAGTTTAAAACTGTGAGAGGGAAGGGCGGAATAGATTTAGGGTGAGAGGAGAAGGATTTAAAAGGGACCTGAAGGACAACTTTCTCCACACAGAGGGTGGTGAGTACATGGAACGAGTTGCTAGATGGAGTAGTTGAGCACTTGGACAGGTAGGTGACAGGGCAGGGCTTTGAGGGAAATAGGCTGAATGCAGAAAATTGGGACTGGCTGGCATGAATGGTTGGGCTGTATCTGTGCTGTATCACTCGAAGAATCTATGACTCTCTGTGACTCTCTGTGCCTGTGATGCTGCTGCAAGTAAGTTTTCCACTGAATTCATGGAGTTGTGCAGATGACAATAAACTCAGCTTTGCCTTTGACCAGAGGTGTGATAGTACCTGCAACACCACCCGGCTGCTAAAATACCAGCCAAGTGCATGCATCCCTGGCATGGCCGTGCAGCACCAAAACAGGCCCTTCAGCCCATCATTTCTGTGCTAGCCCATCAATCATCCATTTACACTGGTCCCATTTTATCATCTGCACGTTCCCATTAATTCCCTCCAGATTCTACCATCCTCCACCACAAGTGGTCTTTTACAGCAGACAATTAACACAGCAACCTGCACACTTCTGGGACATGGGAGGAATAGGTACAGACAGGACTCGAGCTCAGAGCTAAACACAGGTCACTGGAGCTGGCAGGCAATGACTCTACTACCTGCACCACTGTTCCACCCTTAATCCTCCTGCTTTGTTCACTCTCATGTGGCAGTGATCTCCTTCAGGGAGAAGGCCCTGTGAAGAAGGAAGCAAGTGCTGCAAGTTTGAAATGCCTCGGACAATCATCCCCGACTCCTGCCTCGGATGGGCTCCTGTGATCCTCCAAAAGGGCAGTGGAGGTTGGGACTGAAGGGAATGGTGGGGGGGGGGGTGTAAGAGGAGAGGGCGAGAGGGTGGGGCAGAGAGAGGGCGTGGGGGAGAGAGGGAGGTGGGGGAAGAGTGGTGGAGAGATTGAGAGAGTTAGAGAGAGAGAGAGAGAGAATGTGTGTGTGTGTGTCTGTCTGTCTGTCTTTATACGCACACGTATATATGTGTATAACAGAGAGAGAAGGGGGAGAGGGAGCAAGAGAGAGAGAAAGGGAGCTCCCTGGCTTGGAGTCCACCTCTTTCTAAAACTGCATAGATTGTCAGAAGATGTGCCAGGGAGCCAAAAAGCAATTTCCATTGTCTTGTAACACAAATAATAAGAGGAGAAAGAGGAGGATTTAATATTTTTCCTCTGGTGCCTCAAGAGAATCACTCTGCCAATCAGAATTTATTGTGTTTTTTTTACTCTCGAATATTGCAGCCTGTGTTTCCTCTGAGACGCAGGCGGCTGGTGCTGTGGGCAACAGGGACAGTCACAATTTAAGACTGAAGCAGGCAGTGTAAACACAGGAAAAGATCACCTCATTCTGATGGCTGCGGACAGCCGCTAATAAAGGCCAAGAAACCTCACAGGGAGGAGTCAGCTTTCCCTGCACACCCTCTCTCTCCCTCCCTCCCTCTCCCTCTCTCAGCTCCCTGTCCGAATAGGTGACTGAACGCAGGGGCAAGTACAGATGAGGAATAAATGCTGATGTCTTCATCCTGTGAAATAATAACACATTGCCCCTCACTACCCAACTGCTCCTCAGACAGACAGCCACCATGGACCTTCTCTCACCAGGCAGTAGGTATGGAAGTCTGAAGGCACACACCATTAGGGCCGGAGACAACTTCTACCCCACTCTATTAGGACCATGGTAGTGCAGCAGTTAAGGCGATGCTATTACCGCTCGGGGTGTCAGTGTTCCGAGTTTAACTCTGATGTCATCTGTAAGGAATCTGTCCATCCTTCCCATGGGATGCATGGGAATTGTTAGGGTGTCCCGGTTTCCTCCCACACTCGAAAGGTGTACTGGTTGATGTGTTATTGTGAGTTGTCCCACGATTGGGTGGCACAGCTCAAAGGACCAGAAGAGCCTAGTCCGTGCTGTATCTCAATAAATAAGTCAACAGCAGGGTATTGAATGGTCCCTAGTACGATAAAGTGAACTCCTCACCTTACAATCTACCTTATTATGATCTTGCTCGTTATTTATCTACCTGCACTGCACTCTCTTTGTAACTAGGATATTCTGCATTGTGTTATTGCTTTCCCTTATACTACCTCAATGTACGGTTGTAATGAATTGATCTGTGTAGAAGACACACGGCAGGTTTTCACTGTGCCTCGGTAAACGTGACAATAATAAACCAATTTGCCACTGCTATTGGCAAGAGCTTGCTCAGTGCTACTTGGTGTTCTGTGGCAGTGGCTGCATTTTGCAAAATTCAGGTGAGTATATGGAAAGAGCTGACAGAATAAATGGTTCAGGGAGGTAAAATAACAACATTCAGAAGACATTTAGATTGGTACATGATGGGAAAGGTTTCGAGGGATATGGGACGAACAGAGGTGAATGGGACAAGCTTGGTGGACATCACGTTCATCATAGAAGAGTTGGGCCAAAGGGCCTGTTTCTGTGATGTATGATAACGTGACTTGATAACTGGTCCTGGCTCACAGGATTGGACCTCATGAAGCTTTTCTTTTTATGTAAGTCAAATATCTCCATCATATGCAAAGTTAAGGAAAGTGATTTTAAAACCTTATTAATATTTCATGATTTTATTCCTGGTTCTAGAGTTCCATTCATCGAGTTAGATTAATGTTCAGTTGCTGAAGATTCTGGGAAAGACCAAATGACAGTGCCTTTGCTAAGCCAGTGATGAATATGTAGTGATATTTGGATCTCAGTCAATATGTGGTGGGAGGAATGTTAAATCTTCAGGCCAAGGCTGATGTGAATGGCAAATAACACCCAGCATTGAATTTACAGATCTCCCCATCCCAAATGGGGCTGTGGCCAGAGCAGACATCGAAGCTTCGACCGAGACACAGTGTTTCACTACTGGCAGCTTGCCTTTCTGGGAACCTGAGACAGTGCATCAAAGAAATCTCAAAGCAAGCAATTCATCAAGCTTTCTGCTGGGACCCAACTCACACGTCATGGAGACAGAGGGCCAAAGACAGAGCATGAAAACAGGCCCTTTGGCCCATCACATCCATGCCAATATACTAATCTCATTTACCAGCATTTACTCCACAGCCTTGGTGAATCAAATGCTTCTTAAATGTTATGAGAGTCTCTGCCTCCACCATCCCCTCCAGATCCCAACCACTCTCTGCATGGAAAAGGTTCTTTCTCATATTTGTTACCCTTTAGCCCGGCTGTTCACTCTTCTCCATTCCACTATTGGGCAAAAGATACCAAAGCTTAGAAGCACATACTATTAGACTCAAAGATTGAACTTATGGTTCTCCATATCACCCTAATGTTCCCTCTCCACTTCACTAGGTCATCTCTAGTATTGACCCAGGAGTCGGTGGGGTTGCTACATGTTCTCAATAAACAACACTTCGAGCACATGCTTGAACAAATTTAGCATCTTTCCAGTGGTCCTTGCCAGTTTTTAAAGAAACACCATCAGAATTATCTCATCTGGATGCAGCATAGCTTGGTACGGCAACTGCTCTGTGCAAGAAATGGTGGAGGGTTCTGAATGCAGACCAGTCCTTCACACAAACCAGCCTCCCCTCAATGGACTACACTCCGACTGCCTCAGGGAAGCAGGTAACATAATTAAAGAACCTTATCACCCCATTAACTTTCTCTTCTCTAACCCTAATGCACATACCACCAGGCTAAAGGAACAGACAGGCAGGCCACTTACATGTTGAAGATGAATTCTCAGTTTTCCACCTACCTTACTGTGTCTCTAGTAATTTATTGGTTGACCTGCACTGCACCTTCTCTGGAACTGCAACATTTACACATATTCTGCATTCTGGTCTTCTTACTGCCTTAGTGTACTGATGTATACCATCAGGTGCAAAAAACACTTTTCACTCTATCTTGGTACATGCAACAATAATAAACTAATACAAAAAAACACGTGCTCTGCATATATACTCCTGCTAAGGAGAATGCTTTGTTCCCAGTCTTTGTTTCTTATAATTTTAAACACCTTTATCGGGTCACTCCTTCATCCCTAGGAAAACAGACCAAAGCTATCCTGTCTCTTCTTAAAATCTGAAAACTCTGTCCCCAGGCAACATCCTGGTGAGTCTCTTCTGCATTCTTACCAATGCAACATTCCTGTTGGTGATTACAAGGATTACACTCGGTACTCTAGCTGCGACCTAACATCGTGTCAGATTGGTTCATCAGAGGTTCAGGGACATAGCTCTGGACTCGTCGCCCACTGGAGTCCTGTCCTCTACCACTACTTTCAGGAACATCGTGAGAGCCCTTGGCCAATATTTATCCATCAGTCAATATCCTGGGAAGAAATGCTATCAGACTGGTATCAGAAGAACGTCCTGGGACCAACACATTAATGCAGTCACAAAGAAGGCACAGCAGTGGTTCTACTTCATTAGCAATTTGAGAAGTCATAGTATGGCACCAAAGTCTCTTACGGATTCCTATGATGGAGAGCATTATAACCGGTTGCATCTCAGCTTGGTATGGAGTAATGCTCAGAATCACTAGAGGCTGCAGACAGTTGTAGACTCAGCCAGCTCCTTCACAGGCACAGCCTCCTCTACCACCAAGGACAACTTTTAGAAGTGGTGCCTCAACGAGATAGCATCCATCACTGAGGACCCTCACCATCTGCGACTTGCCCTCTTTTAATTACTACTATCGGGGAAGAGGTACAGGAGCCTGAAGAGCCACGTTCAATGCTTTAGCTTTTTCCCCTTCTCCATCAGGTTTCTGAACAGCCCATGAACACTACCTCCATTATCCATCTTTTACATGATCTATCTTGTAACTTATAATAATTTGTATGTTTCCCATTGTACTGCTTCAGAGTATAACACAGGATATGGTAACAGGAGAGTGTTGCAAGTTAGAGAGACTGAGGGATGCAGGTGAACAGTTCCCTCAGAGTGGTGACGGAAGTACTGTGGACAGTGACAGATTATGAAGGTTGACTTGCTTGTACTCAATACAAGAGCTGGGACATCGTGTTACAGCTGAGCAGGACATTGGCAAGACCGTACTTTGAGTATTGTGTGAGTCCTAGTTGTCTAAAGATGTCATTAAGCTGGAAAGGTTGAAGGAAAGATGCCCAAGAGTGTTGCCAGGACCAGAGGGCTGTTAAAGGAGAGACTGGACAGGCTAGGCTAGGACTTCCTTCCCTGCAGCAAAGGCGGCTAATAAGGGGTGACCTTATAGAGCTTTATAAAATCATTAAAAGGCATAGATAACATGAATAGTCACAGTCCTTTACCCAGGGCAGGGGAATCTGAAACTGGAAGCCATAGGTTTAAGGAGAGAGGAGACAGATTTAAATTGGATATGAGAGGCAAATTTTTCCCACAAAGGGTCAAAGTCAAGTTTATCATCATATGCATAAGTAAATGTATGCACAGGTGCAATGGAAAACTTGCAGCAGCACCACAAGAAGAAGCAGGTACCATTACACTAAACATACAGGTGCAGTAAAGATATTGCAATAGGTTCATCAATAAGAAAGGTTTAGAGGGGTAACATACACACACACTCTTTCAAGACCCACAGACACAAGCTCTCTCTCTCAAGACCTCACACACACACACACACACATCCCTTCTCCATGCTATCAATCCACAGTCACACAACACACTCAGTCTCCAAATGCAACTATTTGCCAAGACAGCACCTTTCAAACCGACCAACTCTACCTGCTGGCAGGACACGGGTAGTGAAAGCAGGGGGAGCATCACCAGCTGGAACAACACGCCATCCTGATGGAATATATCACTGCCCTTTCACTTTGAAAGTCCAGGAACTCTCTCTTGGTGGGTCTACCCACCAAGGACTGCTATAGTTCCAGATGCAATTCACTATCTCCTTCTCAAGGATTACTAGGGATGGGCAATGCAGTGCTGGTCCAGCCTGTAAAACCCACAGCCCTTGAATGAAGAAAATGTATACTAAATCAACAGGGAATCAGATCAGTCATTAAATAACAGAACAGGTTTGAGGGACCAAATGGCTGGTTCGCAATGCTATTCCTAAGTTTTCTCAATATTAAGCCACCTCTCTCTTTCTAAACGAAACCATGCTGAATATATTTTTTTAAGTCAAAGGCACAAACTAATTCAACTTTAGTCACTGCAATATTAAGACTAACCACCTGAACACAAAGAAATGCATCATAAACAAATTCTACAGGGACTGAACTTAAGAGTCAAATCTGTACAATCTAAATACCTTAAACTGCAGCAATATTATCAACATACCTCACTTATCTCATGTCATTAGCTAGAGTTTCAAACTTATTTTCTTTAAGCTTATTTGCAGAGATGCTGAATATTGTTCATTGAAGTTAACCTTGATACACGTTTAAAGTAAATAAATTCAATGCCAAATACTTGTTAAAAATGTACACAAAAGGAAAAAAATGACAATGCTGCCCCTGGAGAGTATTAAATGCCCCACAGAACATTCCAGCACTATCTAGGCACACATTCAGATTCAGTAAGTGAAGTAAACATTTCCATAATTGCTCATTTTAAAACACGTTTCCAGCTTCTTGGTGTTGGAACTGTCGGGAATCAATGAGGAATAAAACATTCCCTTAAAATGTGTGCACAGCCTGACCAGAATTAATGTAGTTCTCTTCTGCCCGGGAAGCTAATGGGAAGGAAAGGTCGGATTTTGACAGTGTTTTCTTATTTAAAGCAGAAATAGACATTTTGAGTGCATATTTTTAGCACAACAGGATTCAGGTCTCTGCAAGAAAGGTGATGCAATGGAAGCATATTCGGGCACAAACCTGGGAGGAGAAAAATTACCTTACAGGGAACGTGGTCAGCCATCGAATTAACACACCCTGCTGAGGGCTGGAGAGCCGAGAGATAAACTGCCATTTTAAGACCCGGTGTTTCCACTCCTTCACTTCGGCCTCGGATTCTCGCATCTTAGAGTCAGAGGTCAATGGACTTGAGCACGGAATAGCAGATGGTCCCTGCAAACTGACGTGCAAATGGCCTTAACTTCAGAGGGCAACGAAGTTCAGCAGTGCACTATCATAGAAGGTTGCGGAAGCCCGACCACTGCGTAGCCGTGCTCTTGACCTCCCAATCTACCTGAAATTCTGACAATTCCTCTCCTCCCACAGATCCTGCTTGACACACCGATTTCCTACAATGGATTGGCTGTTGCTTCAGATTCCAGCATCTGCAGTCTCTTGGGCCTTGTAAGGCCTTGCACCTTATGGTCTACCTGCACTTTCCCTGTAACCGGAACACTTTATTCTCATATTGTTTTCCCTTGTGCTACCTCAGTGTACTGATGTGATGATATGATGTGCATTGATGGCATGCAAGACAATGCTCTTCACTCTACCTTTAAACCAAGTTACCACTGGGTGTATTTGAAGAGAAAGTAAAATACTTTGAATGATTCGGGAGATTGAGGCCCTGGGTAACTGGCACAGAAAAACATTGAGTTGGGTTGGTTTTTCTGGAGTGTCAGAGGCTGAGGGGAGGCGTGATAGGTTTATAAAATTATGAGAGGCGCAGTGAGACAGTAGTGTAGTAGTTAGTGCACGGTTGGGGCTCTGGAGTTCTGAGTTCAATTCCGAAGACGTCTGTAAGGAATTTGTACGTTCTCCCCACGGAATGTGTAGATTTTCTCCAAATGCTCCAGTTTCTTCCCACATCCCAAAGAGGTACCAGCTGGTAGGTTAATTTGTCATTGTAAATTGTCCTGTGATGAGGTTAGGGGTAAATAGATGGGTTGCTGAGGTGGTGCACTGTATATCTAAATAACGAAAATAAAGATTGGGTAAAGAGACTTTTTGCCAGGGTTTAAGTGTAAAGTACTACAGGGCATGAAAGAGGGTAAGTTTAAAGGAAATGTGTGTAATAAGTTTATTTACACAGAGAGTGGAGGGTGCCTGGAATAGGTTGCCAGGTTGGTGGTGGAGTGGTGTTTAAGATGCATTTAGATAGGAATGCTCAAATATGCAAGTACAGAGGGAGGTGGAAGAAAGGATTAGTTTAATTTGGCATTGTGTTCGGCACAGACATGATGGGCAAGGGCCTGCCCCTATGTTCTGCACGTTCAGCAGGCGATTCAGCTTTTGAATCCTCTGCCGATGAAGGGAGGGAGAACAGAGGATGCCCAGGGTGGGAGAGGTCCTTTGTTGGCTGAGAAGCACATGAGGTACCGAGAAGAGTAGACAGTGTCCATGTTTGCAGAAGCAATTTCAGAATCTGCAGAACCAAAGGAAGGCAGAAGGGTGGGGGGTGGACAGTGGGACCAGCTAACTAGAGCCAGTAGAACCCCAATGTACCGAATGGCCCTCTTCCACACTCAAACCTCTGTGAGCTATACAGTGTAGGCTCTGTAGTTACAGCTGGAGCTGAAAGAAACACCAGAGACCAAGTGTGGAAATATTAAACCTTTCTTAAAATCAGCTACTCTTTTTGTGAAGTTAATTAAAATATTACAATTAAAATGTTAATTGCAATATGACAGTAGGTGCTCTCAAATAGACTTTCTCTTCCACAGTCCCCACAGATGATATACGGAGGGATCTTGGGGTTTAACTCCGTAACTCCCTGAAGTAGCTGCATGTTGATAGGTTGGTAAGAAGGCATAGCGCATGCTGAGTCGAGGCCGAGTTTAAGAGTCACAAAGTTACATTGCAGCTTTACAAAACTCTGATTAGGTTGCTTCTGGGGTATTGCATTCAATTTGGGTCGCCCCATTGTAGGAAGGGTGCTGAGGCTTTGGAGAGGGTGCAGAGGAGTTCTACCAGGATGCAAACTGAATTAGAGGGCTTGAGCTTTGAGAGGGTGGATGAACCTAGATCGTTCTCTCTGGAGTGGCAGAATCTCAGGGGAGACCTGATTGAAGTTAATAAAATTAAGAGGGGCATAGATACAGTAGACAGCTGGAATCTTTTCCCCAGAGTCATAATGTCTTATACTCTACTATTATATACATAATGAGCATAATGTAAGGTGAGAGGCGAGAAGTTCAAAGGAGATGAGTCAGGCAAGCTTTTTTTGTACATACAGAGAGTGGTGGGTGCCTGGAGAGTACTTCCAGGAGTGGTGGGGGAGGCAAATATAATAGAGGCCTTTAAGAGGCTCTTAGATAGACACATGAATGTGCAGAGAATGAAGGAATGGTGACCACGTGTGGGCAGAAGGGACTGGTTTACAAATACATTTTGTTCATGGTTGTAATGTAGACAATGCAGACAGCAGGAAAGTTCCTTAATTTCCAATATCCTGCGGCAAATTGAGACAAAAAGATTTTTGTTTTAAATGCCTTGTTTGCTATTTTTTATTTTCCCCATTGTCTCCTGGGATTTAGCTTTGGGTTTGGGGGATGGTGCACGCACACAGCATCATCTCATTAGCACTGCAATCATTTCCTATGTCTACAGAAAAATATACATCAACAATCCAAAAGGAGATCAGGCAAGGCGTAGAGGCAACGATCTTCTGTCAGGTTTTAAATAAATATAACTAATTCCTCCACTCACCTGCCTGCTTCAAGCATTGGAAGTGTTTGCACTAAGTGTAATCATAAAACACAATAGCACTAAGTGGTAAACAACATTTCTCTTATAGTCTAATCAAGTTCCAGGCAGGGATTTTGAAATTTGTTAAGTTTTTCCAAGAAGCTTGCTAATATGGTTTTAGACACATCACAAAGCCCTATTGATGTTAAGGGTTAATTAATTGCAGCTCAGTGGGGAAGCCTCGCACCCAGGTCTATAGCTCATGGGCTCAAGCTCCATAAGATAGACTGAAGCAAAATGTCAAGGCTGCTGATGCAGTCACAGAGGTTAAGGGTCATGCAGCACACAGACAGGCCCTTCAGCCCTTCCTGTCCATTGATGACCATCAGCACTTCCATTTGCCCACAGGTGGCCTGTAGTGCTTTCTGCCTCAGTGATCCAGAAACTTCCTAAATGTTGTGAGAGTCTCTGCCTCCATCACCCCTCATTCCAACCCCCATCTGGGTGAGAAACATGTTTTTCAGATCCTCACCTAGGCCTTCTGACTGTTATGGCGAACATTTGCTCACTTTATCCATCCTACCTAAGCCTCTTCTAATTGTGTAAGCTTTGAACAGGTCCCCATTTAGCCTCCTCCATTCCACGGAAAACAGATGTAATCCAGATGAATCTCCTCTGCACCCTCTCCAGTGCAACCAGTTCCTTCCTGAAAATTGCCACAGTAAGCTAGAGAGGGCGTAGAAAAGATTCAGAAGGATGTTGGCTAGATTGGAGAGGTAGAGTTGCACTCAGTGTCAGTAGGACCAAAGAACTGATTGTGGACTTCAGAAAGGGTAAGACGAGGGAACACGCACCTGTCCTAATAGAGGGATCAGAAGTGGAGAAAGTGAGCAACTTCAAGTTCCTGAGTGTCAATATCTCTGAGGATCTATCCTGGACCCAACGTATCGATGCAGCTACAACGAAGGCAGGACAGTGGCTATAAGTCATTCGGAGTTTGAGAAGGTTTGGTATGTCACCAAAGACCAACAAATTTCTACATAAGTGCCATGGAGAGAGGACATTCTGTCTGCATCATCATCTGGTATGGGGGAGGGGGTGTTGGCTACTACACAGGATTGAAATAAGCTGCAGAGAGTTATAAACGTAGTCAGCTCCATCAGGAGTACTCTATAGTATCCAGGACATCTTCAAGGAGCGATGCCTCAAAAAGGCAGCATCCCTCATTATGGACCCTCATCAACCAGATCATGTCTTGTTCTAATTGCTACCATCAGGAAAGAGGTACAGAAGCCTAAAGGCACACACTCAACAATTCAGAAACAGATTCTTCCTCTCTGCCATTTTATTTCTGAATGGCCATTGAACCCATGAACACTACCTCATTACTTTTTTATTTCTATTCTTGCAGTACTTATTGATTTAACTATATATTTAATATAATTCAGTTTTTTTCTATTATTATGCATTGTATTGCACTACAGCTGCAAAGACAACAAACTTCACGACATATGCTGGCGATATCAAACCTGATTCTGATAAGGATTGGAAAAACTGGTACTGAGAGGGGACATGACAGTGGTATATAAAATTATGAGAGGTACTGTATAGTCAGGGTAGATAGCCAGTGTCCTTTCCCATGGAAGGCCAGCTAAAACTAGAGGGTATGGATCTGAGATGAGGTGGAAGAAGCTTAAAACAAACCTGAGGAATAAATTTTTCATTCAAAAAGGGACTGATATCCAGAGATGATGTTAGAGAGGTGTATGAAATCACGAGAGACACAGATTGGGTGAAAACACTCAGTCTTTATTGCAGGATTGGGAATCAAGGACTAGAGGTCACAGGTCTAATGTGAGGGGAGAGAGATTTAATAGGAAGTGGGGGGGCATCTGTTTTACACAAAGGGTGGCATCTATGTGGAACAAGCCTCCAGAAGAAGTGGTTGGGGCAGAGAGATTGATAATTTTTCAAAAACACTTGGACTAGTACATGGATTGGAAAGTTATAAAAGGTTATAGGCCAAATACTAAGAAGTGAGACTAGCTTAGACAGGGCATCTTGGTTGGTATGGACCTGTTGGGCTGTAGGGGTTGATTCTGTGCCATATGACTTCCCAACATGTAGTCTGTATCCTGCTTGGTCTCGGTGATTCAACTGTTCATCCAGACACTTCTTAAATGTTGTGAGAGTCTCTTCCTCCATCACCCCACAGGCAGTGTATTCTAGATTGCAAACCCCATCTGGGTGAGAAACATGCTTCTGCAGATCCCCTGTAACCTTCTTGTTCCTCACCTTAAACCTAGGCCTCTCTAGATGACTCTGTGGATTGAGATGACATTGGAAGTGGTGAAGGTAGGAACAGTAACCACATTAAGAGACATCAAAGGTACTTAGATGAGCAAGGAATAGGGGGACATGGAAGACAGGTAATACAGGTTGGCATGATGACAGGCACAGTCACAGTGGGCTGAAGGGCCAGTTTCTATGATGTATATTACTATGACTTCAGACTTCAGAAGTGCTCCACTGTTGCACAAAGAGAGTGTTGCCCCGCTAGATGTCGTATATTTTGGATGAGACATTAAGATGAGGTCCTACTCAACACACACAAAATTCTGGAGGAGCTCAGCAAGTCAGACAGCATCAAGTTGAAATAGGTAGCCTAGGAGATCCTGCACTTTGCAGAGTTCAGAGCGAAGGCACTTAACAAAGCAGTTCCCCAATTTGTGTCGGGTCTAAGCGATGCAGAGAAAGCCGCACTGGGAGTTGACCCTGGTGGGTGAGGACCTGCCTTTGTTCATGGTCACACAAGTCAATATGTGCCCACAGTCAGTGCCAAAGTAAAACCAATTTGCTGGCCGGGGAACTACGTTGCTTGTGGGAGCTTACTACACAGTAACTGAAAGGCAATTTTCTCACTTTACAACTGGGTTGCCTGCAGAAGTACTTCACTGACTATAAACCATTTTGGGACATCCCTAGGTCATAAAAGATGTCACATTTATGAAATTCTTTTAAACAACTGCACATAAACAACTGTAAATTAATGTGCACATGGATGTTGAATTTAATAAGCAGCCCACAAATAAAAGCTTGAGTAATCTGATTTGCAATGCATATTCATCACTTTAAAAGAATATGGTGAATGCAAGTGAACTTGCAATCTGGAGTAAAGGGGAAGAACTTGGGGTGAAGTTTAAGGGGACAGATCTAACCAAGAATGTCACAGGAATGGAAACAGGTCCTTTGGCCCAACTCCTCCATGCTGCCAAAGTGCCCATCTAAGCTAGCTCCATTTTCCCACATTTGCCCTGTATCCCTCAATATTTTTTCCAACCATGTACCTGTCTAAATTAAATGTTGTAATTGTACCCGTCTCCATGACTTCCTCTGGTATCTCATTCCATATATCTACCACCTCTATGTGCAAATCTTGACGTTCAGATCCCATTTAAATCTCCCACCCCACCTTAAACCAATACCCTCTAGTTTTAAACTCCTCTACCCTAGGGAAATGATTCTGAGTATCCATTTTACCTATGCCCATTTTGATCTTTTTTTTTTACAAACCTCCTACATGCCAGGGAAAACAATCCCGGCCTAACCACAGCATTCACAAATAACAATAATTAGAGTCATTGCTTCATACAATATGGAAGCAGGCCCTTTGGCCCAGCTCAAGCATATTGACGGTGTTACCCAAGAAGCTGGTCCCATCTGCCCACAATTCGCCCATAGCCCTATAAACAGCCCCTGTCCACGAACTTATCTAGATAGCTATTACATGTTATCAATGTTCAAAGTTCAAAGCAAATTCTTTACCAAAGTACATACATACCACCATATACAACCCTGAAATTCATTTTCTTGCAGGCATACTTAATAAATCCAAAACCATCATTGAAAGATGGCACCTAGTTGGTGGTTAGTCAGTGTGCAAAAAGAAAACAAACTGTACAAATACAAAAATAAATAACTCCACAGCTCCAATCTAATTAAATTTGCTGATGACACTGCACTGATTGGCCAAATCTCAAATAATAATGAGACAGCCTACAGAGAAGAAGTCATCACCCTGACATAGTGGTGTCAAGAACACAACCTCTCCCTCAATATCGCAAAAACAAAGGAGCTGGTTGTGGACTACAGGAGGAATGGAGTCAGGCTCACCCCTATTGACATCGACGAATCTGGGGTTGAGAGGGTGACCAGCCTTAAGTTCCTCGGCATAAACATCACCGAGGATCTCATGTGGTCTGTACATACTGGCAAAAAGGCACAACAGCGCCTCTTTCACCTCAGATGGTTGCAGTTTGGTATGGCCCCCCAAATTCTAAATGCTTTCTATAGGAGCACAATTGAGAGCATCCTGACTGGCTGCATCACTGCCTGGTATGGGAACTGTACTTCCCTCAATCGCAGGACCCTGCAGAGAGTCGTGCGGACAGCCCAGCGCATCTGTAGTTGTGAACTTCCCATGATTCAGGTCACTTACAAAGACAGGTGTGTAAAAAGGGCCCAAAGAATTATTGGAGACCCGAGTCACCCCAACCAAAAACTGTTCCAGCTGCTACCATTCAGGAAACGGGACCACAGCGTAAAAGCCAGGACCAACAGGCTCCAGGACAGCTTCTTCCATCAGGCCATCAGACTGATTAATTCATGCTGAAACAAATGTATTTCTATGTTATATTGACTATCCTGTTGTACATAATTATTTATTATAAATTACTATAATTGCACATTGCACATTTAGATGGAAATGTAACACAAAGAATTTTACTCCTCATGTATATGAAGGATGTAAGAAATAAAGTCAATTCATTTTAATTAATTAAGCAATAATTATCAAGAACATGAGATGAAGAGTCCTTGAAAGTGAATCCATAGGTCGTGGAAACATTACCGTGATGGGGCAAGTGAAGTTCTCCCCTTTAGTTCAAGAGCCTGATGGTTGAGGGGTAATAACTATTCTGAACCTGGTGATGTCCCTGTACCTTCTTCCTGGTGGCAGCAGCGAGATTAGAATATAACCTGGGTGGTGGGGGTCCCTGATGATGGATATGGCTTTTGTGTGACCACGTTCTGTGTAGATGTGCACAATGGTGGGGAGGGTTTACCCATGATGGTCTGGGCCGTATCCATAACATTTTGTAAGACTTTCCATTCAAGGGCATTGGTGGTTCCATACCAGGCAGTGATGCAGCCAGTCACTATACTCTCTACCACACATCTCTGAATCTTCGCAAACCCCTAAGTGGAGGTGCTTCTGTGCTTTCTTCACAATTGCACTGGTGTGCTGGGCCCAGGACAGGTCCTCTGAAATGATAACACCGAGGGATTTAAAGCTGCTGACCTCTGAACCCCCCCCCAATGAGGACTGGCTGGTGGACCTCTGGTTTCCCCCTCCTGAAGTCAGTAAACAGCTCCTTGGTCTTGCTGACATTGAGAAATAGGTTATTGTTGTGGCTCCACTCAGACAGATTTTCAATCTCCCTCCTCTGTACTATTTCATGACCACATCTAATTGGGCCTACAACAGTGGTGTTGTCAGCAAAGTTGAAAATGGCTTTGGAGCTGTGAACTTCAACCACTCTTTTCTGGCAGCTCATTCTGAATATGCATCACCTTTTGTGTATAACATATCCATTTTAAGTCTCACATCTCTGATCTGGAACTGATGCCCTCTAGTTATTAGCCCCACCACAGCCACCTCCCCCCCCCCCCCCCACCCCAGCGCAGGAAAAAGACTTCATCCCATCTCTGTCCCTTATGATCTTATATTCTTCTATCAAGTCACCCCCTCAAATATCTACAATTATAACAACATGATGGATTTAAAAAGCAACTTTAATAAAATAAAATTTCTTTATACAAGCAAGTTCAGATCAAACACAAGTCTGGATTACATCTGGCAATACTAGAACAGACATTAAAGCTCAGACACAGGGCAATGAGGTAGAGAGTTGCCTTGACCCATGCCTTCTTAATCTCCAAATCCTTAGCTGTCTGTCTCTTCCTTCTACAGAAAGCTCAGTGGGGAATTACACCACAAGAAACACACATGAAATTGCAACCCCACTGTGCTTGTGCTGTTATTTATGTTTGCAAAATTGTCGATGCACAGGAGGAAGTTTTCAGCCCATGAAGGCTAAACTGACACTTTGCAATCCCATTCCCAATGCTTCCTCTAGTCCATCACCCACGTTTGTCTCTGTCCACCCACTACACACAAAGTTCACCCACAGGCTCTCTTTACCCCTACCCCTCTCCGTCCCCCAGCTGGTTCTGATTCCATCTGCCATGCTTCTATTCTCATCTCCTTTATCAGAAACCAGACTGGAGCCCTTGGTGTTCCAACTAACTGCCCTCAGCAGCCAACCTTTACCCTCCTCTTTCCCCATCTAACCATCTTCTTCTCATTTTCCTTTCCTTGCCTCCATCTTTCATCCACCTACCACTGTTTCCAACCCAAATCCTACACCCCTCCCTGACTTACCATAACCTACCCATCATCATAGAGTGCAAAAATCACCTTGTTTCCTGACCCGTCCCGATGCAGGGATTCAAACCAAAACATCCACAATTCCTTTATACCCCACAAGAGCTATTCAGTCTGCAGAGCTCCTTCAGCGGGCTGTGCATTGCTCCAGATTCTGGCATCCTGTGAGTCCTATTTCCCAGGATCTACAAATCATTCCTTTTCTAGTGCCAATCCAATTCCCTTCTGAGGGGCCAGACTGACTGTTCTCACCTGTCCATCTGTCCGCACCCTTACCTCACCCTACCACCAAACCCGCCCTGCAGACAGCGAGTTCCATCTCTTAGGGGTGCTAAAAACAAGAGGGCTTAACTTAAAATCTGAGCCGAGAGATTTAAAAGGGACATCAAGGGCCGCTTCTTCATACAAAGGGAGAGCTGTCAGAAATAGTAGATGAGGCAGGCACAGTGCATTATCAACATATAAAAGTCGTTCAGATAAGTAAATGGTTAGGAGTGGTTTAGAATGCGAAGGGCCAAAAGCAGGAAAGAAGGGACTGGCTGTCAGCATGGACAAATGGGGCCACAGGGCCTGGTTCCATGCTGTATGACTAACTGTTAAACCTGCCCTGACCTTGTCCACTTCCATCAAACCTCACCCCAACATTTACTGCTCCAGCCCCAGCTTCTACAGTCTAACTTGAGCTGACATCCCTCATCGCTGGAACTGTTCCAGTGACTGTCATCTTTATCTCCTCTCAAGCCTTCAAATCCTTGCTAAAGTGTACAGCCAAAATTGGACATAACACACCAGTTTGAAATCCAGTGTTTTGTCTAGGATCAACATTGCTTTAAGACTCTGTGCCTCTATTTCTGAAATTCAGGATACCATATGCTTTATTAAATACTCTCTCAACCTGCTTTCTCTTACAAAGATTTATGCATATATCTATCCAGGTGCCTCTGTTCCTGCACATCCTTTAGAATCGTGACATTTAGCCTATATTGTCTCTCCTTGTTCTTTCTGCCAAAATGTATCACTTCACACTTCCCTGTTTTTACAAAGTTAATAGATTTCAAATCTGCATCAAATACATTGGGAATTGGAACAATAATTGTTTTTGCAGCTTGCACCAGGCATGCGTGAATGGACACGAAAGCGAGCTTAAAGCATCACATGATATGTAGCAAACACCTTCAGTGGACTGTCGGGTTCAGGTTTAAGAAACAGATTCGCCAAATGCATGTCATAATTGGTTAGTGATCTGTGCCGAGAAATAGACAGAATACACAGCATTAAAGCCAACATTTTACCCTCAAGCCATGCAAAAAAGAATAAAGGCTGTATGATTACACAGAGCTTGAAGAGATTGTCAATTCTAGTCGCCCCATTACAGGAAGGATGTGGGGACTTTAGAGAGGTATACAAGAGTTTTAACAGGGAATGTGGTATAAGGAAGGGTTGAATAAACGCATTTTTTTAAGTGGTGGTGGAGGCTGAGGAAAGGCCTGATAGAACACTTTATTCTACATTCTTTCATTGTTTTCCCTTGTACAACCTCAACGCACTGATGTAATGAAGTTATCTGCACAGTGGGCATGCAAAACAAACTTTTTCACTGTATCTTGGTACATGTGACAGTAATGAACCAATTAGTGAATCAGAAGTTTCTAAAATTCTGAGAGGCATAGGGAGGGTACAGTCAGAATCTTTTTCAAATTTCAAGTACTAAAGGGCATGCACTTACATGTGGGGAGGAAGATAACCTGGGGCTTGAAATTGAGGAGATTGCCTTTGGAGCTACAATAGACTTGATGGTCTGAACAGCATCTATATTCTAAGCAATTATAAAATATAACATACAGTTTTATTGAATTGATTTAAGAACCACAATGGAGGCTAAAAACAAATCAAACATGCTCAGTTAATAAAAGCATAGAAAGCATCCTGTCTGGACAGCTGACAAGGCAACTTCTCTGCCTGTGACCACAAGAAACTGCCAAGTGCTGTGGGCACAGCTTAACACATCACAGAAAGTAGCCTCCCCTCCATGGACTCTCACAGCCAACATAATCAAAGACCCTATCTACCCCAGACATTCTCCCTTCTGCCCAATCCCATTGGGCAGAAGGTACAAAACCTGGAAGTGCATATCACCATGCTCAAAGACAACTTCTATCCTGCTTTTATAAGACTACTGACTTTCTACGACTAAAAGACAATCTCCTGCTTTTATTTGTTATGTATATAATATGGACTCTTATGTATATATGATGGACCCTTGACTGCACAGTCTACCTCATTATGACCTTGCAATTTACTGTTCACCTGCATTGCACTTTCTCTGTAATTGTAACACTTTGGTCTGCATTTTGTTATTGTTTTCCCTTGTATAAATTCAATGTACCTTTGCAATTAATTGATCTGTATGGCATGCAAGACAAGTTTCTTTCACTGTGCCACAATAATAATAACCCAATTACCCAAATAACCCAATTACCAATTTACCATCACTGAATGAAGCCAGCTGGAAGATGTATAATATTAACTATTACACTCTCTCCAGGTGCTTCCTGACTTGATGAGTGTTTCAAGCATTTCTGATTTTGTTTCAGGACTTCTAGCACCTGCAGTTTTTTACTTTCAAACAATGGAAGTTGTTTGGCCCATCAAAAATGTGCTGGATTCTACCCAGAGCTATCTAGCTCACATATTGAATATGATACAGGAGACCACTTGGCCAGACAATCAGCATTAGATTTATTATCACTGACTGATATGACATAAAATTTTACTGCATGCAGACAGTGGAAGGTGATAAAAATCACTATGATTTACAAAATAAATAAATAGTGCAACAAAGAATGAATAACAAGTTCAGAAATCTGACGATAGAGGAGATAAAGCTGGTGAGTGTGAGAATGATTCAGGCTCCTGTACCTCCTCCCCCGATGTTAATAATGAGAAGAGGGCATGCCCTGGCTGGTGAGGCCCTTGACGATGAATGTTACATTCTTGGTGCTCTGCCACTTGAAGGTGTCCTCAATGGTGGCGAGGGTGGTGCCAGTGACGGAGTTGGCTGAGTGTTCAGCCCTCTGCAGTCTCTGTACATTGGAGCCTTCATACCAGATTGTCGTGCAACCTGTCAGAATGCTTTCCTCCAGACCTTTATTACAATTTGCTGGAGACTTTGGATACATACCAAATCTCCTCTGACTCCCAACAAAGTTTAGCCGCTGGTGTGCCTTCTTTGTGATTGCATCAATGTGTGGTGCCCAGAATAGAACCTCTGTGATGTTGCTGACCAGGAATGTGAAGCTGCTCACCCTTTCTAATGCTGACCGCTTAGTGAGGAGTGTGTGCATTCTCTTGACTTCCCCTTCCTGAAATCCATAGGCAACTCTTGCTGACATTGAGTGTGAGACTGTTGTTGTGACACCACTCAAACAGCTGATCTACCTCACTCCTGTACGTCTCTCTTCATTATTCCCCTAGAGCTCACCAACACCACGGTTCACCTGCTTCTCCACATCCCTGCTCATTTTAATCATATTAAAGTAAGGAGCATGTCCCAATCCCTGAAACTTCCTCCAACTCTGAGAAAGATCTTATGTGTGAATTTGAGGTCCTTACAATGAGTGTCTGTAATTCACATCAAATGCTGAATGTTAAAGCATCAATGCAACATTATTTTGTGAGCTATGAAAATGGTATTTACCCAAAAGTAGAATTACAACTGTACCATCTCCTTCACTTTCCAACAGCAAGTGCAAATGCTAAAATTCTATGACATCATAGTGCAGTGCTAGTAATGAGTTGCGTTTTTTTCCCTAAAACCCTTCAAAGTAACAGTTTGAAGAGAATGAAAGAGTTTAAGGATTTAAGGTTGCCCAGAGACACATTCCACTAAGCATTGTTTACCTGTCAGCTCACAATGATTAATCTTCTGTTTAGTGAGATCAGCGAATGAATCAAGCACCTGCAGAAGGCTGCTGTGATTTCATCGCCCTCTTTGAGACCTTTGCTCTGAGAGCTCTCCCTACTTCACATCGATGGGACACACCGAACAGCGTAGCACAGGAACGGGTCCTACAGCCCACAAGGTTGTGCCAAACAGGTAATTAAATGTCTATCTAAACTGACTCACTTTCAAGAACTCCATAACTCATGTTCTTAGGTTTATTTATTTACTTATTCATTATTATTATCAGTAGTAGTTGCACAGTTTGTCTTCATTTGCATGTTGCATTCTTGACAGCCTTTATTTGTAGTATTTTAAATAGATTTCTGTTTTCTTTGTTCTATTGTGAATACCTACAAGAAAACGAATCTGAGGGTAGTATATGGTGACATATGAAAATAAATTTACTTTGAATGTTGAAATCGACTTTCTGTCCATCTCCCCACCTCCCCATTATCTCCACATCCGCTATTATTACCACCCTGACTGCACATTCTACACACCCACCATGCTCTGTGTAAGGAAAACCCTGCCCTGCACATCTCCTTCGAACTTATCCCTTCTCACATTCAATACATGTTCTCGGCCATTAGATGTCTTGTCCCTCGCTGTTTAATCTTGTAATCTATGCCACTCATAATCTTATAAAATTCTATCAGGTACTGCAGTTCCTCCAACTCTGCCACTCCAGAGAAAACAATCCAAGTTTGTCCAATCTTACTTGATAACTCCTGTCCTCTAATCCCAACAGCATCGTGCTAAACCTCTTCTGCACCCTCTTCAAAGCCTCAAGATCCTTCCTATAATGGGCAACCAGAACTGTTGTAATACTCCAGGGGTAGTCTAACCAGAGTATTATAGTACTGCAACATAACTTCCCCAGTCTTGAACTCAACACCTTGACTAATAAAGGTAAGCATGCCATAAATCTTCTTCACCATCCTATCAACCTGTGCAGCCACTTTCAAGAAGCTATGGATTTAGACCCCAGGACCCCAATGGCAAGACCCTTAATGGTATATCAGCACCATTAAGGCTCTTGCCATTAACTTCCCCTTTACAGAGGTTCAAGAAAAGCTACTTCCCTTCAACCATCATTTCTTGAACCAACTGGCAATACCCTAATCTGTGCAAGTGTGTGAAGCATTCCATTTTATTTTCAATATGAGAACAGCCTCTGTCGTACCACAGAGAACAAGCAACAGCTGCAAAAGGAGAGACTGAAAAACCAAAAGACCACAGCCACCAAATACCCTTTCCCACACTGCACCAGAAAACGTGGATCTTCAATTAGACTCCACAGTCACCGGAGAACCCAACAATAGACTGTCCCTTAGCAGAATATCATACTTGACTTAACTGATCACGCTACAGGTTGAGTGTCTCTATCTGAAATTCCAAAATCTGAAAACCTCTGAAATCCAAATTTTTTTTTTGAGTACTGATGGGATGTCACGAATGGGAAATTCCACAAGGCACTGGGAAGATTCCTAGGTGATTTGTAAGTTTCTATACACTATAGATAGTTCTGAGAAGTGACCTCACATACGTAATGAACAGAAGTTAATGAAAAATAGAGTGAAAATTGAAGATCTCGATCGTGCATCATCAGCGTCGGAGTGAACATATGCTGCTTAACGGTATGCTGATCATCAAACAAGCAAAGATCTATCACAACAATCTGAAAATTGAAAGTAATTGTGAATATTCAGCAGGCTGGTTGCAGAAATTTAAGAAATGGCATGGCATTAATTTTTTTAAAGCATCTGCTGGTCACAAAAATCTAGCACCTGAACAAATCTACTAACCTGATTGTTTTTAATACCTTACATAATGGCATTAAATATTTTTAGCATCACAATGAAAATCTAACACCAGAACAAATTGTTTATATACCTTACGTAAAACCAAAAAAAAGGTAAAATACAAATACAGTATACTGTAACCTTTTTTTTGTCATTTATTTTTTATTGAAGTTCATCAAACAAACAAAATCAATACAGGGCAACATAGGTGGAGACTGAAACCCTGCCGTTGTTTGTTGCTGTTTAACAGCTGATTCGGGTTTTCTCCTGATGTGCTGAGCTGCTTTTGTTACCCTGCACACATTATGTTTTCATTATACTAATGGTGTGCAATAATTTTTACTGTTAAGTACATATTGGTGATGAACAAGTGCAAGATAAACACTGCTTACCAGTAGCACATAAATTCAGAGGTAGAAATGATGGTGATGATCCCACTATCTGATTATATATTCCAAAACCTGAAAAATTCCAAATCCAAATCACTTCTGCCCCCAGCTATTTTGGATAAGGGGCACACAACTTGTACTATCCCGATCAACATAGTTCAGAAACATCATGACCACTTTGATCACTTTACTCTAAAACAAACTTATCTTTTTGTGCTCTTTCTTGTGAAAACCGGCCATCATTTATGTTTGATTGATGTTTTCTTATGAATGCTGCTTATCTGATGCTAAGAGTCTGTGATGCTGCTTAAGTAAGTTTATTATTGCACTTGTACAGATGACAATAAGCTTGGCTTTGGCTTCTAGCTTAACTTTGCTTTGCACATTGCAGTTTGGTAGGTTAATTGGCTGTGAAAGTTGTCTCTGGTTACTTGTGTAAGTGGTGAAATCAGGAGGCAGTTGACAAGGCTGTGGGAGAATAGAATGGAAGTTACTAGGTGCAACTATCAGCAAGAACCTGTACTGGCTTAGTGATAACAATGCTCTGGCCAAGAAGACACACACTAAGGCCTCTACTTCATCTGAAGGCTACAAAAATTTGGCATGTCATCAATCACTCTGCTCGATTGGGGGAGAGCAGAGATAGAGAGACAGAGACAGAATGAATGTGACTGGGATGCTTGGGGTCTTGGATTATTTTGGCTGCTTTACCTGAAATTGTAGACAAGAGTCTATGGAGGGGAACACATACACAAAATGGTGGAGGAACTCAGTCGGTCAGGCAGCATCTCTGGAAATGAATGAACAGTAGATGTTTCGAGCCAAGACCCTTCTTCAGGACTGGAAAGGCGAAGAAGCCAGAATAAGAAGTTGGGGAGAGGAGAAGTACTAGCTAGAAGGTGATATGTGAAGGCAGGTGGGTGAGGTAAAGATCAAAAGCTGGGAGGTGATATGTGTAAAAGGCTGGAGAAGAAGATATCTGTTGAGAAGAACATATCTGTTAGGAGAGGAGAGTGGATCCTGGAAGAAAGGAAAGGAGGGGGGACACCACTGAGAGGTGATAGGCAGGTGAGTACAGAAGGGTTAAGAGGGGGCCACAGTGGGGAATTGAAGAAGAGGGAAAGTGCGGAGTGGGAGAATTATTGAACATTGGAGAAATGGATCATCATGGCATCAGATTGATGCCATGCTCAGATGAAATGTGTGGTGTTGTTCCTCCAACGTGAGAGTGACCTCATCATAGCAGTAGAGGAGGTCATGGACCCAACATGTCAGAATGGGAATGGAGATTGGAATTTAAATGGTTGGCCACCAGGAAATCCTGCCTTTTGCAGATGGAGCGAAGGTGCTCGACAAAGCGATCTCCAATTTACAACGGCTCTCATCAATACAGGGTAGGCCACACTGGGGGCACTGGATATGGTAGATGACCCCAACAGATTTGTAGGTGAAGTGCTACCTCAGCTAGAGGGACTGTTTGGGGCCCTGAATGGAGGTGAGGAAGGAAGTGAATAGACAGGTGTAGCACTTCTTCTGCTTACAGGGATAAATACCAGGTGGGAGATTATTGAGGGGGGATGAATGGACAAGGGAATCACAGAGCGAGCAATCTCTGCAGAAAGCAGAAAGTGGGTGGGTAAAGATGCGTTTGGGTGTTTGGTGGTAGGGTCCTGTTGAAGATGGCAGAAATTATGGAGAACTATGTGCTGGATGCAGAGGCTTAAGGGGTGTTAGGTGAAGACAAGAGAAACTATCGATGTTAAGGCAGCGGGAAGATGGTGTGAGAACAGATGTTCAGGAAATGGAGGAGATGCAAGTGAGGGCAACATCAATGGTGGAGGAAGGAAAGCCCCATTCTTTGGAGAAGGAGGAATCTCTGATGTCCTGGAAAGGAAAAGCTCTTCCTGAAAATAGAAGCAGCAGAGGTGAAGGAACTGGGGAAAGGGAATGGCATTTTTACAGGAGACAGTGTTCAAAGAGCTACAGTCAAGATAGCCATGGGAATTGGTAGGCTTATAAAAAATATCGATAGACAGTCTGTCCCCAGAAATGGAGACAGGTTAATTGAGAAAGGGGTGAGAGGTGTCAAAAATGGACAAGGCGAATTTAAGGGCAGGGTGCAACTTGGAGGCAAAGTAGATGAAATCAGCATAAATGCATGAGGCAACACCAAATCAACTGTCAGGATAGCGCAGAAAGAGTTTGTGTGTTTATTTACAGATGCAGCACAGAATAGGCCTTACCTGCCCTTTAAGGCACAACCCCCGACAACACCGATTTAACTCTAACCCAATCACAGGGCAATTTACAATGACAATTAACCTACTCTGTACATCTCTGGAGTGGGCGGAAACTCAAGCACCTGGGGATAACTTGTGCATTCTATGGGGTGACATACAAAAAAAATTAAACTCCAAGCTACAACGCTCCAAGCTTTAATAGGCACCCAGTACAGACAGCATTACCAGGGAAGGCTTGAAATGTGGACTGCTCCATTTAGCTAATAAAAAGCAGGCATAGCTCGGTCATCCTCTACACTGGTGAGACTTGACATAGATTGGGGGACAGCTGTGTCGAGCACCTTTGCTCCATCCAGGATTTTCAAGTAGCCAACCACCTTAATTCCAAACCCCATTCCCATTCTGACATGTTGGTCTATGGCCTCCTCTACTGCCATGATGAGGTTACTCTTTGGTTGAAGAGCAACATTTCATATTCCATCTAGGTAGCCTCAAACCTGATGGCAAGAACATCCATTTCTCCAACTTCCAGTAATTTTCCCACTCCCCCTTCCTTTCTTCTTCAATTTCTCACTCTGGCTCCTCTCTAACCTCTTCTCTTCTTCTTATCTGCTTATCATCACCCCTTGGTGCCTCTCCTTCTTCCCTTTCTCCCATGGTCCACTCTCCTTTCCTATCAGATTCCCTTTTTCCAGCCCTTTACCTTTTCCACCTATCTCCTCTCAGCTTCTTACCTCATTTCCCCTCCTCCATGCACTTTCACCTACTAGCTTGTACTCCTCCTCCTCTCCACACCTTCTTTCCACACCTTCTTATGCTAGCTTCTTACCCCTTCCTTTCCAGACCTGATGAAGGCTCCTGCCTAAAACGTTGCTATTTATTCATTTGTGTAAATGCTGCCTGATCTGCTGAATTCTTCCACCATTTTGTGTGTGCTGCTCTGGATTCCCTTCATCTGCAGAATCTCTTGTGCCCATGGAGGGGAGCTGGTTTAAGTGATGTGCTAAGCTGCACCCACAATTCTCTGCAGTTCCTTGTGGTCACTGGCAGAAAAGTTGTAATACCAAGCCTGGAAGCATCTGGAAAGGAAGGTTTCTATGGTGCATCTGCAAAGATTGGTGAGGGTCACTGGGGACATGCTGAATTTCCTTAACTTTCTGAGGAAGTAGAGGAGGTAGAGGCACTGGTGTGTTTTCTCGGCTAAGGCCCCACTTCCAAGAAAGCACACCAATGTCTCTAACTGGCTGGACCAGGACATGTTATTGGTGAATGGTGAAGTAGTGTCAAGAGCAGAATGGCCTGTTCCCATCTCTTTACTTAGCTGAGAAAAGACAGGGGCCAATGGAGGGAGATCATCTGGACATCAGGAGACTACCACCCTGTCCTCCACCACCAACAGGGGGCTGTGTGGATTCCCAGTAGCTAAAGGTCAGGAATGGATCATAGCTTCCTTCTGTCCCTTCATGTCAACCTAACAGCCTGAATCAACCTTGCCACAAAGAACTGGTTGAGTAAATGAAGGTGAACATTCAGGAATTAATGTGACGTCAAATAAAGCAATTTCTGCTGTCACACTCTGAAACATGCAGACTATAAGACCATAAAACTGAGGAGCAGAATTAAGCCATTCAGCCCATCTAGACTGCTTCATCATTCAATCATGGCTGATTTATTTTTTTCTCTCTCAAACCCATACTCCTGCCACTCCTCATAACTTTGAACATCCTTACCAATCAAGAAACTATCAATCTTTGCCTTAAATACACCCAATGACTTGGCCTCCACAAACGTCTATGGCAATAAATTCCACAGATTCACCGCCCTCTGACTGAAGAAATTCCTCTTCATCTCACTAATAAAGGGATGCCACTTTATTATGAGGCTGTTCCACTGCAGGATACATCTTCTCTATGCCAACTCTCTCCAGGCCTTTCAATGAGAACCCCCTTCGTCCTTCTAAACTCCAGCAGGTACAGTCCCAGAGCTATCAAACACTCCTCCTATTTTAAACCTTTCATCCCAGGGACCCTCCTCTGTACCTTCTCTAAATAACTTTCTTTAGATATGGGACTCAAAACTTCTCATAATACATTAAATGTGGTCTAACCATTGCTTTTTAATGCCTCAGCATTGCATCCTTAGTTTTACTGTAGTGAACAATGTGTGTTGTTTCAGCAGCAACACCTGGGGCAGCTCAGTGGTGCAGTGGGTAGAGGTGCCGCCTCACAGTATCAGCGACCTGCGTTCAATCCTGACCCCAGCTATCACCTGTGTAGGTCAGTGGGAATCTGGGGGCATTGATGGGCCTGTGACAGAATAAATAAATTGCAGGATTACAGGGACCAAACAGTAGTGGGGTGGGGTACGTGGGGTTGTCCTTTCGGGAGCCAGTATTGACCTGCTGTGTGGAATTTTCACATTCTCCGTGTGGCTACTACTACTGCTTCATAAGTAGTCATCTGGATTGCCAGCAGTGTGGTAATGATGGGGCACTGAAGAGGTTCACACCATGCTCTGCTCTACCTTAGACAACCTTCTTCACCAGCCAACCTACGTGTCATCTGCAAACCACCACATCACCTACTTTCTCACCGGTCATTTATATAGATGACAAACAACAGGGTATCCAGGGTAACACGATCACTTACCACCACTACCATGGTCTATGTTCCGTCTCTGCCTTTCCCCTTTGTCCCCATCCCTCCCCTCCTGTGCTTTACCCCCTTTCCACTGTCGCTCTCCCTTCCCTCACTGATCACAGGTCTAATCTGCGAGGATGGTGCACCAGTGCAATGGCTAGTGCAAGCTTTACAGCGCCAGTGAAGAATTCAGTTCACTCCGCTGTCTGTATGGGGTTTGTAGCTCTCCCCGTGACTGCGTGAGTTACCGCCGGGTGCTCCAGTTTCCTCCCACGTCCCAAAGACGTACGGGACGGGTTAGGGAAAGTTGTGGACATGCCATGTAGACATTGAACATTTGCGGGCTAACCCGAGCACATCCTCCGACTGTGACGGTTGTTGACACAAGCAACAGATTTCACTGCACGTTTCAATGTTTTGCTAAACAGGTGACAAGTGAAGCTAATCTTTATCTGAGAAGCAGCTCTCCACTGCTACCCTCTGATTTATTCCATCAAAGCCATTCTATAGGTCACGGGAATCTGTACCCTGGCATTTCTCCCAGTGTACTAGCCCAGGAGGAAGGGAGAGGAAGAAAATCTCTCAACGTTGGCACTTTAGGAGCGGGGCAGGGCACAGAGTGAGAGCAGGAGGGTAGGAGGGTGAGTGAAGCAATGGTGGAGAGGACAGAATGGGGCAATAGTGACAGAGGCATAGAGCAACAGGGCGCATGAACAACCTGTTGGAGGAATTTAGTGGGTTGAGCCACATCTTGTGGAGACAGAAATGGTTGACATTTCAGGTCAAGATCCTGCATCTGGAGAGGGGAATTGGCCACTCTTAAGAGGTGAGAGAGAGGGCTGAGGCAGAGGCTGGCATGTGAATGCAGGTGAGGGGCAGCCGGAGCAAAGTGCGGGAGGGGAGGAGACTTTAGAGACAGAGGTTGGCAGGTGATAGGTGGAAAAGAATAAATAAAGAAAAATTAGGCAGATTTCAACCTCATCTACCACAATTAATGTGCTTGCTGTGGCCACCATTTGGTGAAACCAAAACCCATGAGGTAACATTGCAGCTCTATAAACTCTATAGTCAGACCACACTTGAAGTATTGTGTTCAGTTCTGGTCGCCTCATTATAGGAAGGATGTGGAAGCTTTCAAGAGGGTGCAGAGGAGATTTGCCTGGATTAGAAAGCATTAAATATTAGGATAGGCTAAACAAACTAGGGTTTTTCTCTCTGAAGTGAAAGAGGATGGGAAGGGATTTTATAGAGGTGCGTAAGATGATAAGAAGCATCAAGAGTGTTCAACCAGCTACTTTCTTCCAGGGTGGAAATGGCTATTATGAGGGGACATAATTTTAACAATATTGAAGGAAAGTATGGGGGGGAGGGATTGTCAGAGATAGGTTTTATTTTACACAGACAGTGGTTACTGTATGGAAAGTACACACAAGAGTGGTGGTAATGGTATACAGATCAGGGAGACTTAAGATGGGAACATGGATGAAAGAAAAATGGAAGGCCATGTGGGAGGGAAGGGTTAGAATGATCTTGGAGTAGGTTAGAAGGTTGTGGTGAGCCAATGTGCTATACCGATCTATGCTCTATGTTTAAGTCTAGACCAGGTGACCATTGTGAAGATCATCGGTGTTGTGTCTGCAATACCTAGCTCCTAGTATAGGCCATTTCAATCCCCTCCCCATTCCCTACCTGCCCTTAGCCTCCTCCACTGCCAGGGAAAGGCCAGAGGGACAGCACCTCATACAATCCAACAACACAAACTCCGAATTCCCCATTTTCACACACGCAAAGTCATACCAAATTTCTCTCTCTCTGTCATCTTCCCATTTCTTCCACCTGTCCTCCCTGCGTTCATTTCCTTCCGTTGCCAGGTCCCATCTGACATCACCCACACACCCAACCACCTGGGCTTCTTCTCCCTCGACTGACTGTTCCCATCCCCTCCCCTGACCGACTGTTCCCACCCCCTCTCCGACTGACTGTTCCCACCCCCTCTCAGACCGACTGTTCCTATCCCCTCCCCTGACTGACTATTCACATCCCCTCTCCTGACCGACTGTTCCCACCCTCCCCGACTGACTGTTCCCATCCCCTCCCCTGACCGAATGTTCCCATCCCCTCCCCTGACCGACTGTTCCCACCAGCCCATCACCTGCTTCCACTGTGTCTGCCTTTACACTTATCCCCCCGACTGCCTGAGACTGTTCATCTGTCCTCTCACATGGCTCCATTTATCACTGGTCATCTCCTACCTCCTCCCTCTCCCTCGTACAGGCTATCTCCCCTCCCCTTGATACTCCCGCTCCCATGCAGGCTCTGGGTCCACAGATGCTGCCCGACCCACTGAGTTCCCCAAGCAGATTGTTTGTGGCTCCAGATTCCAGCAACTGCAGCCTCATGCGTCTTCACCATAGGAAGCGTGATGGAGCAAGGAAGGATAAGTGAGGGACTGAGGGGATGGGAGGTGTGGAGCAGGAGACAGTGGGGAGGGGAAGGACAAAATGGAAGGGAATCAGGGCAAGGGAGAGGAGGGTTGGCAAAGGGGGAAGAGAGCGAGGAGCAGAGCCCCTGGTGTAATGGGGAAAGAGGGACATGGGAATGGGAAGGAGAGGGGTAGGAATGAGGGAAGATGAGGTGGAGAGATGGATGAGCAGGTGATTTAATGGGGAAAGAGGGGGATATGGGAATGAAGGAAAGGGAGGCAATGGCGAAGGAGAGGGGTAGGAATGAGGGAAGAAGAGGTGGAGAGATGGATGAGCAGGTGATTTAATGGGGAAAGAGGGGTACATGGGAATGAAGGAAAGGGAGGCAATGGGGAAGGAGAGGGGTAGGAATGAGGGAAGAAGAGGTGGAGAGATGGATGAGCAGGTGATTTAATGGGGAAAGAGGGACATGGGAATGAAGGAAAGGGAGGCAATGGGGAAGGAGAGGGGTAGGAATGAGGGAAGAAGAGGTGGAGAGATGGATGAGCAGGTGATTTAATGGGGAAAGAGGGACATGGGAATGAAGGAAAGGGAGGCAATGGGGAAGGAGAGGGGTAGGAATGAGGGAAGAAGAGGTGGAGAGATGGATGAGCAGGTGATTTAATGGGGAAAGAGGGACATGGGAATGAAGGAAAGGGAGGCAATGGGGAAGGAGAGGGGTAGGAATGAGGGAAGAAGAGGTGGAGAGATGGATGAGCAGGTGATTTAATGGGGAAAGAGGGACATGGGAATGAAGGAAAGGGAGGCAATGGGGAAGGAGAGGGGTAGGAATGAGGGAAGAAGAGGTGGAGAGATGGATGAGCAGGTGATTTAATGGGGAAAGAGGGACATGGGAATGAAGGAAAGGGAGGGATAGGAATGTAGTGAGTGTTGTACTGATGGAAAGGAAAGGACCATGGAAATAGGAGTGTAGAAGGAGAAGAAAGCCCTTAACTCCGAGTGCAGTCATCAGGACGCCGTCGTGATGGTGTTTTTTTTTTAGCAAGTTTTCTTGTTTTTACGAGGCCGAGTTCAACCAGCTATGAGGAAGACGCTCAATCCAGCACAGATAGAAAGCGTGCAAGGGACTTGAACTTGGGAGCCTTCGCTCCTAAGTCCAGCACTGATGCCACTACGCCACCAGCCGGCTATAGGAGGGCAGAAGAAGGGCAGTGGTTTCAGAGTCATGATGGGGGTGGGAGAGATAAGGATGGGGTTCTACCCTGTTGAAACAGCAGCAGCACAGAATTGATACATAGTGATTCTTTCTCCTTTGATACCCATCATAAAACTTCAAGAGCATTAATGAATTTAGGCAGTGTACACCCCTGTGAGCAAACCTCCAGTAGCTTCACAACACAAATGTTTTAATAATATTTGCAACGCTAAGTCTGAAATGGAGTATCAATGAAAATAGTTGCAATATCACTAATTATTGGCTTGACTTGCATTTGGAATCTAATTTCTAAACTCCATTAACAGAGCTCTTCCACCAGTTCTGTGGAAGATTATAACGGTGACATTTTTTTCCATTTATAGAACAATGGAAGAAATAAATTTGCCACACTAATTACTGATACCATAACATGTATTTAAATTCAGCGTAGCTTGCATCTGCACAGCACCTTTAACAAGGCAAGATATCCCAATGCACTTTGCGGGGTTGCTATAACATGAGAAACAGCAGCAGGAATTTGCCATTCTGCCCCTTGAGTGCTTGGCAACATTCGTCAAAATCATGGTTATCTTCTCCCTCAGTTTCTTCTTCTGAATTGTATCGGTAATGGAATTGGTTTATTATAGTCAGACGATCGAGTGAATAGCCTGCCTTGCATACTGTTTATACAGATCAACTCATTATATGGTGCATTGAGCTAGAATAAGGTAGAATAAGAACAATGCAGAACAAAGTGCAAAAGCTACAGAAAGAGTACAGTGCAGGTAAACAATACAGTGCAAGATCGTAACAAAGTGGATTGGGCGGTCAAGAGCCTATCTTATCAAGAGCTGCACTCACCAGCATGAAATCAAAGGGACAGACACTGTCCTTGCACTTGGTGGTATGTCCCTTCAAGCTTTTCTATCTTCTGACCAATGGGAGAGGGGAGAAGAGAGAACGTCTAGGGTTTTTGATTATGCTGGCTGCTTTGCTGTGGCAGCGAGAAGCGTAGAAAGAGTTCTGAGAGGGCAGGCTAGTTTCTGTGATGTGCTGCACTGTGTCCACAACTCAGTTTCACGCACAGGCAGATTCCTGATGCATCCAGAACGTTTATCGATTAACATTGGGAAGAGTTGATGGGGCAGCTGACCGTATCTTAGGGGCAGTATAAAGTTTGGATGTGGGAGTCACAAGGTGACCGTGCAAACTCCTCAGAGACAGTACTGTATGATAGCAGTGCTACTCACTGAGCCACTGTGTCATCGTAATGTCCTCCAATTGAAGAAAGTTTGAAAATATTGCCAATGTTCTCAAAGTGTAGCACTCTGCTATGTGGCCAAGATCAATGTCCGTAGAAAAAGGACCAGCGCATAGAGGCAACCATAAGGAAAGCATGTCAGCATCATTACTTCCTTAAGAGGTTCGGCTTGTCACTGGATACTCAAAGAAACATCTACAGATATACTTTTGAGAGTATCCTGACTGGTTTCATCTTGGTTTGTATGGCAATTCAAATGCACAGAAACAAAAGTTGTAAAGACTAGTGGACTCTACCCAATACATCATGGGTATATCCCTCCCAGCATCAGTAGTAGTTACAGGAGGCACTGACTCAAGAAGGAAACATCTAAAGATACCCACCATCCAGACCATGCCATCTTCTCACAGCTACAGAAGCCTGAAATCCAACACCAGCAGGTCCCCCGATTATACTTCCGAACTCTTCCTCTGCTACACTGACGACTCCATTGGCACTGACTGCTTCATGCACCCATGCTGAACTCATCAATTTTATCAACTTCACCTCTAACTTCCACCCTGGTCTGAACTTCATTTGGTCCATCCCTGACATCTCCTTCCGGTTTCTCGATCTCTCTGACTTCATCTCTGGAGACAAACTGTCAACCAACATCTTTTGTAAACCTACTGATTCTCACAGTTATCTCGACTATACCTCTTCCCACCTTATCTCCTGTAAAAATGCGATTCCCTTTTCTCAGTTTCTTTGCTTCCACTGCATCTGTTCCCGGGATGCGGGTTTCCATTCCAAGACGTCAGAGATGCCCTCCTTCTCAAAGGATGGGGTCTCCCTCCCTCTACTATTGATGCTGTTCTCACCCACCTCTCCTCTATTTCCCATACATCCTTCCAGGTGAGGCAACACTTCACCTGTGAATCTGCTGGGCTCATCAATTGTGTCCGGTGTTCCTAATGCGGCCTCTTCTATATTGGTGAGACCTGTTGTAAATTGGGGGGCTGCTTTGTCGAGCACCTGCTCTCCATTTGCGCAAGCAAAACTTCCCAATGGCTAAACATTTTAATTCCAATTCCCTTACCTGCTCTGGCTTGCCAAGATGAAGCCACCCTCGAGGCTGTACCTTAGATTCTGTCTTGGTAGCCTCCAACCTCATAGCAGGAATATCGATTTCTCCTTCTGCTAAACAAATTTCCCTCCTCCTTCCTCTATTCCCCTTGACCATTTAACTCTTCTCACCTGCCTATTACTTTCCCCTGGGTCCCTTCCTCCTGCGGTCCACTCTTCTCTCTGATCAGATCCTTTCTTCTTCAGCCCTTGACCTTTTCCTCTCACTTGGTTTCACCTATCCCCTTCTAGCTAGCTTCCTTCCCCTCCCCCAGCATTTTAGGCTGGCATCTTCCCCCTTCTTTCTCAGTCCTGTGGGAGGGGGAGAGAGAGGAGGGAGGAGGGAGGAGCGAGGAGGGAGAGGCTTTAGTTACATGGAAAGACTGGAGTCGAAGAGCCACAGAACACAGAAGCAGGCCCTTTGGACTAACTCATCCATGTTGACTAATGAGCTTATCCCATTTGTCTGACCATAGCCCTCTAGAGCTGTATGTCTAAACCTTTGCTATCCAGGTACCTGACCAAACATATTTAAGGATCGTAAGTCTACCTATCTCTACCACTTTCTCTGGCAGCTTATTTCACTGTACAAGAAACTTACCTCTCATGTCCTCTTTAAATATTTTCCCCTCTCACCTTAAACCCCCTACCTGGGGATTTAAGACTCCCCTACCTGGGCAAAAGATTGTGACCATCCACATTACCTATGCCTCTCATGATGCTATAAACCTCCAATCTGGCAACCATCAGCCTCTAGGGAAAGAAAGCAGCCAATCCAATCTCGGCTTGTTACTCAAGCCCTCCAGTCGCAGCAACATCTTTCTACAGTCATGGAGGCTGTTTGGAATAGGAGAGGTAGAAGGGCACCAGTTGGAGTGATGTAATATCAAGCATGTGGACAGAAGAGCCTGTTGCCAATGGTGAAGGGTCAAAAACCAAGGAAGGTGATTGATAGGACCATAAGTGAGAACATTAAAAAATAGTTGTGCCCAATGAGCAGTTGGGCTACGTGGTAAACTGACAGGAGTAGTGGTGGAAGTTAATGGAAATAAAAGTGGGTAAGGAGATCCCAAAGGAAAACATTTGCAGGGTTGTGGGGGCAAGGCAGGGCTGTAGAATGGCTGGGATATTCTACAGCCAACACATGTTCAACATACTAAGTGGTCTCCTGGGCTGCAGCCATTCTGTGTTCCTCTCCTCTCTCGTACCTTTTCACTATTGCCTGATTGGCCCCTTCAACACCTCAACATCCTACCATTTGCGTCTGGTAATGAAGGAAACTAATGCCAATAATTTAACAGCATTGTTGTGACTTATTGGATCGATATGTGGGTGATACCAGCACAAGCGAACTTGGCAAATGGTGAAGGGGGGTATGGAGCGGGGTGAATGAAGAATCTAATCACAGTCACATTTACATATTGTGTGTTTTCTCTCTCTTGTTCATACATATCCACACACTCCCTCTCACACACACTTTTCTTAAGCTCTGTGGGGGGAGCAGGCATTGATCCCAATTAAGTGTTCATCTCTCCCTCAATACCATTAACACATTTACAACATTTTCCTGGAATCTTCCTCTGCTGTTCCTTCTATGCTGACAAGTTGGCTGCTATATTTCTTCCATTACAGCAGTGGCTACACCTCAAAAATACATTTGTATCTGTAATAAACAGGGGGATATCCTGAAAGGCACTATATAAATAGAAGCAGCTCTTTCTCTATGATCAACCCTCACCTTTGAGTCAAACCGCCTCACTATTTGAATGTTTTTGGGGGGGGGGTCGGCTGATTTGCCCACCATCAGACCCCAGTTATTGTTTTAGCAGCTGAGTCCCCCTGTGACTGTGAGGGTTCCCGTCGAGTACCATATCCCAACTTGCAAGTTGGAGGGTTAACTGGCCACTGTAAATTGCTTCCCCGCAAGTGTGTGTGAGAGAGTGGCAGGTGACTGGGAGGAAGTTAACAAGCCTGTGAGAGAGAGTAGCTTACAGAGAATTGTGGGAGAATGGGATTGCTAGCATGGACTCGATGGGCTACAAGACCAAATACTTAGCAGCAAAATGAGACCATTCAGCCCACAAAGTCTGCTCAGTCATTCAGACATAGCTGATTTATTTTTCTTCTTAACCTTATTCTCCACTTATTCCCCTAAACTTTGACACTCTTACTAATCAAGAACCTATCAACCTTTGCTGTAAATATATCCACTTGGCCTCCACAACTATTCAAAGCAATGAATTCCACAGATTCACCACCCTTTGGCTAAAGAAATTCCTCCACATCTCTGTTCTAAAGGCACGTCCTTCTATTCCTAGGCGGTGCCTAGATTCTCTGGAAACATCCACTCTATCGAGGCCTTACAATGAGATCCGCCTCATTCTTCTCAACTCCAGCGAGTTCAAGCCCAGAGCCTTCAAATGCTCCTCATACATTAACTCTTTTATTCCCAGAAATATTCTTGTTAACTTCCTCTGGGCCCTCTCCAATGTCTGCACATACTTTCTCACAATACTCCAAATGTGGTCTGGCCAATACCTTATAAAGCCTCAGGAGTAAATGATTGTTTCTCTGTCTTAAGAGAATGAGATTCAGTGGTGAATGGGACTTGGACTTACTGCAGGCTGATGCAGGAGAGAACATGAACTCCCCACTAATTGGTCACAAAGACTGTAACATCGACATCTGATGAGTGGAAGGAGTCCTTATTTGTTCAAAAGTTTCTACAACAACCACTTGGATTTGCACAACACCTGTTCAGTCGTAAAATATCTCAAGACGTGAAACAGGACAAGTTCAGTACTCTGTGATGTCCTTCAATCAGGGAGGGATTGAATCCTTGGTAAAAGACACAGGGTTATGGAATTTTGAGGAATGTCTTAAAGGAGGAGAGTTTGGTGAGAGGGGAGACACATTCTGGAAGAAATTTCCAAGAATAGGGCACGGGCTGACATCGGTGAGGTACTGGGGACATCCAAATAGTTAGATCTGGAAGAGGGCAGTGATCTCAGAGGGTTATAAATGGCTACAGGAAATGGACCAGAGGCTTGGTAAGCAAGGACGAAAAGCTTTTGCATTGACAATTAGATCCCAGCACTTGATGATCTACCTTCCAAAAAGAAATTCATTGTAAAATCTTATGATTTTACAGACTCTTTGTAGCAGGCAGAAATTACAAACACCTAAAAGTATGTAACACCAGGCTCAAATACAGCTTTGTTCCACTGTTATCCAACAACTGAATGGTCCCCTAGGATGATAAGATCGATTCTTGACCTCAGAATCTCCCACATATTTGCTCTGCATGTTGTTATCTACCAACACTGCATTCTCTTATTGTGTATTCTCTATTCCATATTTTATATACTTTATTTTGCATTCTGTTAGTTTTAAACATTTTATTCTGTATTGTTGTTTTCCCTTGTAATACCTCAATGAAATGTTCTGCATGAACAGTATGCAAGTCAAGTTTGTCCACTGGACCTTAGTACATGAGACAGCAATAAACCGATTTACTAATCAACCAGTTAAAACCCTACAACACAATGTCTGAAAGAGATTTCAAAAGTGGAGAAACTTCGGCTAACCTAGTTTGGATGACAGTGCATAACTCCAATCTCCAGACTACATGAATAAAAATGTGTAGAGTGATCAGAGGAGACCCAAAGTTGAGATAAAGAAAATAATTTCACATGAATGCTGACGGTCTAGAATGGACACGTTGGGTTGAATGGTCTTTTTGCCAAAATCTCAGTAAGTCAATGATTCTTCCCCTGCCATGCGAAAACAAGGTAGAATGGCAGAAGGGAATTGCAGATTTAAAATTCTCCAAAAAAGATTGTGATTTTTTTTAAACATAAAAACTATTGTCCCATTTCCTGCAAATGGAACACTCATCCACTTGCTCTCAGAGACGCTGGCTAACAAAGGGATGGACTGGGGTCCAGAGATAATTGTGGCTGATGTAGGAATCCTTCTAGAGGTCCCACGCAAAAACAAAGTGTCCATTTCAATGCGGTGACTGGGACCTCTTGGGATCATCTAAAATCCTTGCAGCCAACTTGGTTGTATAAATGGCTGGCGAAAGCTGTCCTCTCAACACTCACAATGCTGCAGTGAGACAACACACTTCAACAGGAAACCTGCTGCACAGTCTTTCTCCCTTTCCTGTAGGAATTTTATTTATTTTTCCTGTTTTTCCTCCTTTTTGACTTGGCACGTCATCTCTCGAGTGACCACACTGCAAGGTCAGGACCCACAGCCAACCCGTGCAGCCTCAGAGATTCTGCTACATCTTTAATCAAGGCTGGTTTTAAGTTTCCATTCCCAGCAGGGGAGGCCAGCTCTCGCCTGGTTCAATTGTGCACAGTTCTTGCCTCCCTGCTATTGGAAAGACATCATTAAGCTGGAAAGAGTGCAGAGGAGATTTACGAGGATGCTGCCAGGATTTGAGGGCCTGAGTTAGAGGCAGAGGTTGGGCAGGCTGGGTTGTTATTCCTCAGAATGTAGGAGGATGAGGGTCGATCATACAATGGTGTTTAATATTATGAGGGACAAAGACTGTGAATATACAGACATCCCAGGTTTGCAGAATCAACAACCAGAGGGAAGAGCTTCAAGGTAAAACAGAAAGACATAGTAAGAACGTGAGGGGCAACTTTTTCCACACAGAGGGTGTTCCATATAGATCAAGGCAACTTCTTTGCACAAAAGATGGTGCATAAATGGAGCAATCTGCCACAGGAAGTGGTTGAAGCAGGCACAATAATAAGTACATGGAGGGGTTTAGAGTGATCTGGGCCAACAATGGGCATATTGGACTAACTTAGACAGGGATATTGGTCAGCATGGACCAGTTGGGCCAAAGGGCCTGTTTCTGTGCTGTTTCATTCTGTGGCTCTACTGGCATAGCTGCTAGCTGGAAAAGTAGGAATGACAGGAAGGCATTCACCCAAGCCTGCTCCCTAGTCCGTTAGACCTTGGCTTGTTTGAAGAATGCAGGGAATAATGCCCATCCAGAATTCCCCTCAAGATACCTTTTGCCCACTGAATAGTTTGCTCCAGACAGTAGCTGGGGGTGTGAAGTCACATTCAGACCAGACTGGGAAAGGGCAGTAAGGGCAGATTTCTTTTGAAGACATCAGCATGAAAAACAGGTGCATTTAAGAAGCAAGCAACACACAGCCTGCTGGAGGAGCTCAGTGGGTCAAGGTAACACCTTTGTGGAGAAGAATTGTCAAAATTTCAGGTTGAGACCTGCATCAGGTTTCAACCTAAAACTTGAACAATTCCCTCCCCCACCAACCCATTGATGCTGCCTGACCCTCTGAGTCACCCAAGCAACTAGCTTTGTGTTGATACAAATTCCAGCATCTGCAATCTCCTGTGTCTTCATTTATGGCTGGTCCTTACTTTAAAGCCATCTCCAGAACCATATGGAATTAGTGTAAAGGGATGTTCAACAATGCTAGCACAGTAACAGGGGGCTGAACGCCCGGTATTTTGGGATGCGAATCTGTATCACTAGTAGGGTACAAAGATTAGAACATAGAATGGTACAACACTGGACAGGCTATTCAGTCCACAATGTTGTGTGATCTTGATGGCAATTTGGACTAAATTTCCACCTTCTGTTATCACTCATATCCCTCCACTCCCTTTATATTCATGTGCCTGTCAATCAGGCTCTTAAACTCCAGCAAACTGCCTGCTGCCACTACTACCCCTGATTATATTACCACATAATCCAGAGACCCGGACTAATAAATGCAGAGACCAAGAGTTCAAATCCCACCATGGCAGCTAAACTTATATTTAGTTAATAATCATTAAAGAAATTAAACTAGTGTTAGTAATAGTGGCCATGAAAATCCCATCTGGTTTACTATTGCCCTTCAGGGAGGAAATAGCCTAATCTAGTTCAGAACTTAGTTTCTATACTATCTGATCCTCTTCCCTTGAAACTGATTGAGATTTGGTCATTATTGAGCTATAGAGTACCATGGCATGGAAAGGCCCTTCAGTCCATCTACAGCATGCTAAACTAGTTTCCTACCTAGTCCCAACTACTTGCACTCGGACTATACCTTTCCAAACCCCTCCATTCCATGTACCTCTCCAAACTGCTTTTAAATGTTGCAATCAAACCCACTTCGACCGGTAATTCGTTCTACTCTCACACCACATTCTGAGTGAAGAAGTTCGCCCTTAGATTCCCCTTAAATATTTCACCTTTCATCCTTAACCTGTGACCTCTGGTTCCAGTCTCAACTAGTCTGAGGGAAGAAAGCCTGCATGCATTTAACCTATCTGTACCTCTCATAATTTGACGTATCTCTGTAAGATGTCGCTGGTATCTACTGGCACTTCACCCACTGGCCTACCTTCCTTCCCTAGAAGTAGGTCCATTACTGCCCTCTCTAAAGTAGTACATATACTTGCACCAAAAAAGCTCCCCGAGATGCATTTTAGAAATTCAACCACATCTAATTCATTCATAATAAGGTGATCCCATTTAATACTGAAATCCCCTGATGTGTAGGATGTAGGAGATCGAACATTTAACATTTAGCAGCAGGTATACACGGTGCCTTCAGTCCCTCAAGAAGCTGCGACAATGAGCAAACAAACTGCTGGAGGAACTCAGCAGGTCAGGCAGCATCCATGGAGGCAGAGGGATAGATAATGTTTCACGCATTGGCACAAAAATTAGCCTTTGCCCACTTTTTTCCCAGGAGGCAGTGCTTTGACAAGGTGACATCTGTCACCGAGGACCCTCACCATCCAGGACATGCCCTCTTCTCTCACCACTACCTACGATGAGTTGGTAGAGGAGTCTGAAGACACACAAACTCATGATTCAGGAACAGCTTCTTCCCTTCTGCCACCAGATTTCCGAATGGTCCGTGAACACCAGCTCGTCATTCCCTTTTTAGCACCATTCATTTATATTGTAATTAATAGTCATTTATGTACTGCTGCTGCTGCAAAAAATCCAACTTACAAGTCAATGATAAGAAATCTGATTCTGATTCAGATCCTTGTTTCTGTGTTACCCTTACAGTTCCAGAGACAGGGGTGGAAGGTACATGCAATGAAGCCCAGTACCAGGAGCTGGTAGAACAGTTCCAGAGACAGGGGTGGAAGGTATATGCAAAGAAGCCCAGTACCAGGAGCTGGTAGAACAGTGCCAGAGACAGGGGTGGAAGATATATGCAAAGAAGCCCAGTACCAGGAGCTGGTAGAACAGTGCCAGGGACAGGGGTGGAAGGTATATGCAAAGAAGCCCAGTACCAGGAGCTGGTAGAACAGTTCCAGAGACAGGGGTGGAAGGTACATGCAATGAAGCCCAGTACCAGGAGCTGGTAGAACAGTGTCAGAGACAGGGGTGGAAGGTACATCAATAAAGCCCAGTATCAGGAGCTGGTAGAACAGTGTCAGAGACAGGGGTGGAAGGTACATCAATAAAGCCCAGTACCAGGAGCTGGTAGAACAGTGTCAGAGACAGGGGTGGAAGGTACATGCAAAGAAGCCCAGTACCAGGAGCTGGTAGAACAGTGTCAGAGACAGGGGTGGAAGGTACATGCAAAGAAGCCCAGTACCAGGAGCTGGTAGAACAGTGCCAGGGACAGGGGTGGAAGGTATATGCAAAGAAGCCCAGTACCAGGAGCTGGTAGAACAGTGCCAGGAACAGGGGTGGAAGGTACATGCAATGAAGCCCAGTATCAGGCCTGTCACAGAGGCTGCTGAGCAAACCTCCAGATGGCAGTGGATCAAGAAGTGTGACCCGTGGACCAGTGCCGCTGGCACACAAGCCAGGGCCTGATCAACCCTGGCTGAGTGCGTCTGATGTTGAAAGACCCAAAAGACCTGATGACCCCAGTTACATCACTGATGATGTTTCCCAGCGTATCCTAGGATGCATCTCAGCTTCATACCTATCCATAACAACTCTAAAGCTGATTAAGATACAATCACCTTCTCCAGCATGTGGATGGAAGATTTCAATCCAAAACACAGATTATCCTTTGTCTCCACAGATGTGACTCAAACCACTGAATTCCTCCAGGCTCCCGCATCTGAAGTGTCTCCACAGTAGCCAATAAGGTTCCTTCACTGAGCAGATACCGTGTACACACAAGCAGAACAGCAAGATCCCACTAAAGGGTACTAGCAGTTGGGTGAGGGATAGGTGACAGACTTGTAAAAGGATCTCTCTGTACACCTCCAGAATTATCCTCTCCAACAACGTGACAATGTCCCACCACTGCACAGAGATGTTTGCCAAAATAACACACCTGCATCCCTTCATAAACCATCTGATGGTTATGATGTGAGACAAGGAGATTAAACCATTGTCACCTTCAGAGCCAGAAGAGGGATGATGGGCCAAATGCCCTCTTCTTGCTGTCACTCGCCAATGCTGAATGTATGCAAGGGTATTGACTCACACCCAATCATATTTAAAGCCATTGGGACCGAACAGGCTCAGATTACACCACCTGTGTCCATTACTTACTGTGAAACAGCAACAGCACTAACAGGAGCCCATTCCCTTCAAGGTAGTGGAATCTATACTACCTTTCAGTCGCATTCACTCACTGATTTTGCAGTGCCCTGATATGATTCCCTACCTAACTCCCCTTTTACCTCAGCAGGATCCACAACAGGAGGCACCCACATTCTTGCACCTGCCACCTTTCTCCCCATGGCCACATCTTCCTGCTGGTAACTTTGGTTTTGTATACTGACTTATAGACATCTTTGCTCCCTCCTAACCTTCCAGACCAAAATTTCTCTGTGCAGACACTACTTAAAACAATGCAATTTGCACAGCTCTCACGATAATCTGGCAGCATCAGTAACAAGTTAATTTTAGAGACATTTTAACACGGTAACAGATTTCACTAACATAGGTGAGATATTACACCTCACCCAATCTCAGGTACAGACACACGTAGACAAACACGAACAGATGGAAGGGTTGAACTGGGAAGCTTATCACCACTTTCTTTCTTCTTCAGAAAGTTTCAGGAAGACCACTGGAAAAAACACAATCCTCTCTCTCTCTCTCTCTCACACACTGTGTAATTACTCAGTGCTGATATTCTTACTGAACAAATTCAACATTGAACAAGCAAGAGACAGGAGGCTCATTGGACAACCTCTCACTTCCCCTCACATTTCAAATTATAAGTATAATTGCACGGATCTGCCAATCAAGGCTGTGAGAATCTCAGTATTTTAGGAAACGAACGCAAGTTTTCCACAGTGTCATCACAACTGCGGGCAAGCTTCACAATCTCGCCAGATCTATTTCAGTGATAAACGAAGCGAATTAGAACAGGGAACGTTACCACTTTGCCCACTCGTCTGTCCCACGGTCTGCCGTAGGTCTTCAGAATCATTTTCTTCTACTGTGGAGGAAAAAGAGAGGCAATGTAAAAGGTCAGGATCCAAGCCAACCCATCTGCCTCCATTTACAAAGGATTTCTACTCTAAAGAGAGATATCAGGTATTCAGCAGTCTGAATGGTAACTGGGAGCTGGGGACCAGGACTCCAGGGCCTGAGTTACAGGGCGAGGCTGGCCAGGTTAGGTCTTTATTCCTTACAACATCAGACAATGAGCAGGCGTTTGCAATTATGAGAGGGGTAGATAAGGTGGATGGCCTTTTCCCCAGGGTAGGGGAGTGCAAATGCAGGGGGTATGGGCTTAGGGTGAGAGAGGAAAGGCTTAAAAGGGACCTGAGGGACAACAATTTCACACAGAGGATGATGCGAATATGAACAAGTTACTAAGGAAATTGGTTAAGGCAGGTACAATAGTAACACTTAATAAGCAAATGGAGGGGAAAGGCCTGGAGGGATATGGGCCAAGGGGGACTAGCTGGGTGAGCAACGTAGCCCACAAGTGGGGCTGAAAGGCTTTTATCTGTGCTGTATTGCTCTATGGCAGGTCTCAGACTGGGTATGAAACCAGCTACAGAGTGACCACTTTGCAAGTTCTGCTCACAGTATTTAACAGTGGGACAAATCCAACACTGGCACCAGAGAGAGACTGCTCCATGCACTCATTCAAAGATTGGAGGGGCAGCTGTGGCTCACGGTAAGGGCATCCCTGTCACGCACCTCCATAGGTTGCCGCTCAGGCCCTTTTGAAACCTCTGCTGAAATGTACTACAGTTTTGGGAGAGCCTGGAATTCGATGTCTTGTAGCCAGGATCCTCACCTTTGAGTGTGGCCGTAGGGTCAAGCCACAGCGTTGACACTCACCACCCTCCCATGCACAAGAGCTGCTGCTCCAAAGCAGCATGGAGGGAGAGTTGCAGGGCTCTGTGGCAGTGGGGACCCGAGACCCCTCCCTCCTTCCTTCCTTATTGCCCACAGCTCTATTATGTGTGCAGGGTGGGGGTGAGAAAGGAATCAAACCTATCCTTCAGTGAACATCACACAAGACAGTGTCGATATTGAAATTTGGGACAGCACACAAAAAGCTGATGGAACTTAATGAGTCAAGCGGTATCAGGGTGGGCGGGGTGGAACAGACAATTGACATTTTGGGTCACATCCCTTCACATGGACTCAAAACATTGACCACTCATTTTCCCTCTCTCTGTTCTAGGAATCCTTGCTTCATCTTGAACTTAATCTAATGAGGGCAGGGAGTGGGAGGGACACTTTTTAAAAAAATCTTTGCAGGTGCATCAAGCGCAATGCAAAGGCATTTTTCATTTCGGAGAGAACAGGTGTACAGCACAGATCAGCTGTCCACAGCTCTGGAGATTCAGGGCTCATCATTCAGGGCTGGTTCACAGCGTGTGGTTGTGTGATGTTGGCTAATAATTCACAAGCAGAAATCGTCATTTTTCTTTCTGCAGCGAGTTATGGCTTTAGGACACAGCCAAAATCACACACAAGAAAAACATTAAAATGTGCCCACATTACATTCAAGCTCCTCTCGCAGCGAGAACGGTTTAGAGGGCACAAGGCTGTTTAGGCCAGTCTTTGACCATCTGTCCAGTGTGGTAAACTGGTTTCTCTTATTTATTAAACCCAGCACCAGGTGGTACAGCACATCAACCGTGACCAGTGCCTGATGAGTTATCGGTTTTGGCTGTGTTCTTGGAGGGGGAGGTGTGCTGGTGGGAGGGAGGGGAGAAGAGGTTAAAGATTTGGGAAGGGAAGTTCTGGGAAGTAACTAGAGGTAGGACAATTGAGAGAAAACAGGGACCCCAGAGGGTGAGTTGGGTGGGGGGGTGTGCGTGAGAGTGTTAAGTGGCAGAAAGGGAGCCTCATTCCTGCTTACAAAGCAGCATTGATACAAGCTGTAGAGGAAGGCTCCCCAGCCAGACGATTGGTTAGGAAGTGGTCTCTGGCTCAGCACAGATACACTGCATATCAAAGAGGGGTGAATGAAAGCCCGGCATCAAAATGGAAACCTTTGCTAAAACCCTCCAATTTCTTCATTTTGTGGCAATTTTCCCCTAACCTTTTCCCTTACAAACTGAAGTGCTTAATGAAGCCTGAGTAAAGATTCAGACCTCGTGATGACACGTAGACTGGCACAGCAGAACTCTCAGCCCTTTACACTCTCACCTCCAGCTCACTCAAGCTGAGAAGATTTTACTACCCAACCCTGGCCCTACAAAGCGCTGTCGAGGCCACTTAAAGAGAGGCCAGACCTGACCATAGATCAAAGGCTTCATTCTCAACCTCCCTCACAGAAATACAGTGTGTGGCAAGGACTGATGCATAGTGTTGGGTGCTCAAAAAGTAAGAGGGAGAAGAGAACTGTCAGTGAACTTTCAGCTGTTGAGAGCACAATTTAAAAGTGAGATTGGTATTTTTGAGGTAATATTTTTACTGGGTCAGCACAGGACATGTGTTGACTTGAGGATATTATCTGGATCCCCGTTCAGTACGTAAAGCATTCAATGGTATAGTTCTGTAGTTTAGAAAGAGCCAAATATTAAAATTGCCTCTTATAATGAACTAGGAAGCAAGGCCTGGTGTCCTCTGTGAGCTCCCAGACCTTCTGTAATACTGCATTTAACTCAGTGCCACCTGCAGCCGAATCAATGCACAGAACTCGGTAGAATGCCCACCACCACTACCTCTGCTGGAACTCCTTCCTAAATTCATAACTTCACGCCGTTCGACAGCTGAATGCGACAAGCCAGATTGTGTTCTGTGATCATCTACAGTATACAAAAGCAGGACACAAAGACCAGGGTGCAGCCATGAGTGCTAACCTGATACTGGGCTGTGTCGGATTGGTTTGCCTCTCTGGAGCACCTCGCCATGCATTTTCACAAAGTTCCCCAGAAGTGTAGCAGATTTGTACACAGCAGCTCGAAGGGGCAGAAAGGCCTATTCTGTGCTTTATCTCAAAATAATTCTTGGAGAAAGAATGGCTAAATCTGCTGGACCATTATATCATTTGGTCACCCCACTGCAGGAAAGGTGTGTGGGTTTCGAGAGGGTACTGAAGAATACTGGATATATGAGAGGATATTAGCTATAGGGGAGGTTGGGTTGTTTCACCGGAGTGATAGAGGCTAAGGGGAGACCGGATAGAAGTTTATAAAGTTAGGAAAGGCATAAGTCTTCCTCCAAGGATGTGGGTACCCAGAACGTGCTGCCAGGTTTGGTGATGGAAGCAGGTATGACGGAGGTTGTTTGAGAGGTTCTTAGACACATGAATATGCAGGGAAGGAGGGATATAGAGCAAATGCCTGCAGAAGGGGTTAAGAGTGATTGGTTTAATTAATTTCTCATTTGAGTGAAGGACATTGAGAGGTGTATTAAATTATTAGAGGCCAGCAAGCACCTTTTTCCCCCAGGGTGCCAAAGGCCAATCCCAGGCCACATCCTTTTTAAGAGGAGTAGTGGAAAGTTTAGGGGACATGTCTGAGGTCAGTCTTTGTTCACACATAAGAGTGGTGCACTGCCAGCAGAGGTGGTTGAGGCAAATACATTAGGGGCATTTAAGATGCACTTAAATAAGCACACGGATGGAAGAAACATGGAGGGTTATGGGCTGTGTAGGAGGGAAGAGGTAGATTGATTGTGGAATAGGTGAAAGGTCAGCACCACGACATAGGCCGAAGGGCCTGTTCCTGGGCTGTACTCTGGCCAGAGGTGAAGACAATGAAGATACAAACAGAGCACCCCCCAGGTGGTTCCGTGGGCACCAAACATGTGACCTACACTGCGAGAGGCAGTCTGATCTCCTCACTGAAAGGCTCATCGTATTATAGAGTCACAGAGTACTACAGCACAGAAACAAGCCCTGTGGCTCACCTAATTCATACTGACCTGATCTTCTGTCTAGTCTCATCTACCTGCATCCAGACCATATCCCTCCACACCCCTCCCATTGAACATCCTCTTAAATTACACAACTGAATCCATATTGACCACTTCCAGCTGCAGCTCATTCCACATTCACACCATCCTCTGAGTGAAGACGTTTCCTCCTTATATTTCACCTTTCACCCTAAACCTATGAACTTTAGTTCCAGACACCCAGCCTCAGGGATTAAAAGCCTGCACGCATACACTTTTATCAATATCCCTCATAATTCTGCATTAACCTCGAGAGAGTTCCCCCTCATTCTCCTGTGCTCCAAGGAATAAAGTCTTAATCCATTCAACCTTTCCCTATTACTCAGGTTCAATCCCCTTGGTCAGCCTGGATGTTCAAAGCCTCTGGTTTGGTGTGTACGGAAGACAAAAGCCCAATGCCTGCAAGTTTCAGCCCTGGGCCACTGGAGGCTGGAGGCCAGAGGTGACCTATCCCAAGGTTGGAGGAGAGTGAGAGAGCGACAAGAGGTTTGTTTTATTATCACTCCTGTTGTTCTGCTGAACATGCCTCTTTTGGCATCGGAACATGTGGCAACAATTGCGGGCTGCCCCCAGCACATCGTTAAGTTGTGTTGGTTGTTAACACAAACAATGCATTTCACTCATGTTTCGATGTACGTGTGATAAATAAACTAATCTGAATCTCAAGTGCCGACCACATCTACGTAAATTTTCTCTGCTCTCTTTTAGCCCTGTTGTGATGCCCCTAAGTGCAATTCCTAGGGACAGGTCAGCAGGAAGGGATGGGTCACGTGGAAGAAGGGGAAGACTATTTGGTCTCTATGCCACCTAATGTCCAAGCCTGTGCTCATATGCGCTCTCCCACTCCGTCCTTGCCTGCCTGGATCACTCACAGGGCAGCAACGGACAGCCATGTTGAGAGGGTTGGATCAACACTCTCTGGAGTTTAAAGAAATGGAGACAGAGTGGGTTGGAGGGGGGGATCTCAATGAGTTGCACAGTTATAGTCATATTTATACAACACTGAGCACATCCTTCAACCCAACTCGTCCATGCTATCCCATTCAAACTAGGCCCATTTGCCTGTCATTGGCCCATATTCCTCTCAACCTTTCTATCCATGGACCTGTCAAAATATTTTTTTTTGTCAATATATTTTTTTTTGATCCAGGCAGGCAAGTACGGAGTGGGAACAACCAACACAACTTAATGATGTGCTGGGGGCACCCACCCATCTCAATCACTTTCTCTGGCAGCTCATTCGATATACCCACCATCACCCTTTGTGAAAGAAGCTTGCCTCTTTAAATCTTTATCACTTTAAACCCACGCTCACTAGTTTTAGATTTTCCCACCCTAGGGAAAAGACTGTGACCACCCACCTTATCTGCCCCCTTAATGATTTTATAAACTTCTGTTAGGTTGCCTCTCAGCCCCCTATGCTCCACTGGGAATAAATCCAATTGACTCAACCTTGAGCCTTCTCGGCGTGGGGGTGAGTAGCAGGAGGAGGGGCATGGTTTCAGAGCGGAGCCTCCCACTTCAGATGGAAATGAGCAGAAAGTTCATCTCTCAGAGGGTCAGGTCTCCCCCTGAGAGCTGGAGGTACAATCAGTGAATGCAGTCGAAGGCTCCCACTGATAGACGTCTACGTTGCACAGTCTTGGGGATGGGCAGGAACATTGGGCCAAGGGACAGCAGAGCAGCATTGAGGGGCCGAATAGCTGCCACCTGCTACTGTTTATTTTCTTCTCAGGTTTATGGACTGGGGAAGATTTCTACAATATGAGAGAAAGGGGCTTTGTGTCCCCAGAGAAAAATAATTAGAGAGTGAAGAGAGAGAGAGAGATGGAAGGTGTGATGAGAGGGACAGGTTGAGAGAGGGAGGGTGGAATGCAAAAGAGAGGCGAGGGATGGTGGAGAGAGGAAGTCTCCATAGAGGAGGAGGGTGCAGTGAGAGAGATTGGCAGATGGAGTATGAAGAGGAGAGGGACGGTGTAGAGAGGGGGAGACTAGAGAGAAAAGGAGAGAGAGAAGGAGAGGGGGCAGTGAGAGAAAAAGACAAATTGAGAGAGGAAAAGAGAGCGAGGCAAAAATTGAGAAAGAAAGACATAGCAAGAGAGAGACAGAAAGTGAGAGAGAAAACAAAATATAAACTTATATCCCTGAGTACTGAGCACCTTATTTAAGAGAAAATATAATCTGACAAAGCAATGATCAAGCAACGTAACATCCTCCTCATGATCCCAGTCCCTGCCTCCCTCCTCTTTGTTAAGATGCTCATTAAAACCCCAATCTGCACAAACTTATGATCGCCTCTCCCAACATCCATGACAGCCCTTGGTTCTTGTTGGTTTACACTTGCATGAAGCAGCAGGCCGATTTACTGTGTTAAATATGCTACATAAATGCCAGTTGTTAACAAAGTCTTTTTTCCCCATTAACACAATCCATCACCACCCAGGAGTTTGACAGCAGCTCCCCATCAATTAAACGCTGAGTGGGAAATTTAAATCAATGGTTTAGAATTTTTGACACGTGTCCTGGAGACTCTCTGCATTAAAAATATCATCAGTGAAAATCTCATATCAAAGATTCCCACTATTTTTTGCAGTCCTTTCAGTGGAGTTGTAGAGTTGACACTGTCCAGATTAGTTACACAAATAAAACAAATAACCAGTACTCCAAATGCAGCACTTAAAACTCAATGTTTAGTTATTGAAGTAGCAACAAAGAACTAAAGGGAAGGGGTCTTGTACCTCTTCTTCTTCCCTTCACGTCTAGGGAAACATGTTTTTTAATGTCCACATTTAAAACCTGTTCTTTTTTTTATCCCCCTTCATAATGAACACATTCCTACTAGCTGTCTCAGCCTTGATCATGAAAATACACACACGAATTACACTAGTCTCTGCATCATACTTTAACATAATTCAGCAAAAGGCTCCTGAAGCCCAGTCCACAAGCTTTAGGGGGTTACACGGTGTTGATGGAATGAATTTATCAGAAGTAAGAAGAGCCTTCAGCTATTGCCAGCCACAAGCACAATGTTAAATGTCAATTTTCGCTATTAATGCAGCGGGGTGGGGGGTGGATAACTGGATATCTGTCGCAATAATCAGTCATAACTATTGATTTATAAAAGAACTGCTCTCTCAACATTGGCTCACCGAACTCCAAATCCAACCACAGGATCGCAATTATTTTATTTAAGAGCACCTTTGGTGAATCTTTATGCTTCAGTGGTTATGCATTAGTACCATTGTAATTCTTCAAATGCATGGAAGCACCTTTGAGAAACAGGTAAATGACATTGCAATATTTAAAATACTCAACATACAGTTCCAATTGTTGTGGAGCAGCTCTGCTCTGTAATTTCAGTTTTGTTCAGAGTGGCATCTGTTCCTTACTAATCTTGAAGGCTTAAAACGCTCTTCCTACATTAAAATGTAAACCCACCTTTCAAAGATATCCAACTAGACAAGATTGCCTGCTGATTTTATTGCAATCACATCCAGGTTAAGAAAACTTAGTAAGATTGATCTTTTCGTTAAAACCATTGTTTAAATCTGACACTAAAGCGAACACTGAATCTTGCCATTTTATTGTATACTTAGTAAATCTTATTGTTACATATTTGAAGCTCTGTGTGTGTGTGTTCGTTCTGTGAACTCTTGCCCCGGGTTAATTTATCCAAAACAATCCCGGTCTAATGACTGTAGAGAGCCACCCGTTCCCTTTGGGGAGGGTGGGGGTGGAATCCCACAAGTGTAGGTGTTCGGGTTGGGACCCTGTGCATTAACCAGCTGGCAAGCCTAGGTGCCAGCCACTGCTGCCGACTGCAGCCCACGGTCGTTGCTGCTCCTGCCACTGTTTATTTGCGACTATTTGTTATTTTTGCAGCTTCTCGGCATCAGAGCCACGTGAGCTGGAACCCAAGGCAACTCGGCCGCAACATTCCTTCACACCCGGTATACAATGCATCTTAACTAAGTCACACTACCTACAAACACTGCACCTGGTCCCACACTAGGATATAGTGTGGCTTAACTAAGTTATACCCTTTACACGTAACGCCTTAACCAATTCGTTACCTATCTATAATGTACCTTAACTAATTCCTTCTGCTTTCCTTAAAGATTGTATCTGAACCAACTCGTTCTGTTTTACAATACATCTTAACTAAGTGGTGTTCTTTTTAAAATGTATCTGAATCGATTCCTCCTTTTACAGTGTATCTTTAAAAAAGTCGTTTTCTTTTTAAAATGTATCTTAACCAAGTCCTCTTTTTACAACGTATCTTAACTAAGTCGGGTTTTCTTAACACTGCATCTTAACCAAGTCGTGTCCTTTCACAGTGTACCTTCTAAGTAAGACTTATGTGCTAGGTCCGTATATCTTAATTGCCCGAAGCCCGGCACGTATTGTATCTCAATCGGCTCCCACCACCCGTCAGTACTGCACACCGTGAGTGGGGTGGGCGAGAAGGCCGAGCCTCTTCGGCCCAAGGAGAGCCAGCTGGACAAGCTGCCCCATCCCCTCCCCTTCCCTCCCTTCTTCCCTCCTCTCACCCCTTCTCCTACCTTTACTCTCCCTCCCTCTACCGCACCCTCTCCCCTCCACACCTCCCTCCCTCTCTCCGCCTCCCCAGCCCTCAAGCTCCCCGACCCTCGCCACCCCCGCTCCGCTTCTTCGAGCTGAACAGCGAACAAACGCGGAGCTACTCACTCTCACCCCGTTTATTTTATTCCTCCTGATTTAACTTTTGACACATTCACGGAATTTTTTTGTGTGTGTGTCTTAGCTTGGTGCGTGCTGACGGTTACTTACCTCTCAGTGATCTTGGCTTAGCTTGCTTGCGGCGAGACATCCTAAGCGTAAAAGAAATACCCTCTTCAAGACTTCGGTATGGGGCTTTTTTTTTTGTCCTCGCCTCTCTTATTAAAAGCCCCCTTGATACGTTCCCCAGCGCTCGGCCGCCCACTGAAAATGTTGCTGCCCCTCTCTCTCTCTCTCTCTCTCTCTCTCTCTTTATCTCTCTCCCATAGAATTAAAAATAATCAGATCAACGCTCTCCAAAAAAACGGCAGCATCCAGTAAAATCTGTTCTTTTCTTGCAATAAAGAATTAAATCTTCAAAGACTTAAGATCACTACAGTCCACCCGCAATTGTTTTTTCTTTTTAAAAAAATAAAATGCAGGGGATAAAAATCAAGCGTATATAAAATAAAAAATATATTGGAAGCTTATAATACTTTTGCTGCATTCTTGAAACTCCTTCTGGGGGGAGAGGGGGTCTTTCTACAATTTTACATACACATCTTTATATTTAAAAATCCTTGTTTGGACGCAGCGCTTGCGAAAGGTCAATTCTGAGCAGAACAGAGAGTGGCGACCTGCCCCGATCCTTCCTCATCACAAACCTGCAAGATCTTGGACTGCGCTGTCGCTCCGGTACTCCACATAATAATGGAAAATTTAAACAAGGCCCCAAACCCATCAGGATAGCTCCAGAGGGGGCCCCATACCCACAGGGATACGCACTGTACGTAATCACTGAGGAAATCATTGTCAGATTGAGAGTGCACGTTTGGTGCATGAAACCGGAAAGCCGCAAGCAAGATCTGGATTCCCCGAACCCAAAAAAACTCCGGATCTGGAGCGTGGTGTGGCTGTAGCCTCGGCTTCTGCTCTCTCCATATCCCTTCCCTTCCCACTTTCAGAACAACTGCTTTCAAAGCCGTACTATTCCCCCTTCTGGTCGGACCTCATATACAGCGCAACCTCACCTACCCGTGTCGCGCGCGGCATCAGGAATAAACCCACTCTGGCAACAAGGATCTCCTGTCCTAGGCGAATTCCTTCGCAACTTTCCGCCAGAAATCTTCCTCAGAGGCGTTCGTTCTTTCCGTTTGCTACTGTTGCCTGCTCGGCTATATTCCTGCGGCACTTGAAAGTTACTTTGAAAAAGCCCTGGCGTTTGTTTTGAGAAGTTGCAACGTTTGTGTGTTTGAAAGTGGCAGTGTGTGTTTTTGTTTGTGAGTGAGTTTGCAACACTTGCTAAAATGTAAATCGGAATCGCTGGAAAAAATCACAGCAGGGCAGCCAACGCCGCCTGAAGAGCTGCGATGTGAGAAGCTGTATTTGTTTAAAAGTTTGTTTTGAAAAATTGTACCTATTGCAAAAATTACAAGATTTAAAAATATTAATATTAGTTTTGAAAATAAGAATTTGGAGTTGTGATATTTGACACGTCCTAATATATCTTGAAGAGTTATGTTTAGAAAGACGAACTATTTGAGCAATTTGAAAATTGAAAAATAACTATTTTGAAACATTTTTAAAACTTAACATTCATTATTTTTTTATAACAACATATTAATTAAAAGTTATATCTTGAAATTGCATTTAATTTAAAAGGATGAAATATTTATTTCAAAAAGTTAGCTATTTTAAAAATTACTACTAGTTATTTTGTTGAATTGTCGGAATTCAGTGTCCTGTCTACTTAAAGAAGAAAATGATAACTTTGGAAGTTTGGAATACTTTGAAAAGTTGTACTGATTGTTCTTCAAAACGTGATATTTTCTAAAATTGGGTTAGTTATATTTAAAAGTTCTGATATTTCGAATTTGTAGTAAATATATTCTAATGCTGTGTTCATTTTGAAAAATAGTGCTACGAAAATATACAAACTGCCCAGTTTTAATATTTATCTTGAAAAGTCGTAATATTCAGAAAGCAGTATTATTCATAGTATGTTGAACAAATCTCTAATTCATTGTGAAAACATTTTGAAAATTAATATTGAGAAACTGTGATTTTAAACATTCTATAATTTTATAAATTGCATTATTATAGTATTTAAATCCTGATACTTTGAAAAATTGTAATTTGATCAATAGTAACATTCTGAAAATATATTTAACAATAAAAGTTATAGTTTTAAAAATCCAAATATTTTGAAAGGTTATAATATGTTGAAAGCAACATTTTATTTTGAATTCAGTTTTGTTTTCCCTTGTACTATCTCAATGCACAGTTTAATGATTGATATCTATGAACAGTATGCAGACAAGCTTGGTACATATGACAATAATAAACTATTTCACTAGTTCAGCTGTAATAATTAATTTGGATTGTGTGTTTTAAATTTTGAAATGTAAGCGGGACGAATGTGATTACTAGCTACAGATTGACTCCTTTAATGCTCATTGATGTTAACTAGTGGGGAAGTTCACTAAATTGAAAACGGTGAAAAAGCTACCCCCAACCATGCGTGTGCTGTCCTGCATATCTTTGACTTTTGTGCCTGCATGCTACTAAATTACTTAGCAACACATGCAAAATGCTGGAGGAATTCAGCAGGTCAGGCAGCATCTATGCAAAAAGGTAAACAGTCAACATTCCGAGACCTTAGTCAGGACTAAGGAGGGTCTCAGCCCGAAGCATCAACTGTTTATTCTTTCCATAAATGCTGCCCGACCTGCCGAATTCCTCCAGTGTTTTCTGTGTATTGTTTTGGATTTCCAGCATCTGCAGGCTTTCTCTTATTTATGATTAAATTACTTTTCTACTGATTCCAGTAACAGAGGCATTCAAATGTATGAAAATACTTTTGAGCTGTCAGTGCGAGGGTAGGTAGTTAGCTTCCACCCAATACCCAGGCAGCATTTAAAATCCACTGCCCCTCAAGGGAAGGTTGTGCGGTGGAGACCTCCAGCACATCCCATCGCATACTTCCTGAGGCAGGGATTTAGAGTGGGCCAGGGAGATGCAACCTTGTCTGTTGACACCAGATGGAAGGTCAGAGCTAATGCCACCAACTAAAGTCGTGGAGCTCAGGAATGATCGTGGGTCTCAATTGGAGATGGAGGTGTCAATAATAAGTCTGCGTGTCGCTGTTGCAGTGAAGAGTGAATCACACCAGGCAAGATTCATGCTCAGGCCTTTGCAGAGAGTAAATACTCACTGGAAGACCGTCAAGCTGACAGACCAGGTCATCCATCACTGGTTTGACAGAAGCACTGACATTGGGTACTCAAACCAACATCCCAGCTCCTCCCCCAACCATGCATGGCAGGACATCGAAACACAGCAGGAAAACGTGGGGGTGGGGACATTTAAAGGAAATCTGAGAGGCACGTTTTTCACACAGAGGGTCGTGTTTCTATGAAACAAGCTACCAGAGGAGCTGGGGGAAGCAATCAAATGGCATTTGATCAGGTAGAATTTTGCAGCACGAAAACAGATCCTGCAGCCCAGTTTGTCCGTGCTGACCAAGGTGCCCGCCTGAGCTAAATCCCATTTGCCTTTGTCTGGTCCATCAGAGGCAGGGGGTCAGCAGCTTTAAATTCCTGTGTTATCACTTCTGTCCTGGGTCAAGCACATAAGTGCAAATACGAAGACAGCATGGCAACAGCTCCACATTCTTAGAAGCTTGTGAGGATTCGGCATGTCATCTAAAACTTTGAACTTCTATAGATGTGCAGTGGAGAGTATCAAGGTTGCATCAAGGCCTAGTATGGAAACACCAATGCCCTTCTTTGGAAAAACGTGCAAGAAGTATTCAATATAGCCCAGTTCATCACGAGTAAAGTCCTCTCACCATTGAGCACATCTACATGGAAAGCAGTATCTATCATCAAGGGCACCTACCATCAAGGTGATGCACCATCAATAACTCTCTCTGAGACGTAAAGGCGAGATATCGGCTTTTATTGACTGAAAGAAGGAACAAGCAGTGGTTGACCATCATATTACATCCTGGAGACAGAGAGGCCGGGCTCCAGCCTCAATGGCCTTTATACAGGGGTCTGTGGGAGGAGCCACAGAAGCAGTCAGCGGGGGGGGGCGTGTCCAGACAGGTATATGTAGTTCACCACACAAGGCCATGGTGTCTTCTCAATACTGTCATCAGGAAGAGGTACAGGAGCCTCAGGACTCACGCCACCAGGTTCAGGAACAGATATTACACCTCAACCATCAGGCTCGTGAGCCAGGGTTAACTTCACTCAGTTTCACTTACCCCATCACTGAACTGTTCCCACAACCTATGGACTCGCTTTGAAAGACTCTTCATCTCATATTATCAATATTTGTTTGTTTATGTATTATTATGGCTTTTTCTTTCTTTTTTGTATTTGCACAGTTTGTTGTATTTTCCATATTGGTTGTTTGTCTGTTCTGAGGGGTGCAGTCTCTCCTTGATTCTATTGTGTTTCTTGTATTTACTATGAATGCCTGCAAGAAAACGGACCTCAGAGTTGTATATAGTGGCATGTGCAGTACATACTTTGATAATAAATTTACTTTCATCCTTGAACTTTGATCTGTGATATCCCTCTAGTCCTATCCTATCCATGTACCTTTCCAAATATCATAATTGTACCTGGCTGTACCGTAGCTTTTGATAGCTCATTTCAAATAGCTGCCATCTTCTGTGTGAAAATCTTGCCCTCAGGTCCCTTTTAAATTTACCTCTCTCACTTTAAACCCATGTCCTCCTCTTTTGGACTCCCCTATCCTGGGGGAAAGACTGTGCCCATTCAGGTAACCTCTGCCCCTCTATGAGGTCACCCCTCAGTCACATACATGCCAGGGAATACAAACCCCGCCCGTCCTCAAGTTCTGATAATATCCTCAGAAATCATTTTGCATACACTCCAGTTTAATGACATCTTTCCTGTAGCAGGGTGACTGGAACTGTACACAGCACTCTGAGTGTGGCCTTATTAAAGTCTTTTACAGCAGTACCGTGCTCACTATCCCAGAATAGAGTCACAGACCACTACAGCACTGAAACAGGGCCTTCAGCACAACTAGACTGTGCCAAAAACATCTTCTGCCTAGTCTAATCTACCTGCACCTTCGAGAGGGTGCGAAGGAGATTTACAGAATGCTGCCTGGATTATGTCTAATGAGGAAAGGCTGAGTGAGCTAGCCATTTTCTCTTTGGAGTGAAGGAGGAGGAGAGGCAACTTAATAGAAGTAAACAAAATGTTAAGAGGCAAAGATTGAGCAAAAGTGGTTAATACAAGAGGGCATAATTTTAAGGTGATTGGAGGACAGCATGGGGGGAGTCAGAGGTAGGTTTGTTTTACATAAGTGTGTGGAATGTGCTGCCAGGGGTCGGTGGTAGGGGCAGATATATTAGAGATATTTAATAGACTCTTAGATAGGCACATGGATGATAGGAAAATGTGAGGGATGAGGATTAGATTGATCTTAGAGTAGGTTAAAAGGTCAGCTCAACACTATGGGCTGAAGTGCTTGTACCATACTGCAGTGTTCTATTTTATACAGTCCCATCCATGGACTTACCAAACATCTCTTAAATGTTGTAATTAAACCAGCATCTGCCACTTCCATCAGCATCTCATTCCACACTTGTACCTCTCTCTGAATGAAGAAGTTCTCCCACAGGTTTCACTTTTCACCCTAAACCTATGACCTCTCACCTAATGCGATGAGGAAAAAGCCATATTTGTACCCCTCATGAATTTGTAAATCACTACAGGGTCTCCCCTCATTCTCCTGTGCTCCAGGGACCAATGAACAATGCTCGAAATGGGAAGGACTTGAGGGATACGGGTTTAATGAAGGCAAATGGGACTAGTGAATATTGGCATCATGGTTAGCAAGTACAACTTGGGCCAAAGGGCTAGCTTCTGTACTGTACATCTCTATGACTTTATTACCTGATAATAAGGAACAGGTTGACTATTCTATCCCTAGACCCTATTTGCCCATTCAAAAGAATGTACAACTAGAACAGTAAAACACAGCAACTAGCCCTTTGGCCCACTGTATCTGTGCTGATCATGATGCCAAATCAAATTAGATCTCTTCTGTCTGCACTCGATCCATATCCCTCTATTCACCACATATCCATGTGTTTGAAAAGCCTCTTTAGTACCACTATCATATCTACTTCCATCTCCACCCCTAGGGGCACATTCCAGGCACCCACCACCCACACATTGCCCTCCCCATCTCATTTGAACTATATTGCTTTCACCTTAAACGCATGTACTCCAGTATCTGACATTTCTACCCTGAGAAAAAGACACAGTCTACCTTATCAATAGCCCTCAGATGTTTATTTGTTGCTGGACTGAGATCCACTTTCCTAACCACTGTGCACCTTTGACCCCCCCCACCCCAGCCCATAGAACAGAAATCGCACTGTGTTGATCCTTCTTTGAGAGAATTTCTAAGATTCACCGCTATCCAAGCAAAGAAATTCCTCCTCTCCTCTGAAATGGTGGGAGAACTCAGTAGGTCTGGCAGTGTCCATGAGGAGAAAGGCATTATTGTTTCGGGTCGAAACCATGCTTCAGGATTGGGTGTTGCTGCTCAACCTGCTGAGCTCATAGAACATAAAACCGAGATCAGTACAGCACATTACAGACCCTTTGGCCCACAATATTGTGCTGACTTGTTAACCTACTCCAAGATCAATCTAACCCTTCCCTCCCACATAGCCCTCCATTTTTCTTTCATCCACGTATCCGCCTGTCTCTGATACCATCTATTTTACTTCCACTTCTCATCCCCATTCCAGCATTTTGGTCTATGGCCTCTTCTACTGCCACGATACTCCAATCTGACAGCATGAATATCAGTTTCTCTAATTTCTGGACACTTCTCCCCCATCCCCTTCTCTCTTTTTGTCCATTCCCCATTCTGGTGCCTCCCTAACCTCTTCTCTTCTCCCCACCTCCTTCTGGTGCCTTCCCTCCTTCTCTTTCTCTAATGGCCCATTCTCCTGTCCTATCAGATTCCTCCTTCTTCAGCCCCTTACCTTTTCTGCCTATCATGTCCTAGTTTCTCACTTCATCTCCCCTGTCCCAGCCACATATCTTCCTCCTCAGTTGGTTTTATCTATCACTTGCCAGCTTGTACTCCCTCCCTTCCCTGCCCCACCTTCTCATTTTCACTTCTTCCCCCTTCCTTTCCAGTCTGGATGAAGGGTCTTGGACTGAAACAGCAACTGTTCACTCATCTCCATAGATACTGACCTACTGAGTTCCTCCAGCATATTGTGCTTACTTCTCTAATGTATCAGCCTCTACCATTATCCCCCAACAATATGTTGCCTACATTTATCACTCTCTGTGTTTAAAACCCACCTCCGACATCCCTCCTAAACTATCCTCCAATACCTTAAAATTATGCCCTCTTATATCAGCCATTGCTGCTCTGGGAAAAAGTCACTGGTTGTCCACTCTGTCTTATCACTTTGTGCACCTCCATCAAGTTTCTTCTCATCCTCCTTCACTCCAGAAAGTGCTATCTCACTCAACCTTTCCTCATAAGAAATGCACTCTGAACGAGACATTATCCTGCTAAACCTCCTCTGCATCCTCTCTAACATCCTTCCTCCAGAAACATTTTGTTACTCCTTTATTGTGAGACTCTGCCCCTTGGTTCCTCCACCAGGGGTAACACCCACCCAAACATTAACACTTCAATTCCCCTTAGAAACCTGTGCCTGCTCTCCAAGGCTTCAGCCCCTTCCAGACATGACTGGAGGGGCAGGAAATAATGGGGTGTCAGGCAGCTGGGAGGGGGAAAGGGTGAGAGATCTGCCCTCAGAGGGTGGTTGTGTCCACCCAAGATGATTGCAAAGCAATTCTCCTAGTTGCTTCTCAGTGAGGAACAGGGAGTGAGATATCAACCCTTGATGAGGAAAATCCTCATTGAAACATCTGCTGTAGTCATAGAGAGGGTGTTGGTAAAACCACATTTCCAGGGCTTTTGTTGGGTGGGTGTTGAGAGACTACCTGCCTGGAATGGTGGTAATTTCTGTACTTCATTACAACATAGAAGGAGACTGTGCTGATTTATGAAGCAATCATCCTCCCTGGCTATTTGGCCCATCAAGTCTCCATCTGATCCTCTTGCTAACTCTCCCTGTAACCTATTTTGTCCACAATTCTACATCACATTCAACTCCTTGCCCACACCCCAGGAGCAATTGACCATGGCCAATTAACCCTCTACCCTCCACAGTGTTTGGAATATGGGAAGTACCTAGAAAACCTTGGGGGATACAGAGAAAACCTGCAAACTCCACGCAGACTGTGCCAGAGGTCAGGAATCTGGAACTCCGAGGCAGTGGCTCTACAGGCTGTGCCATCATGTCTCCCCAGATTCTAGGGGGCATATGATAAGGGGCTGAATATACGGAGCAAAACTCTGTCGCCCACTGGATTGTGGATCAGCAGAGAACTGCAGAGACAGAGTTATTCTGGATATAGACAAGATTGAGATGGGCAGGTTTATGGATTAGGAGAGGCATAGATTGTGGAGATTGATGCACACGACCAGCTGTGATTGTGGAAGAGGTTCAAAGTCTATTGGTCATATTTTTCTTTGTGTTCTTTTAAATAATAGCTTGAAACTCATTCTGGTTTGATTGCAGTGATAGTTTATGGGTGCAATGTTAATTAGTCTTGTGTGAGCTGCATTTGAAGTTATTGCATTAATTTTAAATTTAAGTATTGCGGGGTAAGTATTGAGGTAGGGAGATCATGCATCTTCCTTATCAAGGAATTCTCTTCTTTGGGTTATTGGAGAAATCGAATTTCTAAGGCTCCATGAAAACAGCTTAAAAGTATTGTTTCACATCGGGAAATAGCCCAATACTATTGCAGTCAGTTTTGATTTGCTGAATTGTATAGTGATGTACCAGTATCTCCCAGGATCTCAGTTGCAATTTTAAGGACAGCATTACATTCCTGTGACATTACTCCTCGTTACTGTGAAATGCAGAGCACAGTTTTGATGCTAACCTGAATGTCATTAGTGCCGCAAAATAATTATATACAATCTTGAACTATTGCCCGAAAACTCAACTGGACCAGGCCCACGGGTGCAAGAGTTGGATAGACTGGCTATCCTGCTGTGAGTGACAGTGGGCCCTATGGGGGTGTTGCAGAACAGAGGGGTTTAGGAGTACAGGTACATGGTTCCCTGAAAGTGGCGATGCAGGTAAACAGGGTGGTGAAGGAGGCTTATGACACACAGGCATCATCAGTTTGGGCACTGAGTACGGAGTATAAGATGTTATGTTGCAATTGTACAAGGTATTGGGGAGGCAATGCTTGGAGTACCATGTACAGTTCTGATAAACCTGCTAAAGGAAATTATTAAATTGGAGTGGGTGCAAAAAAGGATGAATGATGTTGTTAGCAGGACTGGAGGACCTGAGTTATCTGGAGTGATTGGACAGGCTGGTTCTGTTTTCCCTGGAGCGTTGAAGGCTTTATGGGGGTTTGTAAAATCATGAGGGGCATAAATGAAGCACTTTTCCCAAGGGTAGAGAAATCCAACACAAGTTTAAAGTCAGAGTGGGATGATTTAAAAGGAGCAACTTTTTCACACAGACAGCAGGGAGTATTCAGAATGAGCTGCTGGAAGAAGTAGTGGAGGCAGGTACGACTGCAGTGTTTAGAAGATATTTGTTCAGGTACACAGATTGGAAATATCATTATTGATATTGAATTTATCAAGTTGAGTTTATGGTCATGTGAGGTACGGGTACAATGGAAAACTTGCCTGCAGCAGCATCACAGGCACAGATAACTCACAGAAAATAAATTATGCAAGACAGGAGGGAGAGAGAGAAAATGCAAAAACAAAGACACAATCAGAGACAAGGTGATGCACCATCAATAACTCTCGGAGACGTGAGGCGAGATATAAGTGTCCACCACACAACATCCTGGAGACTGAGGCCGAGGCTGAGTCTCCAATCGCCTTTATACCGGGGTCTGTGGGAGGAGCCACAGGAGCAGTCAGCAGGGAGGGCGTGTCCAGACAGGTATATGTAGTTCACCACACAAGGCCATTGTAGGGCAAGAGGTTGTTTGTAGTGTTCCGTTGCTGTCAGGCCAGTTCAAGAACATGATGAGTGTAGGAAAATAGCTATTCCTGAGTTTTGTGGTCTGAATCAGAATCAGGTTTATTATCACCGACATGTGATGTGAAATTTGTTAACTTAGCAGCAGCAGTTCAATGCAATACATAATATGGAAGAAAAAAATAAGTAAATTTTATTCCGTATACGGTATACTTTATACAGTGTACGTATATTGAATAGATTAAAAATCATGCAAAAAACAGAAATACTATATATTTTAAAAAATTGAGGTAATGCCAGGTGTTCAATGTCCATTTAGGAATCGGATGGCAGAGGGGAAGAAGCTGTTCCTGAATCGCTGAGTGTGTGCCTTCAGGCTTCTGTACCTCCTCCCTGATGGTAACAGTGAGGAAAGGGCATGCCCTGGGTGCTGGAGGTCCTTAATAATGGACGCTGCCTTTCTGAGACACTACTCCTTGAAGATATCCTGGGTACTTTGTAGGCTGGTACCCAAGATGGAACTGACTAGATTTACAACTCTCTGCAGCTTCTTTCAGTCCTGTGCAGTAGCCCCTCCATACCAGACAGTGATCCAGCCTGTCAGAATGCTCTCCACGGTACATCTATAGAAGTTTTTGAGTGTATTTGTTGACATACTAAATCTCTTCAAACTCCTAATAAAGTATAGCTGCTATCTTTCCTTCTTTATAACATCAATATGTTGGGACCAGTTTAGATCCTCAGAGATCTTGACACCCAAGAAATTGTAATTGTTCACTCTCTCCACTTCTGATCCCTTTGTGAGAATTGGTATGGGACTTCAGGCTAAACACAGGCAAATGGGACTAACTTGGTTGACATGAATGAGTTGGGCTGACTGTCATGTCTACATTGTGTTTAACTCAATGATTCTATCCCGAGAGTGCAGGGATAGTGCTATTGTGGAGAGTGATTGAAAGGTGAAAGTCGAATGGTGAATGAGCCACCTGCTTTGCCTTGGTGGCGTAGTGGTTAGTTCAACACTATTACAGCTCAGGGTGTTCCGGAGTTCAGAGTTCAATCCCCGCGCCGTCTTATGAGTTTATATGCTCTTCCATGAACCAGGTGGGTTTCCTTCGAGTGCTTTGGTTTCCTTCCACAGTCCAAGGCATACTGGTTAATAGGTCAAATGGTCATTGTAAATTCTCCTGTGATTAGGCTACTGTTAAATCGGTGGGTCGCTGGGCAGTGTGGCTTTCTGGGCCAGAAGGGCATGCTCCACGCTGTGTCTCTAAATAAATAAATAGATATAATATCCTATCCAGATCCTACAATGTCTGACTGCATCCTACATCCACAGTTTGGTACGTCCACTGCTCTGGCCATGACTGCATGGAAGTACAGAGGGTTGTGGATACAAGCCTTCTCTCCAGGGATTCTGCCTGCGCCTCCTGCAGGATTAGTAAAGCAGTCTGCATGACTACCCTCCCCAGATATTCTTTCCTCTCCCTTCTGCCATCATGTAGAAGATACAAACACCTGGAAGCATCTACCCCCAGCCTCAAGGACAGCTTCTACCCCACCGTTTAAGACTATAGGACTCTTGAGCTCACAATCTACCTCAATATGTCCTTGCACTTTATTGTCTACCTGTTCTGCTCCTTCCCTAGAACTGTAACACTGTATTCTGCAATCTGTAATTGTTATCCCTTGTACTAAGTCAACACACTGATGTGAGGAAATGACCTGTATGGATTGCATGCAAAACAACCATTTTCTCTGTTCCTCAGTGCATGCTAACACATTAAACCAATTTACCAATTTCTTTGAAACTTTTCTTCTGACAGAGCTTGGAATGAGAGCTATGGCATGCTGCTATCATGCATGTGAAAAATGTACACTGCTCAATGAAGGAGACTGCCTGTGAATGGAACCTTCTATAACATAGGCGGGACAGGACAGTATCAGGCTCATAATGCCAGCTTAAACTGAAACTATTTACCTGTACGTGATCCAGATCCCTCCATCCTGAGCCTGTCTAAATGCCTTAGAAACTTCAGTATCATGTCTGCTTCCTCCAAAACCTCTGGTAGTTTGTTCCAGGTTCCCACCACTCCCTGAGTAAAAAACTTACCCTTCACTCTTCCTTTAATATTCTCTTTCTCACACCTTAAATCTCTGTCCTCAAATATTTCATATTTCTACTCTGGAAAAAAGGATTCCAACTGTCTACAACTCTCGTGATTTTATAAATTTATGTTGGGTCTCCCCTCAACCTCTGAGAAAACAATCCATTTACCCGCCCTGTCCTTGTCCCTATTACTCTCAAATCCAAGCAACATTCAGCTGAACCTCTCCAACATTTCTGTAATGAGGCAACCAGAAATGCACACAGTAATCCAAAAGCGGCCGAACCAAAGTTTTAAATTGCTGTAATGTGACATCCAGACTCCTGTATTCAGCGCCTGGCCAATCAATATAATGAATTTGAAGAATTTTGTGGAGCCCTCATTGGTGGTAACGTCCTGGTGTTTTGAGTTTCTGTCGTGAGTAATTCATCTGTCAGAAACATATAAGAAGATGGGAAGACAGGGGATAAAGGAGCCCCATAGAGGAAGTCTTCTGTACCAGGGGCAAAGGCTTAGTCACAAAATACACTGTCCCTCAATCAACCAAAATCTGAAACATTGAAAGTGGTGGTAAATCAGTCCCGATACAATTCATAACCTCCTACAGATGCTGCTTGTTGCTCTGAGTTTGTGCATCAGACCATTTAGAGCTTAGGTGGGCAGCTTGGTCAGCATGGAGGGCGGGTAAACTTGGGTTGTTTTCTCTGGATTATAAGAGACTGAGGGAAGCCAAAGAGTCTGTTTCCATGCTGTGATATTAGTAAGTATTCAGCATAAAAATTGATCAGGTGAGAGCAGAACTGAGGAGTAGAATGGCCTCTTGTTATTCCTGGTTTCTTAAGGGTTGACAATCAGCATTATTCTTGCTCTCTACTTGATCTTCCATGGGACAGAGGCACTAGGAAGAGAGGTTGATATTTCCCCAGTCTCACTATTGTGTCAATGCACTGCTGTGAGTTGTGCTGGAAGGTCAAAGTTTGTCGGTGCTTTGAGAAGTTGAAGACTTTGCAAAGACCAGCAGACTGTTCTGAGGGATCTGCTGAAGCTCATTGCGACCGGGTGTGAGATGCAGTGAGAGAGCAACACCTGGCAAGGCATGTTGGTTAACAATTTATCTTCTCACATTATGAGTCCTGGAACCAGGCCCTTCAGCCCAACTGGTACATGCTGATCAAGATTCCCACCCATTAGCCCATTTGCCTGCATTTGGCCTATGTCTCTCTAAACCTTTCCCATCCATGTATCGGCCCATCTATCTTTTAAAATTATTTGCCTCTATCACTTCTGCTGGCAGCTCATTCTACTACCCTCTATGTAAATAAGTTACCGTTCAATCTCCTATTAAACATCTCCACTTTCACCTTAAACCTACGCCCTCTAGTTCTTGACTCCCCTACCTGGAGAAAAAGACTGACTACATTCATCTTATCCATATCCATTATGGTTTTATACATCTCCATAAGATCACTCTGTCTCATAAACTCCAAGGAATAAAGTCCTAGTCTGTCTCCAATATCTCTCCATAACTCACTCCCTCATGTCTCAACTACATTCTTGAATAATGGTCTCAGACCGAAACATCAACTGTTTACTCTTTTCCATAGATGCTACCTGGACTGCTGAGTTCCTCCAGCATTTTGTGTTTCTTGGATTTCCAGCTTCTGCAGATTTTCTCTTGTTTGTAGTTTTGCATTCATGTGAATCTTTTTTTGCACTCTTTCTGGCTTAATAGCATCTTTTCTATAGCAAGGAGACCAAACTGAACATAATACTCCACAATATTACATCCCAACTTAATACTCATTGCCTTGACTGACAAAGGCTAGCATATCTAAAGCTTTCTTCACCTCTCTGTCTGGCTGTGATTCCACTTTCAGGGAACAATGTGCCTGAACTCCAAGGTCTATCTGTTCTACAGCTCTCTCTAGGGCCCTGCTGTTCACTGTGAAAGTTCTACCTTAATTTAACCTTCCAAAATGCAACATTCCACACTAACAAAGTCTATCCTGAGGGTAGGTTAAGGCCAAACCATTGTGGAGGAGTGAAGTTAAATAGAAGAATACGGTACAAATGCAAGGCGGGTCAGGCAGTGTCTATGGAGTGAGAACTATTCATTTGTTCATGTTAATGGGACCTCACAGCTCCAGCGACAGCGATTCAGACCTGACTTTGGTGCTGGAATTTGCCTGTTCTCACTATGACCACGTTTCCTCCGGGTGGTCTAGTTACCTCCTACACCCCAAAGCTGTGCAGATTGGTGGGTTAGTTAGCTGCAGTAAAGTGTGCCTAGTGTGTGGGTGAATGGTGGAATCTAAGAGAAGCTGATGGGAATGTGTGAGAGAGAGAGAGAGAGAGAGAGAGAATACATTGCAGGAATGAGAAACTGCAGATGCTGAAATCCAGAGCAAAAACTAACTACTGGAGGAACTCAGCAGGTCAGGCAGCATCGGTGAAGGGAAATGGACAGTTGGCAGGTCAAAGCTCTTCACTTGGACAGAAGAGTAGAGGGGAGATAGTCTGTAGAAAGAGGTTGGTGTGGAGCTAGAAGTGGCAGGTGAAGGGTGGATCCAGGCGAGGAGGAATGATAGGTGCATGGAGGAGGGCAGAGTGGGAATAGTGACAGAGGCTGGGAGGTGAGAAGAGGAGGTGACAGAGGGCTGAAAATGGTGGAATCTGATAGGAGAGAAATGTGGAGCATGGACCCAAATTAAGGAGGTGGGGTGGCAGATGGGAAGAGTGGGGAGAGGGATTCTGAGGGAGGAGTCTGTGGGAGATAGGCAGATGGAGTGAGTGGAGGAAGGGATGGAAACAGGGTGATGGAGCCTGGGTTGGTTGTAGCAGGAAATGGGTAGATCAGGAGGAAAGAGAAGGGGGACTGAGGGGGAGTAGGTTACCTGAAGTTGGAGAATTCGATGTTCATGCTTTCAGGTTGTAGACTATCTGGGCGGAAGACGAGGTGCTGCTCCTCTAGTTTGTGTTTAGCCTCACCTTGGCAGTGAAGGGGGCCAGGGACAGACATACCAGTGTGGGAATGGAGAAGGGAATGAAAATGGTTGCAACTGGGAGCTCCAGACAACCACGACAGACAGAGTTTAGTTGCTAGGCAATGTGGTCTCTCGGTCTGAGTCTTGTTTCACCAGTGTAGAGGAGGCTACATCAGGAGCAGCAGATCTGATAAACAAGGTCAGCGTGTGTGAACGCCTGCCTCACCTGGAAGGACTGTTCAGAAAATAAGTGGCAGGCTACAAGGGAACAACAGGAGGAGTGGGCTGATGCGGTGTTTCTGCCCGGAGCCAACGTGGACCTGATGGATCAAGTACCTCCTTCTATGCCTCAGCAAGTAAGTAACTTATTAACAGTCAAGTCAAGTCAGGTTTATTGTCATTGAACTATATACATGTACACAGTCAAATGAGACAACGTTTCTCCAGACCAGGGCGTAAAGCAGATATTACACACAATAATTTAGGAAAATAAGAATTAAATCTACAAATGAATTACGCATTGACAAACAAAGTAAAGTGCATAAATTATATATTGTAGAGTACAGTACAAATTATCTGGTGACACTTCAAATGCGATAAGGCAGGGAGTTCAGAAGCCTAATGGCCTGAGGGAAGAGGCCATTTCCCATCCTGAGCATTGCAGAAACCATACATGCTATACGTATGTTATGTGTACTACTGTGCTTTACACCCTGGACCAGAGAAACGTTGTCTCTTTTGGCAGTACACAGCAGACTTAGTATGTAAGTAACTTATTAATTAATGCCTCCTTGTGAATAAGTAAGTACTTACTAATTTTAAACCTGGGCTTACTAAGGTGGAGGGGAACTAAGGATCAACGGCCTTGAGCAGACGGGCAAAATGGACTTTTTCTGCTCCGCAAAGATCTACATTGGTACAAGCGGTTGTTGCAGTAATCAGTGGTGGCAAGGGGTGGCTGCCATGAATAGTACAAGGCCACAGTTTCAAACTTGCACGGGGAGTTGACCTTCTGGAGCTAGGTCAGGTTAGTTTTGTCAGACAGAGAGTGTAATTCCCCATGATGGTGGCATGTGAGTCACATCTGGAACCAATTTGGATTCTTCTTTCTAATACTGATACAACTCACAACTGCAGGAGTCAACAGAATCCCCTCCATAAACTTTGTCTGCACTTCCTGCTGCCTCAGGAACGCAACTAACATAATCAAGGACCCCTCCCACACTGGACATTCTCTCTTCTTCCCTCTTTCATTGGACAAAAGCTTGAGAGCATGTGCCACCAGACTCAAGGATAGCTCCCACCCGCTGTTATCAGACTGATCAATTGACCTCTCATAAGATGGGGCAGAACAATGTTTTATAGTACCATCGATCTGGTTTGTGTCCTGCCTCAGTCAATCAAGAGTTTGTATGTTCTCCCTGTGACTGCATGGGTTTCCTCAGGGTGCTCTGGTTTCCTCCTATAGTCCAAAGACATACCCGATGGTAGGTTAATTGGTCATTGTAAATTGTCCTGTGATTAGATTAGGGTTAAATAGATGGGTTGCTAGGTTGTGCAGCTTGAAGGGACAGGTGGACTTATTCTGAGCTGTACCTCAATAAATAACTAAATGAGGTGAAGTCTTGATCTCCTAAACTACCACATCGTGTTTCTTGCACTTTGTCAGCACTGCACTTTCTCTGTAACTGTATTTTGTTTTCCTTTTTACTTCCCTAGTGTAATCATGTATGTAATGATCTGTCTGGATGGCACACACACAAAAGTGGTTCAAGACACTGGATTGTTAGTTTACCAGGTGAAGCAGTGGATTTCTTCTGTATCCTGGTATCACTGCCAATCCTGTCACAAAGACGCTGAGCAAGAACGTGGTTGAATGTTTGTACACCCTAATCTTCTGGGTCCCAATATCCTCCTATCTCCTCTCCAATCTCTCCCTTCTTTCTCCCACATCTTCTAACATGGTTTGTCATTAGAACTTGTAACTTGGTACAAGTACCAGTAATAAAGCAATACCTGACAGGTCTTTCAGCACCTTGGACTTGTTCTGATCTTTTACATCCTTATCTCTTTCCTGCAGTAACACTGTATCCCTCGATTCCCTCAAATCCCTGTCCAGAATACACTCAAGTGATAGATCCTCAATGCCCTCTTGGGGAGGCAAATACAATGATTCACCACCCTCTAGGTAAAAAAATCTTCTCCTTCTCTCCTGAACAGCCAACTCCTTGCTTTAAGAGTATGATCCCTGTAGAAACAAGATTACCTCTCATTCCCCCACAGAATGAATATATTTTACACTGTCTTTTGATTGTGGGATTGCAGGATACCACCAGTTACTGTAAGTCCTTAATTGTACTTGGTAAGTTGTCGCTGCATCATCGCATGGACAACTGTGATAGGCCATTTCAAGGGGCAGTTAGAAAGTAGCTCAACCAGTCTGGGTCTGGAATCACATAAAATCTAAAATGGGTAACATCAGCAGTTTTCCCCCAAAGGACATCAGTGAATTAGATGGGTTTTAACTAAGTGGATACTGTTGCTGAGGTTGATTTCTTTTTAATTCCACAGTATTTTAAATAACTAAATTTAACTTTCACGGTTGCACTGAACAGGTTTGAGCTTGTATTTTAGGCTGTCAGATTGCTAGTTTACCAGGTGAAGCAGTGGGTTGCTCCTGTATCCTGGTATCACTGCCAATCCTCTCACGAAGTCTTTGCTAAGATGCTGAGCAAGAACGTGGTTGAATGTTTTTTGCACACCCTAATCTTCTGTGTCCCAATATCCTCCTATCTCCTCCTTTCTTCTCCCACATCTTCTAACTTCTCTCCCTCCCATCATTTCTTAACTCCTCTACAATCTCCTCTCACCTCCTCCATCTCTTCCATCTTCTCTCCTTTCGCCTCCTATGACTAGTCATCTCCTCTCCCATCTACTTCTGTCTCCCTCCCATCTCTCTTATATCCTCCCACCTTCTCTTCCTATCTCTTCCATTTCCTCCCATCTCCTCCAATTCCTCTCCACTTTCTCTCTCATCTCCACCCATTCCCTCTTTGCATCCTCCAAGTCAATTCCCACCTCCTCTTCCACTTCAAATTCAAATTCAAGTTCAAGTTTAATTGTCATCCAACCATACACATGTATACAGTTAAATGCTATGGCATTCCTGTGGGGCCAAGGTGCAAAACTCAGTACATACAGTCACACAAAGCCCACAGCACATAGCACGTTAAGATGCACATACAGCCACAAAAAGTAATATTTGCATAAGTCCTTGAGTGGCATGGCCTGAAGATTGATGGTGCATGGGGTGTTGTCCTGTAGCCATGTTTCTTCGAAGATGCAGCATTTCCACAAGCTATAGATTCACTTTCAAGGACTCTACAACTATTATTTATTTACTTTTATTTTATTAGTTACACAATTTGCCTTCTTTTGCACTTTAGTTATTTCTCAATCTTTGTTATTTATAGTTTTTTATAAGTTCTATTGTATTTCTTTATTTTACTGTAAATACCTGCAAGAAAAGGAATCTCAAAATTATAAACGGTGACATATACATACTTTGATAATCAATTTACTCAGAATTTTGAAACCATTCCAATCCATGTACCTGTGCACCTGCCTCAACTACTAACTCTGGTAGCTCACTCCATGTACTCTTCATCCTCTGACAAAAAAGTTGGCTCTCAGGTTCCTATTAAATTTTTTCCCTCTCACCCTAAACCTGCGCCCTCTAGTTCTTGATTCCCCAAACCTGGGTAAAAGATTGTGTATATTCAGCATGCGAGTTCATTGTCTCATGATCAAGTTATGTATGCATGCTTACACATTTTTTTTCTTACTTGGCACATAGCATCAAATAAGTAGCAGTCACAAGAAAATATGAACTAAACATAAATTATACATTTTTACAGAACAAACACAATTAGAACAAAAATAAAAATGAAGTTCTTTTTAAAGCAAAGTGATAGTGTTGCCGTACTGAGGTGGGATTAGAGTTGTGCCAGTTGGTTCAAGAACTGAATGGTTGGAGGGAGATAGCTATTCTTGGAGCTGGTGGTATGAGACTTCAAGCTTCAGTACCTCCTGCCCAATGGAAGCTGCGAGTTATATGACCTAGGCGGTGGGGATCTTTGATCATGGATATTGCCTCCCTGAGGCATCTCCTCCTGTGGTGGTGAGGTAGAGCTCACTAGTCTCTGCAGCTTCCTACATTCCTGCACATTCGAACTGCCGCGCCAGATGGTGATGCAGCCAGTCAGGTTGCTTCCAATGGTATATCTGTAGAAGTTTGTTGGAGTGTTTAACGATAAGCTGAACGTCCTTAACCTCCTAAAAAGAGTAAAGACACTGGCATCTGTTGCTGAGACTAGGACAGGTCATCTGATAACATTAATGCCCAGGAACTTACAGCTACTGACTCACTTGACTGCTGATCCCCCAATGTAGACTAGTGTCTGTTCACCCTTCTTCCCCATCCTGAAGTCAGCCATCTTTAGCTTTACTGACCTGGAATGAGAAGTCATTGTCGTGGCAGCCGTCTCCCTCCTGTACGCTAACTGATCACCAGCCGTGATTCATTTGACATGTGGACACATGCTTGATAAGCAAGGGTCTGAAAGGTTAGAAGGATATTTGGGAAAGTGGAGTTGAGATAACAGCAATTGTTTTGTTGAATAGGGTGGGGGTCAAGTTTGATCAAAGAACATTGAACAGTACGGTACAGGCTGTTTGGTCTATAATGTTGTGTTGATCTTTTAACTTGCTGCAAGATCAATCTAACCGTTCCATCCCACTTAGCCCTTCATTTTCCTTTCATCCATTTGCTTAATCTAAGAGCTGGAGTGAAGGGATTCAGGTTAGGATGAATGCTAAAAAAGTAAAGATAGTGATGCACCATCAATAACTCTCTGAGACATGAGGTGAGAAATAGGCTTTTATTGGCGGGAAGAAAGAACAAGCAGCAATTGACCACCACACGACATCCTGGAGACTGAGGCCGGGGCTCAGTCTCCAATCGCCTTTATACCAGGGTCTGTAGGAGGAGCCACAGTCAGTGGGAGGAGCCACGGTCAGTGGGAGGAGCCACGGTCAGTGGGAGGAGCCACAGGAGCAGTCAGGGGGGGCGTGTCCAGACAGGTATATGTAGTTCACCACAGATAGCATGCAGTCAGACTGCCAGGAAGAGCAGGCAGATGATAGGATGAAATTGGAGCCAGCAGGATGAGTATCAGTGGATTAGGGATGCAGCATCAAAATGGGTAGCAGACATAGTGTTATATCTCAATGCATGGAGTCTAAGAAATAAGGTGAATGATCTTGTACCACTTTTACAGATTGTCAGGTATGATGCTGTGGCCATCATTGAATCATGGCTGAAGGACAGTTATAGTTGAGAGCTGAATGTTACACATTGCATTGGAGGGACAGGAAGGTAGGCAGAGGGGGTGGCGTGGCTCTGCTGGTAAAGAATGGCATCAAATCAGTAGAAAGATATAAAATAGGATCAGAAGATGTTGAACCCTTGTAGGTTGAGTTAAGAAACTGCAAGGGTAAAAAGACCCTGATGGAAGTTATATACAGATTGTAGCTAGGATGTGAACTACAGGTTACAATGAGAAATAGAAAAGGCATGTCAAAAGCACAATGTTGTGATAGACATGGGAGATTTTAACATGCAGGTAGATTGGGAAAATTGGGTTGAAAATGGATCTGAAGAGAGTGAGCTTGTTAAATGCCCAGAAGATGGCTTTTTTGAACAGTTTGTTGTTGAGCCCTCTAGGGGATCAGCTGTTCTGGATGGGTGTTGCGTAATGAACCAGAGGTGATTAGGGAGCTTAAGGGAAAGTAACCCTTAGGAGGCAGTGATCACCAAATGATTGAGTTCAACTTGAAATTTGATAAGGAAAAAGTAACAGTATATCTGTGGGGCAAAGGCAATTACAGTGGTATGAGAGAGGAGTTGGCCAAAGTAAATTGGAAGGAGATGCTGGCAGGGATGACAGCAGAACAGCAATGTCTTGAGTTTCTGTGAAAAATGAGGAAGTTGCAGGCTAGATCTTTTCCAAAACTAAAGGAATATTCAAATCACAAAATAGTACAACTGTAGTTGACAAGGGAGGTCAAAGCTAATGTAAAAACAAAAGAGAGGGCATATAGCAAAGCAAAAATTAGCAGGAAGATAGAGAATTGGGATGCTTTTAAAAACCTACAAAAGCAATAATAACTGAAATAATTATTAGGTGGGAAAAGATGAAATATGAAAGCAAGCTGGCAAACAATATCAAGGTGGATTGAAAAAGCTTTTTTCAAGTATATAAAAAATAAAAGAGAGTTGAAAGTGGATATAGGACCACTAGAAAATGAAGTCAGAGAAATATTAACAGGGGACAAGGAGATGGCAGATAAACTAAAGGAATATTTTGTATTAGTACTGTAGAAGACACCTGCAGTGTGCCAGATGTTGAAGGATGTGAGGGAAGAGAAGTGAGCGCAGTTACTATTACAAGAGAGAAGGTGCTCAAAAAGCTGAAACATCTAAGGGTACATAAGTCACCTGGACCAGATGAACTGCACCCTAGGGTTATGAAAGAGGTAGTGGAGGTGTTAGAAATAATCTTTCAAGAACCATTGGACTCTGACATGGTTCTGGAGAACTGGAAAATTGTAAATGTTAGTCCACTCTTTAAGAAAGAAGGGAGGCAGCAGAAAGGGAATTATAGACCAGTTAGCCTGACCAATTAGGTTGGGAAGATGTAGGAGTCAATTGTTAAGGATGAAGTTATGGAGTACTTGGTGACACAGAACAAGATAGGACAAAGTCAGTATGGTTTCCTTAAGAGAAAATCATGCCGACGAACATGTTGGAACTCTTTGAGGAAATTACATACTGTATAGGGTAGATAAAGGGGATGCAGTGGATATTGTATATTTGGACTTTCAGAAGGTCTTTGACAAGGTGCCACACATGAGGCTGCTTACTAACTTAAGAGCCCATGTTATTATAGGAGAGTTACTGGCATGGTTAGAGCACTGGCTGATTGGCAGGAGGCAGCACAGGGGTCGGTGTTGTGACCGTTTATTTTTATACTGTACATCAATGATTTAGATGATGGAATAGATGGCTTTGTTGCCAAGTTTTCAAATGATATGAAGATTGGTGGAGGGGCAGTAGTATTGAGGAAACAGGAAGGCTGCAGAAGGACTGAGACGGATTAGGAGAAAAGGCAAGAAAGTGGCAAATTAAATACAATGTTGGAAAATGCATGGTCATGCACTTTGGTAGTAGAAATAAATGTGCAGACTATGTTCTAAACAGGGAGAAAATTCAAAAATCTATGATACAAAGGGAGTTGGGAGTCTTTGTGCAGAACATCTTAAAGGTTAACTTGCAGGTTGAGTCAGTGGTGAGGAAGGTAAATGCAATGTATTTATTAGTATTCATTTCAAGAGGTCTAGAATACAAGAGCAGGGATGTGATGCTGAGGCTTTATAAAACACTCACCTTAAATATTGTGAACAGTTTTGAGCTTACCTAAGGAAAGATATGCTGGTAAGGGGTTCAAAGGAGGTTCACAAAAATAATTCTAAGAATGAAAGGGTTATCATATAAGGAACTTCTGATGGCTCTAGGCCTGTAATCACTGGAATTTAGAAGGATGAGGATTGATCTCATTGTAGCCTTTTGACTGTTGAAAACCCAAGACAGAGCAGATGTGGAAAGGATGTTTCCTATGGTGGGGGAGTCCAGGACCAGAGGGCACAGCCTCAGGATAAAGAGGCATCCAATTGAAACAGAGAAATTTCTTTAGCCAGAGGGTGGTGAGTTTGTGGAATTTGTTCCCACAGGCAGCTGTGGAGGCCAGCTAGCTGGGTGTATTTAAGGCAGAGATTGATAGGTTCTTGATTGGCCACATATTCAAAGGCTACCAGGAGAAGGCCAGGGAGTGGGGCTGAGAAGGGGAAAAGGATCAAACAGGAGAAGCCCTGCAGATACTGGAACTCCAAGCAACACGCACAAAATGCTGGAGGAACTCAGCAGGCAGTATCTATGGGAAAGAGTACAGTCAACGTTTCGGGCCGAGACCCTTCAGCAGGATCAGCCGTGATTGAATGGCAGAGCAGACTCAATGGACCAAATGGCCTAATTCTGCTCCTATGTCTAAGGGTCTTATGGTCTTATTATCATTGCAAATTAGATGTGGCTAGCGCTGACTTACTTGAAGAATACTTTCTACAGTATATTGACAGGAAGCTATCCTTTGATGGTATTGTTGTGACCAGGACAGAAATTTTAAAAGGCAATAAAACAGTCACTAACAAAAGAAAATCTGCAAATGCTGGAAATCCGAGCAACACACACAAAATGTTGAAGGAACTCAGCAGGCCAAGAAGCATCTAGAAAAAGAGTAAACAGTTGATGTTTTGATCTGAAACCCTTTGGCAGTACTCAGTTACTGTTGACATCCTATAGCTGGAGAGGGGCACAAAGTCTTGCTGTAAATCTGAAATAACATCAGAAAATGAGGGAGAAGTACAGCAGCTCTGAAAGCATCTGTGGAAAGGAGAAGAGTCAGAATCCTTTTCACACATGAATTGAGATTGGGAAGTGAGACAAGGCCTTATCTAGAGGCTTGTGGAATCCATTAGGAGCCACGCAGCAAGATTTTACGCAAAGGTTTATTACAAGCTAAGATCAGGACTGACAATTCAAAGTACCAAGGTGCAGCAGCTTTAGGCATGATGGGGAAGAAAGTCATAAAATTAAAGAGATAGACAGCACAGAAACAGGTTCTTTGGCCCATGCAAACAATATCTTTTCCCTGTACAAGGTTATCTCTCAGTTTCCTATATCACCACATTATTTTTACACAGAGAGCGACTTGCGTCTGGAACATACGGCTGGGATGGTGGTAGAGGCAGATACATCAGGGACGTGTAAGAGATTCTTAGATTATTACATGAATTTGAGAAAAAATGGAGGGTTATAGGTTGCAAAGGAGGGACGGGTTAGATTGTTATAAAGCAGATTTAAAGCCTGGTGCATTATCATAGACCGAAGGTCCTGTACTCTGCTGTACTGTTCTATGATCTGTTTTCTTTAAGAAGGACATGACTGGTCTGGACAGGAGAGTGGCCAGCAATGGAGTGCTTCAGTTATAAGGAGAGGCTAGGATAAGTTGAGTTCATCAAGATCTGATAGAGGTGAACAAAATTAGGAAGAGCACAGATTGAACAGAGAGTAGAAAACTTTTCCCTATGAGGTTGAAATCTAAAACCAGAAGGCAGAGGAACTGTCTGAGGAGTAAGAGGGTTAGAGGAGATCTGAGAGAAATCTCATCAGCTACAATCACTGCCTAGAGTTGTAGAAGTGATTGTACACTTCTAGAAGAAATGCTTAGTGGGAGGGAAAGAAATGAAAAGTTAAGAGTTGTAACCCCAGTAAAACCAATCTCTCTCCATTACCATATGATGCACCATCAATAACTCTAGGAGACTGGAAGTGAATGATAGACTTTTATTAACAGCAAAAAGGGAGCATGACATGTCGAAGACTGAGGGAGAAGCAGTGCCTCAATGGCCTTTATACAGGGGTCTGTGGGAGGAGCCACAGAAGCAGTCAGCAGAGTTGCGTGTCCAGACAGGTATACATAGTTTACCACACCATAATTAGTAATGTCCTCATGAATCCCTCCTGTTCCTTAATACACTCAGAAAAGCTGCAAGTGCTACAGGCTACCCGCATGTTACCAGAAAGTGGTCTGCTTCGAGATTTTCCCTCATTCGAAACTACACAAGAAATGTGCTTCTAGAAATGTGAGCTGAAAAAAAGTACATGTTGATTTGTGTCTTTTCCCCCACATAAATTCCATGACAGCAAATTTTTATTCTCTATCTCAAACACTTTTGGCAGTGATTTGTGAATTCTGTAAGTGTGTGCTTTAGTTACCTGAACTGGTGTGACGTGAGTGTTGCCATTACACAAAGGCTCAGTGGGGAAGGAACACAGTCTGGGCTCCTTCTGCAACTGGACATGGAGAGCAAGCCCCTCAAACAGTGAAAGTGGGTAATCATTCCAGGGGGCTACACGCCTGGTTATGTTGCTGTAGTTTGTTATTGGTATTTAATTGGTTTATTATTGTCACGTAGATATAGTAAAAAAACTTACCTTGCATTCTGTTCATACAGACCCAATCATTACACTTTATTCTAGCTCAATGCACTGTATAATGATTTGATGTGCATAAGCAGAATGTAAAATGAGCTTTTCACCGTATCTTGGTACATGTGACCATAATAATGAACTAAACCAAACCTAACAGTGCACTGGGATGAACAAGGTAAAACAATAACAGTGCAGGGTAAAGTGCAAAAGCTACAGAGAAGTATATTGGAAGTGAACAAAAAGTGCATGATTGTAACGCGGTGGATTGTGAGGTTATACAAGAGATGCATTCAAGAGTCTGATAACTGTGGGATAGAAGCTGTCCTTGAGCCTGGTGCTACGTGTTTTTTGCTGTCCGGTGAGAGGGGATTTGAAGTCTGGGGTGGGGAAGGTCTTTGATTACACAGGCTGCTTTATCAAGGAAGTGGGAAGACAGGGTCCGTGCAGGAGCAATTGATGTTTGTGATGCGCTGACCTGTGCCCACAACTCTGCAGTTTCTTGTGGTCGCGTGCAGAGCAGTTGTGTTGCAGCCAGGTAGGATGCTTTCATTGATCAAAATGTGGAAGGGTTGACAAGTTTCTTTAGCCACCTGAGGAAGTAGAGGCATTGCTGAGCCTCCTTGGCCATAATATCACTGTGGTTGGACCAGGGCAGACTATTGGTAATGTTTCAAATGGTAAGTTAGCAGTAATGACAATGGCTGTAAATGTTTTGCACTGTTTATTTGTTTGTAATTATTTTTATTGTGAATAACATTTATTTCTGAAATATTAAAAAAAGTTACCTTCTGAGCAGAACAATCCTCCATGGCAGTCATAGAAATGTAGAGTCACACAGCACCAACCCAACTAGTCCATGTCAACCAAGGTACTTTTCCCATTTGCCTACATTTGGCCCTTAACCCTTTAAACCTTTCCCATCCATGTTCCTATTCAACAATCATTTAAATATTGTTATTGTATTTGCCTCAAGCATTTCCTCTGGCAATTTATTCCATATAGATAACAGCTTTTGTGTAAAAAGCCTGCCCCTTAAGTTCCTACTAAATCCTTCCTGGCTCACCTTAAACCTCTAGTTCTTGATTCCCCAACCATGGGAAAAAGACTGAGGACATTTACCCTGTCTATGCCCTGCAGAGTTACATACAGTACATCTCCATAAGATCATCTCTCAGTCTCCTACACTGCAAGCAATAAGTAACCATCACAATTATATACCATCTTGCTACGATCTCACCTGGAAAATTGCGTGCAGTTTTGGTCTCCTTATCAAAGGCAGGCTAGACTTTCCACTGAAGAAAGGCACCAAAGATTCATTCCTGGGCTGGTAAGATGGATGAGGAAAGATTGGATTGACCTTAAAGCATAGAACAGTACAGCACAGGAATAGGCTCTTCAGCCCACAGTGTTATGCCAAAGTAATTAAGCTAATGATGTCTAATTAACTGAATCCCTTCTGAATAGAATTGTAATCAGGCTTATTATCACTGATTTATATAGAATATAGAACATAGCATAATAAATACCCTTTGGCCCACAATGCTGATCAGAACTTATAATCTACTCCAAGATTAATCTAACCCTTCCCTCCCTCAGAAGCCTCCATTTTTCTTTCATCCATGGGCCTATCTAAGAGTCACTTAAATGTTTCTAATGTATCTGCCTCTATCACCACTCCTGGCAGTGTATTCCATGCAGTTACCACTCTGTGTTAAAAAAAAACTATCTCTTATGTCCTCCCTAAACTTTCCTCCACTCACCTTAAAAGTATACCCTCTTGTATTCACCACTTCCTGTCTGGGGAGAAAGGCAATGGCCGTCTACACTGTCTATGCCTCTTATCATCTTACACACCCCCATCCAGTTGCCTCTCATCCTCCTTTGCTCTAAAGAGAAAGGCACTAGCTCACTCACCCTTTCCTCATAAGACATGCTGCACATGTCATGTAACTTGTTGGTTTGTGGCAGTAGTACATAGTCCTTATTCCTCCATTCCCCATGCATCCATGAGCCGATCCAAAACCATCTCAAATGTTTTTATCATATTTGCTTCCACTACTCCCCTGGTACCCAGCACACTCTGATGTAAAAAAATAATTCCCCACACATCTCCTTTGAACTTCCTGTATTTTCTAGCATTTAAAATAACGAGGGGACATCTCAATGAAATATGAACAGGTCTCTAAGGACTGGATGTGAGGAAGAGGTTTCTTGAGGGATTTATCGAGAACTAAGGTTGCAGACTCAAAATAAGGGTTCAGCCATTGAAGACAGAGATGAAAAGAAATCTCTTCACCCATAGTAAGGTGAATTATTGAAATCCACTACCCAAGGGAGCTGTAGAAGCTCAGTTACTAAGTTTACTCAGAAATTGATGGATATTCAGATATTACAGGAATCAAGGGATATGGGGTTAATACAGGAACATAGAATACACAAGATAAAACAATGCCACACACCATAGGCCCTTCACTCCATGATGTTTTGATGACCTTTCAACCTATTCCGTTAATGGTGGCATTTTTAGCAATGTGGAGGAGGTACTGAGAGATATTGCAGTCCACGTCCATCGATCCCTCAAAGTTCCAGCACAAGTTGATAGGGTTGTTGTAAAGTTGTATGGTGTGCTGGTCTTCATTAGTCAAGGGATCGAGCTCAAGAGCCGTGAAGCAATGATACAGCTCTATAAAACCCTGGTTAGACCTCACTTGAGTACTGGGTTCAGTTCTGATCGCCTCATTATAGGAAGAATGTGCATGCTTTAGAGACAGTGCAGAGGAGATTTACCAGGATGATGCCTAGATTAGAAAGTTCAAAGTAAATTTATTATCTAAGTATATATATATATATGTCATCATATACAACCATGAGGTTCATTTTCTTGCATACTCAATAATCCATAAAAGAATAATAACCATGAAAGAAGGAATGGATGCCATGGATGGACATATCAGAATGGGAATGGGACGTGGAATTAAAATGAGTGGTCACTGGGAGATCCCGCTTGTTCTGGCAGACAGAGCATAGATGCTCGGTGAAGCAGTCTCCCAATCTATGTCAGGTCTCACTGATATACAGGAGGCCACACCAGGCATACCGAACACGGTATATGACCCCAACAGACTCACAGGTGAAATGTCACCTTACCTGGAAGGACTGTTTAGGGCCCTGAATGGCAATGAGGGAGAAGATGTAGCGCTTGTTCCACTTGCAAGGACCTGATGGCGTGAACATTGATCATCCACGACCTCCTCCATTGTTGGGATGAGGCCACACTCAGTTTGGAGGAACAACACCTTATATTCTGTTTGGGTAGCCTCCAACCTGATGGTATGAACGCAATTTCTCAAACGTTCGGTAATGCCTCCCTCCCCCACTTCACCATTTCCCATCCCCTAGTCCCTCTCTCATGTTATCTCCTTGCCTGCCTCCCTCTTGTGCTCCCCCACTTTTTTCTTTCTTCCGCGTCTTTCACCAATCAACTTCTGATCTCTTTGCTTCAAGCCTCCCAATCCAAGTTTCACCCATCACCTGCCATTTCTCGCTCCCCTCCCCCCAACTTTCAAATCTACTTCTCAGCTTTTGTTCTCAAGTCCTGCTGAATGGTTTTGGCCCGAAATGTCAACTGTACATTTTTCCATAGATGTTGCCTGGCCTGCTGAGTTTCTCCAGCATTTTGTGTTTGATGCTTGGACTTCCAGCATCTGTAGATTTTCCCTTCTTTGTCCATTGGTTGTGGGAACATTTCAATGTTGGGGCAAATGAAGTTGTTTGAAGTTATCCCATTTGGTTCAAGAGGTAGTTAAGGGGTAATAACTGTTCATAAACCTGGTGTTGTGAGTCCTGAGACTCCTGTACCTTCTTCCTGATGGCAGCAGTAAGAAAAGAGTGAGAACTGGAGCTGGGTGTTATCCCTGATAATGGATGCTAACTTTCTGCGACAACGCTTTATGTAGATATGCCCAATGGTGATGAGGACTAGGCTCCACGCATTAATTTTTGTAGGATTTTCCATTCAGGGGAATTGGTGTTTCCATACCAGGCTGTGGTGCAACCAGTGAATATACTCTCCACCACATCTTTGCAGAAGTTAGTCAAAGTTTTATGTATCATGCTGAATGTACACAAGGAAGCAGAGGTGCCATGCTTTCTTTGTAATTGCACTTACGTGCTGGGCCTAGGACAGATCCTCTGATAATGACAATGAAAGCATGCCTTATGAAGAAAGGTCAAGCAAGCTAGAGTTTTTCACTTTGGAGAGAGGGAGAGTGAGAACAGAATTTACAGAGGTATACAAGATGATAAAAGGCATAAATTGAGTGGACAGCCAGAGACTAATTCCCAGGGTGGAAATACAGGGAGAGACAGGCAGATGGATGAGAGAAAGATGGAGTGTAATGTCAGAAGAAAGGGCTAGATTGATCTTGGGGTAGGTTAAAGGCACAACGTTAAAGGGCAAAGAGCCTGCTTGTGCTGTACTCTTCTATGTTCTGTGTTCTATACGGGGCCAAACCTACTCACAATCTACAAAGGAGATTCACCAGGACGTTGCCTGAATTGGAAGGCTTTAATTGTGAGGAGAATTGGATTATCTGGGCTTGAAAAAACCTGTGTTTTGCTGATGATAATTAGATTATTAGAGATTCGTAGATAGTCCAAAACATTTTCTCATGCTTTGAGTGTCAGAAACAAGGGGGCAATAGTTTAAGCTGAGAGGAATGTATTTTGTAGAGATTTTGATGGGTAAGTTGTTTCCACAGGTTTTGCACAGTGCAGGGTTTACACATGTTCATACACCTGATGGCTTTATGGCAGTTGTGGGAAAAGTGAGTGGGATCTGGTGAGATGGATGCCTGTCTCATTTCTGCTCTCCATGTTGCCATGAAAATTTCTGTTGAATTATGTTTACCCACCAATATATAACTTAAAGCAGATCCAAGAAATGAATTGCAAGGTAAATAATTAGCATCCGCCTGTGCTTTAATTACTCTGTAATCTGTTAACTGGCAACCTGCAAGTGTTATAGCAGATCAGATGTAAACAAGTGCTGCATGAAGAAAGCACTTTAAAAACGTGTATCCCTTCAGGAGTCATGGAATGCACATCTGGTACTCCCAGTGTGGCCTGCTCTACATCAATGAGACCTGATGCAAGACTGGGGGACCACTCTGTTGAGCACCTTTGCTCTGACAACCTAAAAATGCAGTATCTTCAAGAGTCTAAATACTTCAATGTGACTTGGGAGCAGTTGGGAGTGGTTTGAACTAATATGCTTGGGGGCTGGGAGCCAGTATGATAGAGCTGAGGATGAGCCAGCAGATGATGGGTGTAACATGAATGTAAGGAAGGACAAGCCAATGATAGGGTACAAATGCAGACAGAGCAAAGAGTTAAATTGTTCCACGGGGCAAAATTCAAAAGGGTGGAGAGTGCAGGACTGAAGGTTCTGTATAAAAGGTGGATGAACTTGTGGCAGAGATTGGTCATTATGATGTTGTGGGCATCACATAGTCTTGGCTGAAAGAAGGCCAGAGTTGGGAACTTAACATCAAAGGATATACTTTGTATCTTATACTTATAGACTTCCTGTTCCTCTACAACCAGAATGAGGCTAAACTCAGTTTGGAGGAGCAACACCTCATATTCCAGCTGGATAGCCTCCAACATGATGGCATGAAAATCAATGTATCCAACTTTCAGTAATTTCTCTCCTCTTCCTCCTCTCTTTTTCATTCCCCATTCTGTTTACCCCTTCACCCCATCTTTCATTTACTATTGAGATACAGCGCACAGCAGATCCTTCCAGCCCTTTAAGCATGCCCCAGTTTAACTTAGCCTAATTACAGGACAATTTACAATCATCAATTAACCTACCAACTGGTATGTCTTTGGATTTGAGAGGAAACCGGAACACCCAGAGGAACCAGAGCACCGAGAAAATGGGGAGAATGTATAAACTCCTTACAGATAGCCCATTACCTCTCCTCTTTCCCTTTCCTCCATGGTCCACTGTTTTCTCCTATCAAATTCCTCCCTTTCAACCCTTTACACCTGTTACCTCCCAGCTTCTTCCTTCATTCGCCCTCCCAAACCTACTCAACCACCTTCCTCCTTACCCAGTTTCACCTATAATTTGCCAGTTTGTACTCCTCCCCTCTCACCACTTTCTTAGTCTGTCCTCTGCCCCCTTTCTTTCCAGTCCTGGTCGAGGGTCTCAGCCCAAAATGTTGACTATTTACTGTCCTCCATAGATGCTGCCTGACTTATTGAGTTCCTCTAGAATAGTGTGTGATGCAAATCCATCCACTGCGTAGTTTTGAGTACAACACTAAGGACTCAAACCCCTTGGCTGAATCCGCCTGAATGGAGCACATTATAAGACAACTTTAACTGGTTATGGATCAATGTTCTTGTACAGAGACCAGAGGGTTAGTCTGTCAGACTGCTTGATGTGGACAATGCCCATTGTCTTGTTGCGAAGGAAAGAAACATTTATGTTTTTTCAAAATGATTTTCAGATTTTGCAAAAATTGCCCAAGTCCCGTTCAGATCAATGTCTCTCTGTAACTGAGTGCTTTGAGTTCCAGCGGTCCTGGAACCTCCTCGATCTGTGCTGTCCTTCTGGAAAAGGGGCTCTCATCGTAACATTGGGGCTCAGACTCAGTGATATTGAAGAACCGATGATGTATTTCCAAGTCAGGAGGGGGAGTGTGGTATAGTGACACCGGAGATCCTACTGATGTTAGAAATCATGAGCAACACACACAAAGTGCTGGAGGAACTCAGCAGGTCATGCCACATCTATGGGGGGTGGGGGATAGGCAATAAACAGTCAATGTTTCAGTCATCAGGATTGGAAAGGTCCTCCATAGATGTTGCCTGATGGCAGCGTTCTTCTAGTAATCTGCATGTGTTACAGGCAGGCAGTTGGCCAGTGGCGTAGTGGCAACCGCACCAGACTTCAAACGATGCGGCTCCATGCACGCTTTCCATCCGTGCTGGGCTGTGTTGAGCTAGCAACTCAGTCTCATAAAAAATGATGAAGTTGCCACCTGATGTACCACGAGGTGTGGAAAGGAACAATATGCAGGTAGTGGTGTTCACCTACATCTGCTGCCTGTCCTTGCCCTCCTGGTCAGGAGCTTGGGAGATCTGTTGTGGGTGAACTCCTGTATTTCCTTTCATAATCACAGGCAATTGCAAGGTTTTCCTGACAATGAAATATTTTTAGCACGTAATAACTGTTTTAGTGCATGAAATGCTGCAAACAATTCCCAAGTATTGCATGGTACTAATGATTGGATAAATGATTTTGTTGATGCTGAGGGAGGGATTAATAATGGCAGGATATTGCAGAGACTTCCTCTGCTCTCTGTAAAGCGCTGGCATGGAACTTCTCGGTCCACCTTGGAGAGGAGAAGGGACTTCATGTAACTTCATAGGTGAAAGGTGACTCATTCTTTCAGGCAGCATTTGGCTGGGGTGCTGTGTAAGTGAGACCCAGATAGAGAGGTACGAGGGGTGATTGATAAGTTCATGGCCTAAAGTTGGAGTCAATTTTAGAAAACCTAGCACATATATTTTTCCTACATTTACACACTTAGTCTCGTGGTCGTGGAGCATATGGATCCCTTCTTTGTAGAAGTTGGTGTCTTGGACGTCCAGAGGTGGGTCGACAGCAGGGGTGATTGATAAGGTCGTGGCCTAAGGTAGAAGAAGACGAGTTATTAACTTCAAATTTACTGCATTTTCACTCAAAGAGTTGAACTGCATGTGCATGTAACAAGAGCTGTATAACTCATCTCCTTCTACCTTAGGCCACAAACTTATCAATCACCACTGCTGTGGACCATTTCTACAAAGAGGGGATCCATATGTTCCACGACCGCTGGACTAAGTGTGTACATGTAGGAGGGGACTATGTTGAAAAATAAATATGCTAGCTTTTCTAAAGTTGACTCCTTCTACCTTAGGACACAAACTTATCAATCACCCCTTGTAAATCATCAAGAAGAAAACATCTGCAGCTTCTGTAAGCCTGCAATAAAAGAGAAATTGATTGAAATACTCTGCAGGTCAGGCAGCATCTGAGGGGGGCGAAAGAGAGTTGGCATTTCAAATCAATGGTAAATTAGTAAATTTGTTTATTATTGTCACAGAGCAGTGAAGGAAGAGGGAAAAACTAGATGGAGCATGGACCATTGACATAGGCACTGAATCTGTAATGGAGGAACACCATCCCTTCAAGTGGTGGGAGCCTAGAATTTGCTGTCATGTATGGGGTGTGGGGGGAGGTGTTAAAGTGGTATAGTACTTAGATAGGCACATGGATGTGCAGAGAATGGAAGGATGTGGACATTGTGTAGGTGAAGGGATTAGTTTAGTTCAGTATTTAATTAGTTAGTTAGTTAGTTAATTAGTTCAGCACAATGTCATAGGCCAAAGGACCTGATCCTGTGCTATACTGTTTCATGTACTACATTTTATGTTCTATGTTCCTGTCTTTGAATATTTCACTGTCCTGATATACCAAGCTCCTCCCAGACTCAACTCATCCTCAATCACCTTGTCTCGTTCCCCTTCTCCACCCAACTCCATCTTCCCATTACTCACACACTCTTCTGACTGGGCTCATCCACTCCTATCTATCTTCCTCACCTCCCTTATGTAATTACACCTTCCTCTCCTATCAGATTCCACCATTTGCAGCCCTCTGTCTCCTCCACCTCTCACCTCCCAGCCTCTGTCACTATTCCCACTCTCCCCTCCTCCATCTGCCTATCACCCCTCTTCACCTGGATCCACCCAACACTCGACACATCTTTACACAGATTGCCTCCTCTCCATTTTTCACTCCAAATGAAGGGTCTTGACCCAAAAAGTCGATTAGATGGATAAATAGATAGCTAGATGGACAGACAGGAAGAAATAAAAAGAAAGCAATTGGCCGATTCTAGTGGGATGGGAAACACCTTTCCAGTATCTTCCTCTACAGATGTTGAGTTGAGTTTCTCCAGCACCTTGCGTGTTGCTCTAGTGTCTCCGTCGTCACTCCTTCACTGGTGCTGGTTTCCTTTCTGAACAGCGCTGTGGAAACAGCTCCAACATGGTTCAATGCACTGGCTCACCACTACCTTCTCAAGGAAAGTTAGGGATGTTCTGCAAATGTTGGCCTTGCCAATGTGGTAAAGGATTGGCGCCCTGACATATTAGTTCTGTTTCTCTCCGCAGATGCTGCCTGACCTGCCGAGTGCTCCCAACGTGTTTCTTTCATTTCAGATGGGCTTTCCTTTTATTTCAGCATAGAGATTGATAGTTAGACAGGTGGATGGATAACAGGTAGTTATACTTAGTGGCTACTTTACTAGCTTCCTCCTGTACCTAACAAAGTGGACACTGAGTGCATGTTCATGTTCTTCTGCTGCTTCAGGGTTCGAAGTGTTGTGCACTCAGAGATGCTCTTCAGACTCCACCATTTTAAAGCACGGTTATTTGCATAATGTCACCATCATGTAGGCTTGAACCAATCTGGCCATCCTCCTCTGATTTTTCGCATTAACTAGGCATTTTCACCCACCGAACTGCTGCTGATTGGAATTTTTTTTTGCTCTATTTTCTGTAAACTCAAGGGTTCATTGTTAGTGAAAATCCCAGGAGAGCAGCAGTTTCTGAGATTCTTAAACCACCCCTACTGGCACCAACAATCATTCCACGGTCAAAGCCACTTAAATCACAATTGTTCCCCATTCTGATGTTTGGTCTGAACAACAACTGAAACTCTTGACCGTACCTGCATGCGTAAAAGCTTTTATAGATATGTGAAAAGAAAAAGATTGGTTAAGACAAATGTAGGTCCCTTACAGTCAGAAACAGGTGAATTGATCATAGGGAACGAAGACATGGCAGACCAATTGAATAACTACTTTGGTTCTGTCTTCACTAAGGAGGACATAAATAATCTTCCGGAAATAGTAATGGACCAAGGGTCTAGTGAGATGGAGGAACTGAGGGAAATACATGTTAGTAGGGAAGTGATGTTAGGTAAATTGAAGGAATTAAAGGCAGATAAATCCCTAGGGCCAGATGGTCTGCATGCATTGGTGATAATTTTTCAAAACTCCTTAGATTCTGGATTAGTTCCTGAGGATTGGAGGGTGTCTAATGTAACCCCACTTTTTAAAAAAGGAGGGAGAGAGAAACTAGGAATTATAGACCGGTGAGTCTGACATCGGTGGTGGGGAAAATGCTAGAATCGGTTATCAAAGATGAGATAACCGCACATTTGGAAAGAGGTGAAATCATCAGACAAAGTCAGCATGGATTTGTGAAAGGAAAATCATGTCTGATGAATCTTACAGAATTTTTTGAGGATGTTACTAGTAGAATGAATGGGGGAGAACCAGTGGATGTGGTATATTTGGATTTTCAAAAGGCTTTTGACAAGGTCCCACACGGGAGATTAGTGTGCAAACTTAAAGCACACGGTATTGGGGGTATGGTATTGATGTGGATAGAGAATTGGTTGGCAGACAGGAAGCAAAGAGTGGGAGTAAACGGGACCTTTTCAGAATGGCAGGCAGTGACTAGTGGGGTACCGCAAGGCTCAGCGCTGGGACCTCAGTTGGTTACAATATATATTAATGAGTTAGACGAGGGAATTAAATGCAAGTTTGCGGATGACATGAAGCTGGACGGCAGTGTTAACTTTGAGGAAGATCCTAAGAGGATGCAGGGTGACTTGGATAGGTTAAGTGAGGGAGCAATTTCATGGCAGATGCAACTTAATGTGGATAAATGTGAGGTTATCCACTTTGGTTGCAAGAACAGGAAAACAGATTATTATCTGAATGGTGGCCGATTAGGAAAAGGGGAGGTGCAACGAGACCTGGGTGTCATTGTACACCAGTCATTGAAGGTGGGCATGCAGGTACAGCAGGCGGAGAAAAAGGTGAATGGTATGTTGGCATTCATAGCAAAAGGATTTGAGTACAGGAGCAGGGAGGTTCTACTGCAGTTGTACAAGGCCTTGGTGAGACCACAGCTGGAGTACTGTGTGCAGTTTTGGTCCCCCAATCTGAGGAAAGACATCCTTGCCATAGAGGGAGTACAAAGAAGTTTCACCAGATTGATTCCTGGGATGGCAGGACTTTCATATGAAGAAAGACTGGATCGACTAGGCTTATACTCACTGGAATTTAGAAGATCGAGGGGAGGATCTTATTGAAACGTATAAAGTTCTAAAGGAATTGGACAGGATAGATGCAGGAAGATTGTTTCCGATGTTGGGGGAGTCCAGAACGAGGAGTCACAGTTTAAGGATAAAGGGGAAGCCTTTTAGGACCAAGATGAGGAAAAACTTCTTCACACAGAGAGTGGTGAATCTGTTTAAGAGGGAGTTAGATATGGCCCTTGTGGCTAAAGGGATCAGGGGGTATGGAGAGAAAGCAGGTACAGGGTTCTGAGTTGGATGATCAGCCATGATCATACTGAATGGCGGTGCAGGCTCGAAGGGCCGAATGGCCTACTCCTGCACCTATTTTCTATGTTTCTATGACACCTCCACCACTACTTTATCATTGCGTGTTAGTCATCTCATATACAGCTGAGCACCACTTTCTGGAAATACAATCAATCTATATATATAAGCTCTGTTATGTACTTATATTTTTGTGTGCTCCATCAGATTCAGAGCATCAATTATTTTGTTCTTTACACATGTAAATGACATGAATCTGCACCCTCAGCTATTTCAAACACAGAGCAGAGCTGGGAATTTTGTCACCAGGTGACTTTTGGCCGATTTTGGTGCTGGGTTTGTTGTGACGAAGCTGGCCCTCAAGTCAGCTCAATCATTTTATATCGGGAGCGTCCCGGCAGCTTTACTGCAATTTCTTCCCCACCACTGGAAGGCTGATGTGCAAAATCCCCTCACTTCACTCCTGCCCATCTCCCGCTCCATTGTTTGCAGCAGCTTTCTGACATCTGAGCTCCCATCCAGTTCCATGACATCAGACACTGGAGCATCCGAGCAAACCTCATTATTCTCAATGTCAGGTTTGATGTCCCATGTCAGGCTGGAGAGCTTCACTTATCCAACAAGGGTCAATCACACGCTGCTGGTAGACAATCAATTCTGTTTAAATTGGTCTGTTCCTGTTGCATCCCACACACAAGTGAGTACAACCCTTCGAATGGAGTTTTATATTGTTTTTTGCAGACAACAGTGATTTTACATAGCTCACAGCTGCTTTTAATATATCATTCTCCTTTACTGTGGGAAAGGGTTAAGTTTTATTATTGTTCTGTGCCAAGGGGATTGTGTACAGAAATACTGTTGTTAAGGACAGAGTAGCCACTTCCCTTGTGTCGTAGGTGACGGGATTGCAATATTCAGCTCCTGTTGCAATGGGGTAAACATGACAGCTAATTTGTGCATGGCAAGATCCCACAATGAACGTGCATTTCATTTGGTAGCTGGGGTAAATATTAGCAATACATCATGGAAACCAGCTTCCCCTTTATGACTCTGTCTTTAGTTCTTGCTGTCTCAGAAAAGCAGCCAGTATACTCAAAGACCCCACCCATCCCGGACATTCTCTCTTCTCCCCCCTCCCATCCCTGCAGATTATTGAAGTCTTCATGAGAGCAGTTTCCATAGCAGGCCGTGAGGCATCCGGATAGGATCGTTTCAATGGTACCTCCAGAAACATTGATGAAGGTAAACAGAGATATATCAAATTTTCTTAGCCTCCGGAGGAAGTAAAAATATATAACATTATGAAAGGGATAGATACGATAGAGACAGGAAAGTTGTTTCCACCGGTAGGTGAGACTAGAACTAGGAGGCATAACCTCAAGAGTCGGGGGAGTAGATTTAGGATGGAGATGAGGAGGAACTGCTTTTCCCAGAGGGTGGTGAATCTGTGGAATTCTCTGCCCAATGAAGCACAGTAGGCTACCTCAGTAAATATATTTCAGACAAGGTTGAATTGATTTTTGCATAGTAGGGGAATTAAGGGTTATGGGGAAAAGACAGGCAGGCGCAGATGAATCCATGGTCAGATCAGCCATGATCTTATTGAATGGCGGGGCAGGCTCGATGGCCCAGATGGCCTACTCCTGCTCCTATTTCTTATGTTCTTATGTAGATGTGCTGGTGTGCCTCCTTGGTCATAACGTCTACATGGTTGGACCATGACAAACTGTTAGTGATGTTTTCACCGAGGAATTTGAAGCTCCCACCTCAGTATCATTGAAACAGACAGGGGTGTGTCTTTATAATCTCTATCACTGCTGCAAAACAATGAATTTCATGACATATGTCAGTGATAATAAATCAAATTCTCTTCTTCTAAAACATCAGTGGCATTGCCTTGAAAAAAGATAAAAGTAAAGATATAGAGTAGCTTTATTTGTCATGGGTACATTGAAACAGTGAAAAGCATTGTTTGCATCAATGACTAACACAGTCTGAGGATGTACTGAGGGCAGCCTGCTAGTGTCACACTTTCCTTCAAGACAGCAGCAGGAATTGAACCCCAATCTTCCAGTTATTGGCACTGTAAAGACATTGCACACTAACCACTATGCTTCTCATATTGAACATTGAATGGACATTAAGCATGGACAGGCCATTTGACCCATGATATCTGTGACAATCATGTTGTTAATTTAGATGAAATAGACTGCTCCTGTGTATCATCCATATCCCCCCCATTCCCTTCCTATCCATGCGTCTAACTAAAACATTATTAAAAAATACCAAACTGGCTACTTTCACTACAACCAATAGTAGCCATTTCCAGATACCCCCTACTCCCTGCCTTTCCCATTAACTTTAAACTTGTCCCATCTAACCTTAACCCATGTCCTCTGGTGTTAGTCATTTTTACCCTTGAGTAAATACAGAACGTCTACCCTACGTTTCTCATAATTTTAAAATCCTCTATCGAGTGTCCCCTCAGGCTCCAACGCTCTAGGGAGAACAACCCAAATCTGTCTACTTTGTAGCTCATGCTCCCCAATCCAGGCATCATCCTGTTGAATTTCTGCACCCTCTCAACACTCTTACTATAATGGGGCATTAGGAGACTTCTTTCCCCTCTTTGTTCAGTAATGTTTAAAACTTTCTACACAGAGATCTGTGGAGCTAAAGGGACTGGATGTACTCAAGGCAATAATAAGCAGGTCCTTGGACTGTGGAACTGTGAAGGGAAAACGATAAGATCAGCAGTGATCTCCTTGAATGGCTGGCCAGTCTTGTTCCAATTTCTGAAATCATTATAGTTTAATAGAAAGAGGTATGTTTAAGGAGCATCTTGAGAGTGAAGTTTTAGGGAGGGATTTCCAGAGCTCTGGATGTGTTATTAGTGATCAGAATGGGAACAGTGCAGAGACACAAGAGATTCCGTCAGGAAATGTTGTGGAGGCTTGACCTAAAAACAGTGCAGTGGAGACGATTTAGCAATAGATGATACTTTACAAATAGACCACAAACTAACAAGCTACAAAGCAAGAGAGAACAGAAATGAAACACACCAGGAAACAGGTAACTTTAGGCATGGAGAGTGAAGGCTGGGAGCAGCTGACTGAGGAGTGAACAAGGACTGTGGATGAGAACTGGGGCTGTGGATAAGCTCCAGGTGATGAGCATGCAATGAGCAGCAGATGAATCCGGTTAGCTGAGTGAAGTCAGGGCCTGACAGCACCCCATCCCTATTGCCCATTCCCTATATGACTCTGCCATAGTTGGATGCATCAGCAAGGGAGATGAGGCTGAGTACAGGGCTACGGTGGGAAACTTTGTCACATGGTGCGAGCAGAATCATCTGCAGCTTAATGTGAAAAAGAGTTGGTGGTGGATCTGAGGAGGGCTAAGGCACTGGTGACCCCTGTTTCCATCCAAGGGGTCAGTATGGACATGGTGGAGGATTACAGATACCTGGGGATACGAATGGACAATAAACTGGACTGGTCAAAGAACACTGAGGCTGTCTACAAGAAGGGTCAGAGCCGTCTCTATTTCCTGAGGAGACTGAGGTCCTTTAACATCTGCCGGACGATGCTGAGGATGTTCTACGAGTCTGTGGTGGCCAGTGCTATCATGTTTGCTGTTATGTGCTGGGGCAGCAGGCTGAGGGTAGCAGACACCAACAGAATCCACAAACTCATTCGTAAGGCCAGTGATGTTGTGGGGGTGGAACTGGACTCTCTGATGGTGGTGTCTGAAAAGAGGATGCTGTCAAAGTTGCATGCCATCTTGGACAATGACTCCCATCCACTCCATAATGTACTGGTTAGGCACAGGAGTACATTCAGCCAGAGACTCATTCCACCGAGATGCAACACTGAGCGTCATAGGAAGTCATTCCTGCCTGTAGCCATCAAACTTTACAACTCCTCCCTCGGAGTGTCAGACACCCTGAGCCAATAGGCTGGTGCTGGACTTATTTCCACTTGGCAAGATTAACTTATTATTATTTAATTATTTATGGCTTTATATTGCTATATTTCTTCACTATTCTTGGTTGGTGCGGCTGTAACAAAACCCAATTTCCCTCGGGATCAATAAAGTATGTCTGTCTGTAACTGACCCCAATGCCCTAGGGCAATCTGGATGGGTCTGGTGGAACTCATTGATGACTAGTGGATCCAGAATGTAACTAAACAGAAACCGGCCTCTGCTCCGAGTGGTACCCTCCCCAGTCAACCTGGTACTCTGCATCCTGTCCACAGTGATGTTAATTCATCACCCAGTGAATCATGTAGACTGGACCACCTTACACCATCCAAGGTTCTGGGCCTGCAGGCTGAGGTGAACAGAGTGGTCTCTAGACAACATGGAAGCTGGGTGTGGTTCTGAGGGATGGTGGCAGCCGGGTGTGAGCTTGTGGGAGTCACTGTGCAAAGGCAGATCTCGGGTGGACAGACAGCCACTGTACCTAGGCTGGAGTACTCTGGCTGGCTGTCAATGGCCTGGTGGCAGTAGGTACAATTAATGACTAAGGTGCCCTTTTGTGCCCTCCTTCAAGCATTTTAGCAGTGATGAACCAGCACTCTGGCAGATGGAACGTGCTCCTCCATAGGGAACAATCGGGGTTGGTAGCCATGAAGCACTTCAAAGGGTGACATGTCTGTGGCAGAGGAGGTGTGTAGATTGTGGGACAGCTCAACCCAGAGCAGGAGCTTCTTCCATATAGAAGGGTTAGAGGCGGTGAAGCATCACAAAACTTCTCCACTTGCTGATGGGCTTGTTCTGACCGAGCACTGCTCTGTGGATGATAGAGGACAGACTCACTGAGGTGTGGAGGAGGGAACAGAAGGCTCGCCAGACTTAAGACGCAAATTCTGGTCCCTGGCCTGACACAACAGCCTGAGGGAAGCCATGGAGGTGAACTACATGTTGGAGAACCAGGTGCGCTGTCACAGCGGCAGACAGAAGCTTAGGGAGGGCAATGAAATGGACTGCCTTGGAGAATCGATCCAGCACTGTTATGATCATTGTGTCCCCATTGGAAAGTGGCAAACCAGAAGGAACACAGGCATTGAGGGACTGGTAGATCTGCTGCTTGGAGGAGTCGGACTAGGTACATTGAAAGGCAGGCAGTGATGAATTGATGTACATCTGTGATCATGGTGGGCCACCAGAACTGTTGTTGCCAAAAATCCATAGTCCGTCCTATGCCAGGATGGTCAGAGAGGGTAAGGAGTTGGCTCACTGGAGTACATTAGAGTGCACAGATGCTGGCACGTACATACGGTTGTCAGGTGTATTGGCTGGAACAGGGCCTGGCGAATCTAGTTCTCAAGGTCACCGATGATTTGGGCATCTGAGCTGGTGGAATGATAGGCTGAGAGTTTTAAGCTGAGTTGAAATTTTATGTTTGCCTTTGTGTTCTTAGAACTGGATCAGTAGGAGATGGTGAAGTTGAATCGTTTGAAGAAGAGGGCCCATCGAGCCTGACGTGGATTGAGTTGGCAGGTCTGTTGTATGGGTATGAGGTTCTGGTGGTCAGTCCAGCTCAGGAAAGGCTCAGTGTTTCCCTTCAGTCAATGTCTCCATTCTTCCTGCAGTTCAGTGCGAGGGTCCTGAATTCTGCAGTGTATTCCAGCACCGAGTGTGAACCTTAGTGTAGGTGAAGAATCAGATCCACTGCCTCGCTTCCACTTCCCAGTGCATCTGAGCGGTGAAACCCTCATATCTGTTGCAAATGGTGGCTTTATTATCCCAGTTAGCGGTGGCCCAGATCAGAGATCACCCAGTTAAAAGAGATGTAAGGAAGGTGGTCTTGGTCCAAGCTGCAGAATACAGAGCTGACTGGACATCAAGGTGTAAGACGCACTGGGGCAGGAAGTTGTGGCATTGGGTTGGAGACCTATCAAAGCATGAGGGCATCAGGATCCAGGGCTCGTAGTGGGAAGGCTGGCTGGTGTGGAATTGTTGCACCGAGGAGGAGAGTTGGACGAGAGCAGCGGACAGATGGTCAATGGTTTCCTGCTGTTTGTAGACTGTGTGCTTTCCTTTAGGTAAGCATTGTCTGCTAGGTCAACCAATAGTTCACTCACCTTATCAGGAAATGTAATGGAGGCCTGACCCAAAAACAGAGCAGCAGAGATGATCTAGCAGAAAGAATACTTCACCGATAGACCACAAAATAACAAGCCACAATGTGCCACAAAACAAGAGGGAACGGAATCTAAACACAACATGCAACAAGGTCAACTTTAGGCAGGGAGACTAAAGGCTGGGAGCACCTGGTTGAGATTGGCTAGGTTGATGAGTGAACAAGGACTGTGGATGAGAACTGGGTATACCATTAGCTGGATAGAGACTGGGAAGGGCTGTAGGTGCAGGAAAGGTTGAGCAACACATACTTTTAATGCGTCAGGCAGCATCTATGGAAAAAATAGGGTCTCAGTCTGAAACATCGTCTGTTTATTCCCCTCCATAGAAGCAGCCTGACCTGGTATGGAGGGGCTACTGCGCAGGATCGAAAGAAACTACAGAAGGTTGTAAATCTAGTCAGCTCCATCTTGGGTACTAGCCTTAAAGTACTCAGGACATCTTCAAGGAGCAGTGTCTATTATTGAGGACCTCCAGCACCCAGTGCATGCCCTTTTCTCACTGTTACCATCAGGTAGGAGGTACAGAAGCCTGAAGGCACACATGCAGCAATTCAGGAACAGCTTCTTCCCCTCTGCCATCTGATTCCTAAATGGACATTGAATCTTTGGACACTACCTCACTTTTTTTTTAATATACAGTATTTCTATTTTTGCACTTTTTAAAAATCTATTCAATATACGTAATTGATTTACTTGTTTATTTATTATTACTTTTCTCTCTCTGCTACATTATGTATTGCATTGAACTGAGGCTGCTAAGTTAACAAATTTCACGTCACATGCCGGTGATAATAAACCTGATTCTGATTCTGAATTCCTCCAGCATTTTGTGTATGTTGGAATAGAGATAGGAGAATTGTTTGGGCCATTTGTAGTGGGGTCAGTGAGGAGCTGCATGTTGGAAAGGGAAACCAGGGAAGGGCTTACACAGTAAGTGGAAGGACCCTGGGGATTGTTGTAGAGTAGGGAGAACAAGGTGTGCAGGTAGACAGAGTGGAGAAGAAAGCATTTGGCATGTTTTCCTTCACTGGTCAGGATACTGAGTACAGGAGGTATGTTCCAGCTCTAAAGACACTCATAAGATCACACCTGGATCCCGCACACGTTCATTGTTGCCCTGCTATAGGAAGGATGTCAATAAACTAGGTGCAAAACAAGGTTAAAAGGAGCAACACACACAAAATGCTGGTGGAACGCAGCAGGCCAGGCAGCATCTATGGAAAAAAGTACAGTTGACATTTTGGGCTGAAACTGTCTGGCAGGACTTCAGCAGGTTAAAGGGATGTTACTGGAGCTGGAATGTTCAAGGTACGTATGAGGAGAGACTGGATAGGCTATGACATTTTCTACAGAGTGTAGAAGGCTGAGAGGTGTTCTTACAGAGGTTTGTGGAATCATGAGGGGTAGAAACAAGGTGGATGGTCACAGTCTTTTCTTTTCTCTGGGGAGTGGAATCTAAAGCTAGAGAGCGTCTGAAAAAGGATCTGGTGCTTTCCTGCTGTATTTGATGAATAAACTCTTCTCAGACTTCCAGCCAAGTACAGGAATTGATTATAACTAATGTTTCAATGACAAACTCTGGCATCACTCCCTGAAGAGGATGGCAGAGTTTGTCTTTGAAACATCGGTTATAGTTGTTACCTGCACCTGGCTGTAAGCCTGACTCGAGAGCGTTTGTCTCAGGTGAGAGGAGAGAGATCCAGATGGGTCCTGGTTTTCACCCACATGGTGTTGGGTATGTGGAACAAGCTGCCAGAGGAAGGAACACTTTAATGACATTTGTATGGGCACATGGAAAGGGAAGGCTTGGAGAGATGTGGGCCAAATATGGGCAACTGAGATGAGATCGAAGGACACCATAGTCGACATTGACGAGTTGGATGAAAGACCTGCTTCAATGCAGTATTGCTCAACTAAAGAGTGGAGTTTTAGAATGAGTTAATTTTCAACCATGTCACTTTTTGGTAGCTTTACCTCTAGCTGCCTCACCTCTGAAATTAAAGATGAAAGCTTCATTTGTCATATGTACTTCAAAACACTGAAGCGTGCAGTGAAATTCATTGTTTGCGCCAATGACCAGCACGGTTAGAGGAGCCATCAGGTGTCACCAGGCTTCCAGTGCCAACATAGCATGAGCACAACATTCCAACTCCTGCGTCTTTGGAAAGTGGGAGGAAACCACAGCACCTGGCACGGGGCCAACGTGCAAGCTCCTTACAGACAGCAACAGGAATTGAACCCCAGTCTTCTAATTGCTGGCATTGTAAACTGCTGTGCTAACCATTATGCTATCATGCCGCCCATCTTCCCTGTAATCTCCTTGAAATCCACAGCCCCTCTGCCCACCTAACACCTCATCTCAATGTCTCACTCATGAAGACAGATAACAGTTCAATAAAACACCTTAAGACTTTCCCTACCTTAGCAATGCCATATAAATTAAATTGCAGCTGCTCGATGCAATACACTTGACTATACAAGGCTCAAGGACAGCTTCTATCCCACTGTTATAAGACTACTAAATGGACCATTTGCACAATAAGAAGGTTTCTTTATCTTATATGCCACCGTGTCATAGCTTTGCACCGTATTGTCCACTTGAACTTTCTCTGTAATATCACTCTACTCCCTGCTTGTTCATCTGTCTGCCCAAATGCTTATTAAATGCCATTATCCAGAAAAGCCTGAAATTGTGTACCATCAGGCTCACGGATAGCTTGTATGCTGCTGTTATTCACTGTTGAATTGTTCCCTAGTACTATAAAATGCATTCTCAACCTCAGTCTAGCTTGTTACGGTTTTGCATGTTATTGCCTACCCGCACTGTACTTTCTCGGTAACTTTAACACTTCATTCTGCTTTCTGTTAATGTTTTACGCTGGACAGTCCAGTAGCAGTGGGATAGGAACTGTCCTTGAGCCTGGTAGTATGTCTTTTCAGGCTTTTGTGTCTTCTGTCTGATGGAGAAGAGATTATGTCCGGGATGAGTGGGGCATTTGATTATGCTGGGTGCTTCAGTGAGGCAGTGAGTAGTGTAGACAGAGTCCATGGAGGGGGATCTGGTTTCTGTGATGTGCTGAGCCTCATCCACAATCTGCAGTTTATTTCAGTCACAGGGAGAGATACTGAGGCCCTTTTGGAAGAACATTGGTCATCCTCATGACTTTTATAGTCAAGTGTACTGCATCAAGCAGCAACAATTTAATTTATATTGAGGTTGAATTGAAACAATCTGTATGGATGGTGCGCAGGACAAGTCTTCTGCTGTGTCAATAATAAACCAATTTACAAAGTTGAGACAAAATACCTCCTTTCAAGGGCTTCTCCAATATCTTTATGATGTTTGTAAGACTGCCAAGTTTAAAAAAATGAAAAAAACCTAAAAGCTAAAATTTCTTTGAATAAAGTAACAAGCTCTTATGATAAATTGAGTGTGGGTTTCAAGATTGATTGAGTCATCCTTCATTTAGCAACCACACACATATTCTCTTCTCTAACAACTAAATGAGAGACCTGTATTCCCCCAGAGCTGCTCCTCTCTTTTCTTTAACTTGCAAGATATTGTTCAACCTTTACATTTGGTGATAATTTTAATTTGCTCTGTTTTTTGGTGCTTGGAAGAGCTATTCAATTAATCAAACACTGAAATAACTCATTATTACATTAATGCTATAATACTCGAGTGAATTGGCTACAAACAACCGCATCCTGTGGGATTCGTCACATCAGATAATCTGTTCGAGTTTAATCAGGGAAGCTCACACAAACACTTATTACATGCAACACTACTTTCTCAAAGGCACAAATAAACCTCAGGATGTCACCTCATAATTTAATATTTGTTACCCGATCAATAATCCATTATGAGTAACGATTAGATGCTGATTTTAGCTTGTGGTTTTTCTCATGCCTGCTCCCTCTCTTACACTGGAGACACTTAAGGGAGCTGCCACAGAACCTGCTTCCTCTTCATCCAAGGTAGCTGAGATAGTGAGTGGAGAAAATTGAGTGCAAGGGAGAATGTTGGATCAGTGTCGTTTAGAAACTCTGGGAATGTGAAGTGTCACCTCTGTTTAGCAACACAATGACCACTTTGATCACTTTGCACTAAAGCGGCCTCTGTTTTAAGTCCTTTCTTGCAAAAATTATGCATTATTTATCTTCCTTTTACGTGAATATTGCTTATTTGATGCTATGCCTCTGTGATACTGCTGCAAGTAAGTTTTTCATTGCACTTGTGCAGACACGTACTTGTACAGATGACAATAACTTTGACAGTCAGAGAAAACTTCTTGTGTAAAGTTACTTATTGTTATCTGCACAAGTAGATTTATACACAGGTATGATGAAAAATTACAGCAGCATCACAAAGACATTGTATCAGATCAGCATTCACAAGAAAAATATAAATTACACACAATTCTTACAAGAATGAATGTAATTCAATCAAAAGATGCAGAAAGCACTTTAGGGTAAAGCGATCGTAGTGTTGCTAAACTGAGGTAGTGATTAGGGTGGTTCAGGTTGGATCAAGAACTAATAGTTGAAAGAAAGTTGCTGGTGATGCAGCATTTCAGGCATCTGTATTTCCTACCTGATGGTAGCTACAAGAGGTGGCATGACCCAGATGATGGGGATCTTTGATGATGGATGTTCTTGAGGTAGTGCCTACTGATGGTGGGGAGGGATGTGCCCATGATGTATTCGGCTGACTCCACTACTCATCTGCAGACCTTGATGCAACCAGTCAGGACACGCTCAGCAGTGTACCTGTAGATTGTGGTGCAGGTACTGTGAAAGTTTAATGGGAGGATGCAGAAGAAAGTTAATGGGTTATTGGTGTTAATTTGAAGTGGATATGAGTTCAAAGGGTCAGTGTTTGGATTACTGCTGATCTCAGACTTTTCCTGAAGTCAGCAATATGGATTTAAACAGCATGGAAACAAGTCCTTTGACCCACCACGTCCACACAACCAAGGCATCTTTCTGAGCTAGTTTCATTTGCCTGCATTCTTCTGATATCTCTCTAAACCTCTTCTATCCATGAACCTGTCCAAATACTTTACAGATGTTGTAACTGTACCTGCCGCCGCTACGTCTTTTGGCAAACCATATACTCAAAAATCTCTGTGTAAGATGATGGTTCCCTTTAAATCTCTCTCCTCTCACACTAAACCTATGCTTCTCATTTTAGACTCGTGTATCCTGGGAGGAAGACTGTGACCATTCACTTTATCTATGGCGTTCATCATTTTATAAATCTCTTCATAACTCCCTTTGTTCCATGGAAATAGCTCCAAGCTTATCCAATCTCTTTTGATAACTCGTCGTCCCATTCCAGAAACATCCTGTGAAACTTTCCTGCATCCTTTCAAACTTAATCACATTTTTCTTGTAGTATGAGGACCAGAAATGTATGCAATATTCCAAGTGTGATCTCTCTGCCATCTTGTACAATTGTAACATGGCGTTCTAACTTTTATATTCAGCATCCTATCCAATGAACTAAGTATGGAATTCACCTTCTGATAAAGATAGTACCAAGCTGCATTCTCCATCAAGGTCATAGGGATGGTTTCGGGAGAAGAGTGTGAAGTTAGGGCTCAAGCTAAGGTTTAGGGAGTGGGAAATTGGAAGACAGGCTGGAGTCTGAGCCTCTACACTGCATTTAAAGACTAGCAACATAGACCAGCTCCATAGCAAAGAAAGCCCAGCAGCATCTCTACTTTCTGCAAAGGCTGAGGTAAGTCCATCTCCCACCTCCCATCCTCATTACATTCTACAGGGGTTGTATTGAGAGCATCCTGAGCAGCTGCATCACTGCCTGGTCCGGAAATTGCACCATCTCAGATCACAATACCCTGCAGCGGATAGTGAGGTCAGCAGAGAAGATCATCAGGGTCTCTCTTCCCACCATCACGGACATTTACACTACACGCTGCATCCGCAAAGGAAGCAGCATTACGAAGGACCCCATGCATCCCTCATACAATCTCTTCTCCCTCCTGCCCTCTGGGAAAAGGCTCTGAAGCATTCGGGCTCTCACGACCAGACTATGTAACAGTTTCTTCCCCCAAGCTATCAGACTCCTAAAGACCCAAAGCCTGGACTGACGCCTTGCCCTATTGTCTTGTTTATTATTTATTGTAATGCCTGCACTGTTTTTGTGCACTTTATGTAGTCCTGTGTAGGTCTGTAGTCTAGTGTAGCTTTCTCTATGTTGTTGTTTTGTTTTTACATGGTTCAGTCTAGTTTTTGTACTGTGTCATGTAACACCATGGTCCTGAAAAACGTTGTCTCATTTTTACTATGCACTGTACCAGCAGTTATGGTCGAAATGACAATAAAAGTTGACTTGACTTGATTTGACTTGACGTGGTCAAATGTTGGGCCAGTAAACAGGCAAGGATGCTGGGGTCCTAGCAAGTCCAGAGTTCAAGGCCCAGAGTTTGGGCTCTCACCCAGGGACCTCATTCATCATCATTGGCGAGTCCTGAGTCAATACCAAACTTCGAAGCCCAAAGCTCAATTAGAGGTCCAGACTGAAGCACAAAGATCAATTGGACATCCAGAATTTGAGGCCTAATGACTGGAGCCCCAAGTCTGTGAATCCTTCTGAGTCCACTGGGAAGGTGGGGCCCAGTGGAAGCTGATACAATTGGGACATTTAAGAGGCTGTTAGATAGGCACATGGATGTTAGAAATTTGGAGTGCTATGGAGAAGGGAAGTTTTAGAAAGACTGTGGAGGAGGTTTATATAGGTTGGTACAACATCATGGGCTGAAGAACCTGTAGCTGCCTTACTGTTCTATATTCTATATTCTGTATCTGTGTTCACTGGACCAAACTGCAGGAGATAATACTTCCTTTTGTGATGCTGCACAGATTCACTAGAACGATACAGATATGAAATAGTGTTCAATGACTATTTTATGTAGGTTATGGAGTGATCTAATTTGAGGGCTTTCAGTTTTGTTTGCGGCTGAAACAAAATCAGGAACCATTGTGAACTGTCAGTAGGATGCAGAGAGGCGTCAGGAGGATAGAGGCAGGTTAACCACATTGGCAAATGCATGGCAGATAGAATTTTAATGTAGAAAACTGTAAGGTCATTTACTTCGATTGAAAGCAAGAATGATGAGGAAGGTGTTGGTGCTCAGAGAGACCTGTGCTTTCTTGCACTGGAAGTTAACGTAGAGGTTCAGCAAGTAATTAGGAATGGAAATAGTATATTAACCTTTATTGCAAGAGGATTTAGGGACCTCTCCTTCGCTAAAGAGTAACTCTTGATCTTTCAATCTACCTCAACGTGATCCTTGCACTGTACCTGTTTCACTGCATTATACTTTCCCTGAAACTGTAATACTATATTCAATGTTGTTTTACTTTTGACCTCCTCGCTGTACTTACGCAAGGCATGATCTGTTGGGATGGCTGGCAAATAAAAGGGTTATACAGTGTCTCATAGAAACATAGAGTTATACAGGAGGGAAAAGGTCCATGCCAACCAAGATTCTCATCTAAGTTAGTCCTATCTGCCAGCATTTGGTCCATATCCTTCTTTACTTTTCCTATCCATGTACATGTAAAGTATCTTTTCAATGTTGTTAGTATGCATGCTGCAACCACTTCCTCTGGCAGCTCGGTCAATATACTGACCACCCACTGGGTGAAAAAGAAAGCTCTACAGAATCCAATTAAAGTGCACACTCTTATACCTCTTATGATTTTATACTTCTCTCATCCTCTAGTTTCCCCAGCCCAGGGAAAGAGACTATGCTCATTTTCTTATACTCTAATAAATGAAGTCCCAACCTGCTCAACCTCTCTCCATAACTCAGCCCCTCAAGGCCCTGAAACATTCCCATAGATCTCCTCTGCACTCTTTCCATCTAAGGGCATCATTCCCATAGCAGGGTGACCAAAACCAAACACAATATTCCAAATGTGGCCTCACCAAAGTCTTGTACAACAATACATCCCAACTTCTGTACTTAGTACCCTGACTGATGAAGGCTAATAAGCCAAAAGCCTTCTTCACCACTCTGTCAACCTGCAACACCGCTTTCAGGGAACCATGTGCTTGTACTCCCAAGTCTCTTCTTCTCTACAATACTCCCCAAGGCTCAGCCATTCACTGTGAATGCTTAACTCTGATTTGTCTCCCCATGTGAAAATAATAAACCAATACAAATACCAGGAGAGATGCAAGTCAGCATTTCCCCTAGCTCAGTCTGGAGCTAAGGGGTTACATTTTAAAAATAAATATTGATATTGGGTTATTATTGTCACCATATACCATGATGCAGTGAAAAACTTCTCTTGTGCACTGTTCATACAGATCAATTCATTACACAGTACGTTGAACTATGATAAGGGAAAACAAAAGCATTGCAGAGTAAAGTGTAAAAGCTACTGAAAGAGTGGAGTGTGGGTAAAAGAAAAGTGCAAGATCAAAACGAGGTTCAGTTGCTAAGTATGCTCAACGCCATGATCAATGGATTTTTGCATGGTAAAAGATCAGAGTTTGTGCAGGAAGGTGATACTAAGGTAAAAGATCCATCCTGATCTTTTCAGAGACATAGGGTTATAGGGTACCGCATGAGAAAAGGCTCTTCAATCCTACTCATTCAAGTTGGCAATTGTGCCCACCAGGCTTGTTCCATTTTCCTGCATCTGGCCTATATCCCTCTAAACCTTTCAAACCCATGTACCTCACCAAAATATCTTTTAAATATTCTTATTGTACCTGCCTCAATCATGTCCTCTGGCAGCTCTTTCCTCTGGGTGAAGAAGTTGCCCCGCAGTTCCCTTTTAAATCCTTACCCTCTCATCGAATCCTGTGTCCTCTAGTTCTTGATTTCCCACCCATGAGACAAAGACTGAGTGCATTCATCTTATCTACATCCCTGATGACTTTATAAGATCACCCTATAGAGGTGTTTAAAATCATGAGGGGTACAGCTGGAATAAAGTCCTAAACTGTACAACCTCTCCCTCTAACTCAGGCCCTTGAGTGCTGGTAGCATCCTCATGAATCCTTTCTGCACTCTTTCTTGTTTATAGACGTCTTTCATGTAACAGGGTGACAAGAATTCTGCACAGCTCTATAGGTGTGGTCTCGCCAATGACCTTTCTATGGAACAGCATATCTGTCTAGAGGGGCTGAATGGTCTAACTCCTGCTGCTATTTCTCATGCTATCTAGCACAAGTCAGCAAGTGGAGGGAAGGAAGCTGCTCTCACAGCTGGGCATTTGCTCTGAACTAGGTTGGAGGACAGGCAAGAGAAAATGAGTGTTGTGGAGAACCATTATAGGGTCCAATGCTTGAGCATGGATGGGGCAAGTTTCAAAGCCATGCAATGACAGCATTAATGCATGCATGGAGCATCTCTGGAGTAGGAATGCTGTTATCAGTAAAATGCGGTATTGGTTGTACTGTAATTAATATTTCAGTAATATTTGAGTAATATTGTAAATACATTGTTTGTTTAAGCATTCTTTATTTTGCACAATTCTTTATGGTTATATGTAAGAAGCATGTGAATGGCATACAGCATTAAACAAATGCCATAGGTGAGCACTTCTCTAAAAGTATAATCTAAGAGTACACATGTTCCTGTGCTTTTCTTTTGATTAGTTTCTGAAGTTACAAAAAATAGACAGTGGTGATGAGGAAGTTTTAAAATGAACCAGAGGTGGCTACTTGCCTGTTGAAGCACAGCACATTTTTCCTTCACAAGGGGAGAGAGACCTTTGTTTAAAAAAGCCAGCACATGTTTCTTTGAAAGAGGAGAAAGATGGCCCAGTTAAAAAAAAGGCAGAAATCTGATGAAATTCATGGGTTCATAAAAGGTGAGTACCAGCTGATGATAATAATAAGTAAAAAGATGCAGAATTGGATGGCTACATTGGAAAGATGGACAGGTTCGATTACACAATAGATAACTGGATGATGAATACTGCCTGAATTGAGCAATATTTTGAATCAAAGGAAATAACCAATGAAGAGCAAGTGCCAGTCTTACTGAATGCAATAAGTGGAAAGGCATACAGTTTACTTAGAAGTCTGACTGCTCCAACCAAACCAGCCAATGTAAGCTCTGCTGATGACATTAAAGCAATGCAGGAACATTCAGAACCAAAACCATTGTTGATTGCAGAACACTTTAGGTTTCATAAGCAGAATCAACAGGAAGGCAAGTCCATTTCAGCTTAAGTGGCTGAATTGAAGAAGTTGGCTGAATATTGTCAGTTTAGTGATCCTCATAATAATGCACTGAGAGGGATTGTTTAATTGTGGAATCTTACAAGAAAGCATTCAAAAATGGCTCCTAACTGAAGCACAACTCACATTTAAAAGAACAGTTGAAATTTCTGTATCGATGGAAACAGCACCCAGAGATGCAATTGAGTTGCAGTCAGGAATGAAAGTGAGTGAAAACAAAATTTCAACATCTAAACAGAAACCAGCCTGACCAAACAAATTGTGTTTCTGTTGTGGCAATTGCTCACGTACAACAGACCAATGCAGGTTTAAAGGCAAAACTTGCAGGAAATGCAGCAAAGAAGGTCACGTACAAAGAGCACATCAGGCAGAAAAAAAATAGACTGCCCAGGGAAGGGTAAAGCTAAAAAGTCAAGTTTTAGTTTCAAACAGAGACCTAATCTGCATGCTGTTGATGACGACTTTGATAACGATGTAAATGATACAGGACTATGTAGCCTTGAGTTTTACCATGTGAAAAATAAGAGTAGACAAACAAAACACACAAAATTCTGGAAGAACAAAGCAGGTCAGGCAGCATCTATGGAAAAGTGTAAACAGCTGATGTTATGGGCCGAGGCCCTTCAACAGGAACATCCTGATAGACAAGCAGAATGGCCTACACCAGAAATGGAGGGCAAATGAACTAAAATGGACTTGGACACCACTGGCTCAGCTGTTTCAGTCATTTTACAAAATGAGATTGAATGGCATTTCAAAGATACTGAACTGAAGCCTGAAGAAATCAAGCTAAGAACTTATAATATATAAGGGCTGAATTAGGCCATTTGGCCCATCAAGCCTGTCTGCCATTTCATCATGGCTGAACCATTTCCCTCACAGCCCAGTCTCCTGCCTTTTCCCCATATCCCTTCATTCCCTGACTAATCAAGAATCTATCAACCTCAGCTTTAAATACTCCCAATGACTTGGCCTCCATAGTCGACTGTGACAATGATTTCAGAAGGTTCATCACTCTATGGCTAAAGAAATTCATCCTCAACTCTGTTCTAAAAGGATGTCCCTCTATTTTGAGGCTGCATCCTCTGGCCTTAGTTTCTCCACCTTAGGAAACATGCTCTCCACATCCACTCTATTGAGACTTTTCAACATTTGACGTGTTTCAATAAGATCCCCCCTCATTCTCCTGAATTCCAGTGAGTATAGGCACAGAGCCATCAAACACTCCTCATATGATGAGCCTTTCAATCCCAGATCATTTTTGTGAAACTCTTTTGAACCCTCTCCAATATCAGCACATCCTCTCTAAGATAAGGGGGTCAAAACTGTTCACAATATTCCAAGTGAGACCTCACCAGTGCCTTATAAAGCCTCAACATTATATCTTTGCTTTCATATTCTAGTCCTCTCAAAATGAATGCTGACATTGCATTTGCCTTCCTCATCACCGACTCAACCTGCAAATTATCCTTTAGGGAATCCAGCACAAGGATTCCCAAGTCCAAAAAGGATCAAGTGTCTTCCTGGTGGATATGATGAATAAAGTCTTCTTGCGCTTCCAGCTGGGTACAGGTATCGATTATAACCAACGTTTCGATGACAAACTCTGCCATCTTCAGACATGCATTATCCCTGAAGAAGATGGCAGAGTTTGTCATTGAAACGTTAGTTAATACCTGTACCCAGCTCAAAGCCCAAGAACAGTTTATCTGACTCCCAAATCTTTTTGTTCTCAGATTTTTGAATTTTCTCTCCATTTAGAAAATAATCTACCCTTTTGTTTCTTCTACCAAAGTGCATATCCATACAAACATGAGGAAATCCGCAGATGTTGGAAATTCAAGGACCACACACAAAATGATGGTGGAACGCAGCAGGCCAGGCAGCATCTATAGGAAGAAGTACAGTTCACGTTTTGGGCGGAGACCCTTCATCAGGACTAACTATATCCATACACTTCCTGACAGTGTATTCTGCCTGCCTCTTCTTTGCCCATTCCCCTAATCTGTCTATGTCTTTCCGTGGCCTCTCTGCTTTCTCAATACTACCTGTCCCTCCACCTATCTTTGTGTCATTTGCAAACTTGGCCACAAAGCCATCAATTCCAAATAACTGGCATTTACCGTAAAAAGAAGTGGCCCCAACACAGACTCCTATTGAACACCACTAGTCAGCAGCAGCCAAGTAGAAAGGCTCCCTTTCGTCACACTCTTTGCCTCTTGCCAATCAGCCACTGCTTTATCCATGCTGGAGTCTTTCCTGTAATACCATGGGCTCTTAACTTGATAAGCAGTCACTTTGTCAAAAAGTCTAAATACACTAATTCCACCAAGTATCCTTTGTCTACCCTGGTTATTATTTCTTCAAAAAATTTCAACAGTTTTGTCAGGTAAGATTTCCCATAAGGAAACCATGCTGACTATGGCCTATTTCATCATGTGCCTCTAAGTACCCTGAAACCATATCCTTAACAATCAACTCCAATATCTTCCCAACAACTGAGACTAGTCTAAAATGTCCTTTTATTCTGCCCTCTCCCTTCTTGAAGAGCGGAGTGACATTTGCTACTTCCCAGATTTCCAGGATCAAGCCAGAATCCATTGATTCCTGAAAGAGCATTACTGTTGCCACCACAATCTCTTCAGCCACCTCTTTCAGAATCCTGGGGTGCAGAGCATCTGGTCCAGGTGACCTTCAGAGCTTTCAGTTTCTCAAGCACCTTCTCCCTAGTAATGGCAACTTCACTCATTTCTGCCTCCTGATACTCTTGAACTTCTGGCATACTGTCAGTGCCTTCTAAAGTGAAGACAGATGCAAAATACTATTTAGTTTGTTCACTATTTCCTTGTCCCCAATACCAGCTCTTCAGCATCATTTTCCTGTGATCTGATACCTACTCTTGTCTCTTTAATACTTTATGTGTCTGAAGAAACTTTTGGAATCCTCTTTAATATTATTGGCTAGCTCATCTTTGCATTCCATCTTCTCCTTCTTCATGACATTTTTAGTTGCATTCTGTTGGTTTTTAAAAGCTTCCCAATCCTCTCACTTCCCATTAGTTTTTGCTTTATTATATGTCTTCTTTTTGGCTTTTCTGTTGGTTTTGACTTCTCTTGTCAGTCACAGTTGCGTTATCCAGTATTTAGAATTCTTCTTCTTTGGGATGTATCTATCTTGTTCCTTCTGATTTCTACCAAAAACTCTTAACATTGCTGCTCTGTTGTCATCCCTGCTAATGTTTCCTTAGAATCAATTTTGGTCATCTCCTCTCCCATCCCTCTGTAATTCCTTTTACTCCACTGTAATACTGATACATCTAACTTCAGGTTCTCCTTCTCAAATTGTAGGGTAAATTCTATCATATTATGATCACTGTCTCCTAAAGATTCCTTCATCTACAAAGATAGATGGAGGAGCGGGTAGTGTTGAGGAAACAGAGAGCCTGCAGAGAGACTTAGATAGTTTAGGGGAATGGGCAAAGAAGTGGCAAGTGAAATACAATGTTGGAAAGTGTATGGTCATGCACTTTGGTGGAAGATGTAAATGGGCAGAGTATTATTTAGATGGGGAAAGAATTCAAAATACAGAGATGCAAGCGGACTTGGGAGTCCTTGTGCAGGATACCCTAAAGGTTAACCTCCAGGTTGAGTTGGTGGTGAAGAATGTGAATGCAATGTTGGCATTCATTTCTAGAGGTATAGAATATAAGAGCAGGGATGTGATGTTGAGGCTCTATAAGGTACTCGTGAGACCACATGGAGTATTGTGTGCATTTTGGGCTCCTTACTTTGGAGAGGGTTCAGAGAAAATTCATGAGAATGATTCCAGGAATGAAAGACTTACCATATGAGGAACATCTGGCAGCTCTTGGGCTGTATTCTCTGGAGTTTAAGAGAATGAGGAGGGATCTCATAGAAACATTCCAAATGTTAATAGGCCTGAACAGTTTAGAAATGGCAAAGTTATTTTGCATGGTAGGGGAATCTAGGTCAAGAGGTACAATTTCAGGATTAAGGACATCCATTTAGAACAGAGATGTGGAGAAATTACTTTAGTCAGAGGGTGATAAATCTGTGGAATTTGTTGCTACGAGTGGCTGTGGAGGCCGTTATGGGTGTATTTAAGGCAGAGATAGATAGGTTCTTGATTAGCCAGGGTATCAAAGAGTGAAGGTAGGGGAGTGGGGATGACTGGAAGAATTGGATCAGCCCATGATTGAATGGCAGAGCAGACACAATGGGCTGAATGGCCTGCTACTGCCCCTACACCTTATGATTTTATCATCTCACCTTAAGTTCTCTAATCAATTTCAGTTCATTACACAACAACCAATCCACAATAGTTCATCTCTTAGTGGGCTCAAACACAAGCTGCACTAAAAAAGATCTCTTAAGCATTCTACAAATTCCCCCTCTTGGGATCCAGCACCTATCAGATTTTCCCAATCTACTTGCATATTGAAATCCCCCATGACTATCTTAGCGTTACCCTTTTTGGCTATGAAATCTGCCACGAAATGCCGCGTTTTTTATCTTCAGCCACAGACCTAAGTGAAATTGTCACTTCTTCTCATGATCCTGCTAATTGGGTTCAACTCTAAAATGCTGGAGAAAACATAACTGCTGTGGTAATGATAGTCATAACAGTGAAATGCAACCAAAAAGCTACATTGGGCTTGTATGTGGTAAAAACAGAGGACCAGCATTATGTGGCTGTGATTGACTGAGACAACGGCAACTTGACTGGAGATCCAACCACTATTTGCATGCCACATCCCCTGCAATAGTGCCAACTGAAAATGAATTAAGAAAGGTACTGGATGATGCCATATCAGTGTTCAAGGATGGCATTGGAAAACTCAGACATATCAAGGGTAAAATAATCTCAAATGACCAGAACATATGTGTCAAGGAAGCTACCTTAGAATTACATCTGTCACAGACAGGACTTATATGACAATAAAAATTAGCTAACTTATCCTTAGACATATGGGCCCTATGAACCACCTTAAATTGTATCAAAGTGTGTCTAGCACACATTGAAGAAGTGCTAACTAGTTGGAGAATTTTCTCCCATTTCTCTATAGGTAAAGATATCTGAAATACTCTTTCCCATTCATTCTTAATTTTATCAGATGTACTTAGACGTATTTTCATAATCAGATCATAAATAATTGCTATTAAACTCTTCTGATAAGGGTTTAAACCAAAAATATTTTCCTGTAACTTCAATTTGGTGTTGTATCAGAAAAGTAGGTAAAATAACATTAAAAAAGTTTCTAATCTGTAAATATCTGAAAAAATGTGATCTAGGCAAATTGTATTTATTAGACAACTGTTCAAAAGACATGAGACAGTTATCCATGAATAAATCACGAAAACATGTCATTCCCTTCGTTTTCCATAAAAGGAAAAACTTGATCAGTTCTGGATGGTTGGAAGAAAAAACGAGTATTGGGAAAATATTGGAAAGACATTTTTGATATTATTTCAGTAGTTTTGCGTATCGATTTATAACCTCATACTACTACTGCAATTTCTGGATTACCAATGATGGACTCTAGTCAATTATCCCCTTCAGCTTGCCATTTGATTGCATTTGTTACATTAATAGCCAGAAGATCCATTTTATTTAAATGGAAAGATTCTAATCCCCCTACTACATTTCAACGGTTTTCCCAAACTATAACGTGTTTAAACTTAGAAAAAAACAAGGAGTGGTACTATCGATCCTTCGGTTAAATTTGAGGAAACTTGTAGGCCATTTATTCAACATTTTCATATGACGTAAGCTGACCTTTTCTGAATCCTTCTCAATAAATTTTTGTTCGTTCATAGAGGAGCGGAGCTAATGACAAATAATGATTTTAACTGATGAAACATGGCAGCCCAGCTTTTGTTTTGTTTTGTTTTCTTTTTTTTAAAATTTTTTTTAGTTTAGGGGGACTTTTTTGTATAAATTTTTTTGAATCTTTTTTATGTTCAGTTATTAAGAGATTGGGAGGCTTAGATTACAGATGTTACTCGGAGTCTGTGTCGGTATACGTTAACCGTTATTAATATAATCCCAATCTCTTTGTATCATTATCAGTTATGTTTATCAATTTGAAACTTAATAAAAAAGATTGAGAAATAAATAAAATAATGTTAAATGAAAATACCACACTCAAGTTTTGCAAAGTCCATCCAGTTTTTTTATACCATCTGTGATAAAGTAGCCAGTGACCTAGATAGCATGGAGGCTGAAGGAATTCATTCCAAGGCTGAGTGGAACTCCTGGGCAATGTCAGTAATCACAGTAGCCAAGAATGAGTCTGTCAGGATCTGTGGTGATTTTAAGGTTGTCATTATCCCAGTACTGACAGTAGATCAATACCCTCTGCCCAGGATAGAGGATATCTTTGCAAACTTTTCTGGAGGAAAACACTTCAGCAAAGTGGACTTAGTTGAGGACTACTTGCAGGAAGAAGTCCAAAGTGTTTCTCACCATAAACACTCACAAAGGGCTTTCTTCGCTGTAATAGGTTTATATTTGGAGTACTGTCTGCATCTGCACTCTGGCAGAAAGGTATGCACCAGGTGCTGCAAGGCTCCCAAGCACTCAGTGTTACCTGGATGACATCACTGTTAACAGTGAGGATAACAAGGAACATCTCCAAAACCATGTTAAAAAAAATTAAGAGATTATGGGCTCAGAGCACAACGAGACAAATGTAAATTCTTTAAACTAAGCATTACTGTACTTACTGTGGTCACACAATTGATGCACAAGATTTACACAAGTGTGCTGAGAAAATTCAAACAGTGGCGGATACCCCAAGGCCAAAGGATGTGTCACAGTTACTCTTCTTTTTAGGATTTGTCAATTACTATTAAAGGCTCTTGCCAAACTTGGCTACTGTGCTCCATCCCTTGAACTCATCATTACAGATCAGGCTTTCTGAAAGACAAAGGAAATAGGGCCATCAGACACTGTACTCGGACATTATTATCCACATCATCCAGTGAAACTTGTCTGTGATGGCTCGCCTTATGGTACATGTGCAGGCATGTCAGATGTTATGAGTGATGGAAGTGATTGTTCCTGAGCCTTTGCATCACCATCCCTTACCACTGCAGACAAAAATTATGCACAGATAGATGGAGAGGTCTTGAGTCTAGTTTGGGATATAAAACTTTTTAACCAGTACTTGTATGAGAGGAAGTTGATCATTACTGGTCATCACCAAAGAGTCCAAAGAGTCTATCACAATCGCAACGATGGGCTCTGTTTCTTGGAAGACACATTTACAAGATCAAATCCAAGAGGACAACTAATTATGGAAATCCTGTTGGATTGTGCCATTTTCTTCTGGAAAAGGAAATAACTGAAAATTTTACAAAAGCGGACACTCCCCTTGACGTATTCTCCCTAATGCAATCGAAAGTCTCATTATTGTGGCAGAGATGTTACATATGGAAAACAGAAAAGATCCCACACTGTCTTAGGTCTATGTGTCACCAAAAAGGGCTGCAATTTGCAGCAGAAACTCCGACACCCCCATTTTTACCAGCACCAGGATTGCCCTTGATGGGGGTTACCTCATGTGGGGTTGAGGGTTGTTGTACCATTCAAGCTGAGAGCAAAAGCGTTGGAGGAGCAACATGCTGTCATCTGAGTACGGTCAAAATAAAAGCTCTGGTTCAAAGATTTGTCTGGTGACTTGGGATAGATCAGCATAGAAAACAGCTTGCCAGGCATTTTTTGAGATGCCAACACATCCAGGAGAAAGGTGCCCAGAGCTGTCAGAGCCTGAACCTGCAGTCCCAGAGTCAACTCCGACAACCACCACCAAAGATGAGATCGTTTCACAGCCACAAATCTCACCTGTCAAGCAGATTTGTCTGTAAGTTGTCAAGCACCTTATCAGGAAACACATTATCCCACAAGAGTAAGAAATCCTCCACAGTGATTAAACCCTTAGGCCTGATGGAACAATTTAACATTTACTATGCTGCGGAAGTCTATATAGTAGTTGTATTATATAGTCTACTGTGCAAGATAAGCAGAGAGCAGTACATTGCATATCTGAGTTGAGATGCATTCTATATTGAGTTGCAGTTGATAGTTAAGCAGGGAGGAGTTCAGTATATTTAATATTTGAGTAATATTGTAAATATGTTGTTTGATTAAGCATTCTTTGTTTGTTTACATAATTTATTAAAGAAGTATGTGAATGGCATACGCTATTACAACATTACACCATATGTGAACGCCACTCTAAAAGAGATATTAGAGCATGCAAGTTCCTGGGTTCCCACATTTTCCTTTTGATTCATTTCTGAAGTTACAAAACATAATGTTAGTCAGTATCAAATTCTGGGAGACATGTAAAGTAACAGTTAGCATAATGCTTTACAGCATTAGGCTTTGGAGTTCAATTCCCTTTGCTATCTGTAGGAAGTTTGTCTGTTCTCCCTGTGGCCGCATGGGTTTCCTCCGGGTGGTCTGGTGTCCGTCTGCATTCTGAAGACATATGGGTTAGTGTCAATAAGTTTTTGGCATCTTTGTTGGCGCTGGATGCATGGTGACACTTGTGGGCTGTCCCTCCCAGCAAACCTCAGACTCTGCTGGTTGTTGACATTTCACTGAATGTTTTATGTTTCAATGTATCTATGAAAAATAAAGCTAATCCTTTAGTTCTTTAAATTGGATCTGCATGTTCCAGCTAACATCCCCCCCCCCCCACTTAACCTTGCACAGCTGAGCAGACATTTGGTGTAGGAAGGAAGCCCTCCCCCCACCTCCAATCCCCCAGTGCTATTTAAAGGCATCTTCAATTACTGGCTGTTTAGCTGCTGATTGATTTTTGCTGGCTGTTGCTATGATTCTACAAGTGTTTGGTCCTTTTCATAGTGGTCTCACGTTGCGGCAGTCCATGGGGACTGGTTTGGCAGGTGCTGAAGGACTGTGAGCTGCCTTCAAGGTTCCTGCATGAATCTAAGTGCCCTCAGACACAGTGAATCAGTGGACTCTCCTCTTGAGGGACAGGGGGTTGAGGTGAGGGGGGGGGTTGATGTCACAGAGGAGGAGGTATGGAGGGTGGAGCTGCTGGGTGTGGAATGTTGTCTGCAGGAGTTCTTGTGACCACCAGCAGTGAATCACACATGTCAGTGCTTGGTTTACTGCCAGACCTCTGATCTTTTCATCCTGAGATCACTGTTACATCTGTCATCCAACATCACACAGCTTTCTCTGCAAAAGCCAGAACTGCCATAATAGAAAGCACCCGAACCAAACTCATTGTTGAAATTGTGATTGTTGATCTACTGATCACCCTGCTACCTCCCCTCAGTCCCAATCTTTCATATCGTTTTGCCTTACCAGAGCAAGATGGGACATGTGGTGAGTGCTGCCTCAAACACAACCTCCCATACAGCATCAGTAAAACCGAGGAAGTGGAAAGTCAAACATGCACCAGTCTACTTAGGGGGATCAGTGTTGGAGAAAGTCAAAGGCTTCAAATGGTTGGGCATTAACATATTAGTTGGCCTCTCCAGGGCCCAGCCGGTGGCTGCAATCACAAGGATGGCACACCAGTGTCTTCACTTTCTTAGGAAGTTCTGGAGATTTGGCTTGCCACCTACAGTAGAACAAACTTTCTACAGAAGTACTGTTGTAGGTATCCAGACTGCTTGCATCATGGTCTGGTAAGGCAATTCAAAAGCGCAGGAACCTTGTGAATTCAGACCAATGTATCACAAGTACATTCCACACCATCAGTAGTATCTGTAGGAGAAGCTTCTACACAAAGGCGACATCTGTTGTTAAAGATATCCACCATGCCTTCTTCTTGCAGCTACCACTGGACAGGAAGCCTGAAGTTCCATATGACCAGGTTCAAGGACAGTTACTTTCCCTTCAACCAATTGTTTCTTGAAACCAACCAGCGTAACCCTAATCACCACAGCGTAACAGCTCTATAACTACTTTGATCACTTTGCACTAAAATAGATACATATTGTTCTGTGTTCTTGTAAATGTGCTCTTTCTTGTAGAATTGTGAGTAATTTTTGATTTTTCTTGTCAATGCTGCTTAAAAACTGTCATAAGCTCTTGATGCTGCTGCAAGTAAACTTTTCATTGCACCTGTGCACAAATGCATTTGCGCAAATGAGAATAAACTCAACTTTAATTTTGATTTTGACTTTGATCTCAATGCAGTGCTGGTTGTAGATTCTCAGCTTCAGTGGAAGAAACTGTGGGTAGGCTTGCACAAGCTCTGGTCCTAGAATGGTCCATTTCAGCTCAGTCTGGATGCAAAGTTCCGACCAGAAACATTGTCAGCCCCTCCCATTCCTAAGATGTTGCTTGACCCGCTAAGGTCCCCCAGCAGATTGTGCTCGGTCCAGACTGCACGATTTTGACAGGGGAAGTGACAGTCAGCAGCAAAGGTACTGGAGGACAGGTCGTGATGGGAAGATGTGTGTCTAGTGGAAGGACAGGATGTTCCTGCAGGCAGGATACATTGTGGGCTGGTGACCTCCCGGGTTGGTAAGTCCTGGGGTTGGAGGTCTGTGTGAATCTGGAGGCCGAAGCCTGGATTTCAAAGTCTCAGAACAAAGAGGGAAGAAGGGAGGTGGATCCTGGGAGATCCTGCATTTTGCAACGGACAAAGTGGTCCCCCAATCTATGTCTGTTCTCACCGAAGTAGAGGAGGCCGCACCGGTAGCACCAGATACAACAGATGAAAGACAAGGTGAAGGGTCACCTCATTTAGAAGGACTGTTTGGGACCATGATTGGTGATGAGGGAGGAGGTGTAGGGGCAGGTGTAACACTTGTCATGCATGCAGGGATAAATGCCAGGAAGGAGATCAGTGGGAGGGACATGTGGACAAGGGAGTCAGGAAAACAGCAATCCCTTCGGAAAGTGGAGAGGGATGTGAATTTGATATGCTTAGTGGTGGGATCCATTTGGAGATGATGGAAGTTATGGAGAATGATGTGCTGGATATGATAAACTGGCAAACTTCCATCTCAATCAAGAGTCTAACCACCATCCTAGGCATTCATTAGCGTTGCCTCCAAGTCCCCAGTCATAAAATGCTCAGGGTCGCCATTGACTGGAAACTCAGATAGAGCAGCTGCAAACATGCAAGAGCAAGTCGGAGCATCGTGCAGGAGTCATTCACCCCTGATACTGTAAGAGAGCAACACACCCCACGCTCACCCTGTAATGGGAAAAATATTATTCATCTGGAAAGAATGTATGAAAGATGTACAATGATGTTTTGAGGACTCGAAGCACTGAACTATAGGGAGAGTTTGGATGGGCTGGAACAAACTATGTTAGGTCACACGGGATTTAGAGGGCGCTAGCAATGTGGGTTCAGAATTGGATCAATGATAGGAAGCAGATGGTGATTCCTGAAGGATGATTCTCTGACTGGAGGCCCATGACTAGTGGGTTAACCCCTGGGTTCAGTGTTGGGACCTCTGTTATTCATTATTTATGTAAATAATTTGGATATGAATGTAAGTAACACGATTAGTAACTTTGTTGATGATACCATATTAGAGTGTTTTATTGACAGTGAAGCAGGTTACAATAAATTGCAAAGGGATCTTCATCAGTTAGGGAGATGTGCAGAGGAGTGCAAAGTGAAGTTTAACTTAAATACATATGAGGGGATGCATTTTAGACAGTCAAACCAGGGTAGGACCTGTGCTGGGAACAGCAGGGCACTAACAAGTGTTGTGGAATACAGTGGAACAGAGGGACCTGGCAGTACAGGTGCACAGATCACTGAAAGCAGCTGCACAAGTAGACAGGATGGTGAAGAAAGTGTTTAGTATGCTAACCTTCATCAGTCAGGCCATCGAGTTTAGAAATAGGGACATTATGTTGCCGTTATGTAAGTCATTGGTGACACTGCACATGAAGTATCATGTACAATTTTGGTCTCCCTGTAATTGGAAAGACATTGTCAAGCTGGAGAGGTGTAAGAAAGATTTATGAGAATGTTGCCTTAGTTATAGAGATGCTGGATCTTTGATCCTCGGAGAATAGAATGAAGGGTGATTTCATTGAAGTTTATAAAAGCATGAGAGGTAGAGATAAAGTCATAGTCTTTTCTCCAGGATTAGTGAATCCAAAACTGGAGGGCACAGATACAAGAGGGAAAAAAAGGGGAGAGGTTTAAAAGAGACTTGAGAAATAACATTTTTACACCGTGGGTCGTGAGTACCTGGAATGAGCTGCCAGAAAAGATGGTTGAGGTTGGTACAATTTCAACATTTAAGAAACATTTGGATAGGTCCATGGAGGAGGGGGAGACTTTGAGGGTTATGAGGTGAATGAGGACAACTGGGACTAGCACGGACGATACTAAGGTTGGCATAGACCAACTGCACTGAAGGACCTGTTTCCATCCTGTATTACTCTATGATTCTATGATGCTGTGACTTTTTTCCTTTGAATGTAGGAAACTGAGAGGTGATCCGAGAGAGGTATATAAAGTCATGAGGGGCATAGATAGAGTGAATGCACAGTCTTTACCTCATAGTTGAGGAATCAAGAACTAAGGACATAGGTTTAAGGTGAGAGGGAAGTGATTTAAGGTAACAGGCCTAGTGGAAACCTGGTAGGGCTCTGAAAAACTGTGGCTGTTGTGTTCAAGGACATTTTCAATCTCTCATAGGAACAGTTGGGGGTTACCACCTGCTTCAAGGGGCAATAATCATACCAGAGCCCAAGGAGAAATAGCATCTATATATTTGCTGATGTTACAATGATACAGGAGTGAGATATACCAGTTAGTTAAGTGATGTCGCAGCAACAACTTTGCACTCAAGGTCAGCAAGACCGAAGAGCCGATTGTCGAATTCAGGAAGGATAAGACGAGGGAACACAAACCAATCCTCATGGAGGGATCAGAAGTGGAGTGAGCGAGCAATTTCAAATTCCTGGGTGTCAATATCTGAGGACCTAACCTGGATGCAACATACTGATGCAATTATAAAGAAGGCAGGACAACGGCTATATTTCATTCGGAGTTTGAGGAGATTTGATTTGTCAACTAAAATACTCAAAAACCTCTACAAATGTACCATGGAAAGCATTTTGACTGGCTGCATCACTGGCATATGTCATGAAATTTGTTAACTTAATGACAGCAGTACAATGAAATACATGACTAACAAATATAGAGAAAAACGAACTGTCTATTAAATAGTTAAGTTAAAATAAGTAGATCAACATGACAGAGATAAAAAAAAGTAGTGAGGTAGTGTTCACGGATACAATGTCCACTTAGATATCAGATGGCAGAGGGGAAGAAGCTGTTCCTGAATTGCTGAGTGAGTTTCTTCAGACTTCTGTACCTCCTTCCCAATGGTAACAGTGTGAAGAGGGCACATCCTGGGTGGTAGGGGTCCTTAATGGAGGACACTGCCTTCCTAAGACACCACTTATTGAGAAGCTTGGGTACCTTGGAGGCCCATGATAGAGCTGTCTAATCTTAATATTTCCTGTAAGTTATTTTGATCTTGTGCTGTAGCAATTGCTGGCAGAATTTCAGATGGTGACGAGAAGGCATACAGGAGCGAGATATATCTGCTAATTGAGTGGTGTTGCAGCAACAATCAGTGCTAGGAGCACAAAAGAATTGATTGTGGACTTCAGAAAGGGTTGGATGAAGGAACAGACACTGGACCTCATAGAGGAATTAGAAGTGGAAAGAGTGAGCAATTTCAAGCATGGGTGTCATCATCTCTGAGGATCTATCCTGGACCCAACATATTGATGCAGTGTGGTGAACTACATGTACCTGTCTGGACACACCCCCCGCTGACTGCTCCTGTGGCCCCTCCCACTGACTGTGGCTCCTCCCACAGACCCCAGTATAAAGGCGATTGAGGTCTGAGCCCGACCCTCAGTCTCCAGGATGTAGTATGGTGGTCAACTATTGCTTGTTCTTTCTTCCAGTCAATAAAAGCCGATATCTCGCCTTCATGTCTCAGAGAGAGTTATTGATGGTGCATCATGCAGTTACAAAGAAGGCACAGCAACAGCTATATTTATTGAAATAGAAGCTGCAGAAAGTAGTGAACACAGCCGGCTCCATCATGGGTACTAGCCTTCCTAGCGTCCAGGACATCTTCAAGGAGCGAAGCCTTAAGAAGGTGGCATCCATCATCAAGTACCTCCATCACGCGGGACATGCTCTTTTCCCATTGCCACCATCAGAGAGGAGGTACAGGAGCTTGAAAGCACACACTCAACGATTCAGGAACGGCTTTGTCCCCCGTCATCTGATTTCTGAATGAACACTGAGCCCATGCATACTTGCTCACTACTTAGTTTTGCTCTGCTTATTTAATTTAACTTTTATATATATGTAACCCACAGGCTATGTCGGCTACATAAGTTAAGGGAAGACAATCTCTGGCCCCACCAAGTGTATGAGATTGACGTGCAAAGCCTCCTGTTTGTGCAGATGCTGCGTGATGTGTTACCCTGTTACAAATCAGAACCACAAAATAATAGACAGTACACCATATGCAACTAAACAATTTAACTATATAATTCTTAATTTGACTAAAGGGTTGGTAAAGAAAACAAAAAGAAAAGGGCCCATTTTAATGAAGCAGTCTAATGGTGCACGAATTGAAGTTCACGATTTCTCTTTCGACAATCCTCCATCAATTTCCCTGGGATTCATCGACTCCCAGCCCCATCCAAGTCCACTCCTTTCTGGTGTCTTCTCTCTCCATCTCCCGCTGAACAAAGGACCCAGCTCACACAGCACAAAAACACACTCCCCTCCCCTCCCATTCCAAAGCAGCCGTTATCTCTAACCACAACCCAAACACTGTTTCTACAGAAAGACCATTATGCCAGCAGTGAAACCTTTCCCAGTGTGTTACACTCTCCCCCCACCAAAATTAGTCATGTCCTCATGACATTGAGATAATTTGCCAACCCTTCATGCAAAGCACAAAGTCCAACCCAGGTGAAAAAGGCAGTGACATAGCTCCCCAAGGCAGTAGGCACCACACTCTGTCCCCCGGTGCTACATAAACAAAGGTTGATAGGTAACCTCGCCTTGCGCCCAAACATCAGATAATATGGCAAGTACCTGATTGCTTCATTTCGTGTACAGTTGTAACAGTGGACCAGATGTCCAATGTGTTGACTCCACTTGGTCTTCTTGCTGATTTCCAAAGTTCCAAACATGTCTAGCAGGTCTGATTAGACCTTGGGGGCTGGGGATCGCCCTGCAGGCGATATGCAATAGTCCTCAGCTTCTTGACTCCAAGCATGCTCAGTAACTCATGTATGAGCCCACATTCAAACTCTCATCCCACATCACTATGTATCCACCTGGAGAAGCCATAATAAATGAAATACATCTCCCATATCACTTTGGCCACCATATCTGGTCCTTGGTAGGGAAAGCTTGCGCATATCTGATGTAGTGATCCGTGATGAATAAGTCATTCACCATGTTGCTGTGATCTGGCTCTATTAACAGGAAATCCACACACACCAGGTCCATGGGCCTCGCAGGCAGTGTCTTCCTCTATATGCATCGAATGCACGACTTGCAGTATTCTTCAACCAACAGATTAATTTGGGGCCAATAAAACCAATCTCTGAGCAATCCATAGGTCTTCTCAACCCCCAAATATCCAGAATCATTATGAAACGAGTTCAACACAATCCTCCAATAATTCTCTAGGCAGAACCAGCTGGGAATGCCGGGGTTGGTCCAGGGGCAACTTGACCCGGGATAGGATCTGGTTCCTCAACTCCAATCTGGGCCTTTCTCACAGTAATGGAGGCACTGCAGTGTGTTACGTCTTCTCCGCTTGGGCCACATCTCCCTTTTCGACCACTGACCAAATGGTACCGATGTCTGGGTCATCTCGCTGAGCAGCTGCCACTTCTCCAGGATGTAATTCCGGTAACTGATTTGTCTTCAGAGCAGTCAGGTTACAGTAAGCTTGTGGAATGGCATCATCAGAAGCTCCCAGTTGATCTATCACTGAACAAAGGACCCGAATCACCTCAGTGTCGGGCACACAGCACGAAAACACCCTCCCCTCACTGGACAGCTCTCATTCCAAAGCACCCGTTATCTCTAACCACAACCCAAACGCTGCCTCTGCAGAAAGACCAGTATGTTAGCAGTGAAATCTTTCCTAGCATGTTACGTATACATAATTAAATTTTCATTTTTTCTCACCCCTTATGGGTGGTGTGCATGTGTATTTTTTCTCTCAGCCTCAGGTCCTCTACCAGAGGCCTGGAGTTTGAGGGATCGGCGCAGTATCCTTGCTGTTCCTGGTAGTGCGTTCTTCTGGACCGAGATCCCAGATGTTGTTCCTCGGATTTATTGGAACCACTCTCCACGTCCAGGTGTCACAGCTCCAAGTTCTCCTATCGCCATAGGGATTACTCTGGCTTTAAACTTCCACATCCTTTCTATCTGCTTCTTCAAGCCATGGTATTGCTCCAGCTACTCATATTCTTTCTTCATGATGTTACTGTCATTTGGGATTGCCACATCTACTACTATAGCTTTCTTCATTCTTTGTCCAGTATTACTATGTCTAGATGGTAGGCCAGTTGCTGCTGACCAGTCTGTATTTGGAAGTCCCACAGGATCTTAGCTCTGTCATCCTCCACTACTTACTCGGGTGCTTCCCACTTGGATTTGGAAGTGTCCAGTCCATTCTTAGCACAGATATTCCTGTACACAATTTCCGCAACTTGCTTGTGTCGTTCAGTTCATGGTGTTCCTTCCTGGATTTTGCACCCCACTATTATCTGCTGGATGGTTTTAGTAGATTTATTGCACAGTCTGCATCTTGTGTCTTGTCTGGTGTGATAAATACCTGCCTCCATTGCTCTTGTGATCAGTGTCTGATCTTGTGCAGCCATGAGCAATGTCTCTGTGCTGTCCCTCAGCCCTGCCATTTCCAGCCATTGGTAGGATTTTCTCATGTCAGCCACCTCTAATACCTGCCAATGGTAAATCCAGTGTGGTGGCTTGTCCTGCCATGGCCTCTGATCCTCTGGCTCTGCTTCACCCACTTCCATTTCCATGTCCCTATCTGCTGTCTGATGCTTCTCCCAGCAGGTTGTCCTTAGGCGCCATCTTCCTGACATACCCTTGGATGTTTTGCATTTCTTCAAGGACTGTGGCCTTGACACTTCCAAGTCCCCATCCTCTTTTATTCTGGAGGGTGTACAGTTGCTCGATCTTGGACTTTGGATGGAATCCTCCAAAGGATTCCATATTGATAGTAGTTTCTGGGTCTTGACGTCAGAGGTTTCCAATTCGTTCCTTGGCCGGCACACTATTGCGGCTGAATATCTGATGACTGGTAGGGCCAATGAGTTGATGGATCTGGTCTTGTTCTTCCCATTCAGCTGGCTTTCTAGGACCTGTCTCACTCTTTGGAGGAACTTGGATGTTGCAGTCTACCTTGTGTTCTCATCGTGGCTTCCATGCGCCTGCAGGATCCCCAGGTATTTGCATCTGTCCTGCACATCTGGTATGTGGCCTTCAGGTAACGCGACTCCTTCAGTCCGGATGAGTTTGCTTCTTTTCACCACCATCCGGCTGTTTCCAGTCCAAGTGACATCCCAATGTCTCTGCTGTACACCTTTCTCAGGCAGATTAGTGAGTCAATGTCTCTTTCATTTGTGGCTTACAGCTCGATCTCACTCATGTACAGGAGATGGCTGATGGTCACTCCACACTTGAACCTGTACCCATATCCACTCTCTGAGATGATCTGGCTGAGGGGGGTCAAGCCTATGCAGAACAGCAGTGGGGACAGTGCATCACCCTGGTGTATTCCACAACCGATAGTCACTTGCGCCATTGGCTTTGAGTTAACTTCTAGCACTGTCCTCCAATAGCCCACTGTTCTTGATGAAGGTCCTCAGTGTCTTGTTGACCTTGTATAGAGACAGACAAGCCAGAATCCATGTGTTGGGCATTGCGTGTATGCTTTCTGGTAGTCGATCCAGGCTGTGCCTAGGTTGGTTTGCCCGATCATAGAGTCTTGTATGACAGCTTTATCTACCAGTCCATCACAGCTGTAGATGGCTAGCAATGGGTAGCAAGTATGAAGAATTGGACATCATCAGGGCCTAACATGATCCACACCTATTTGTTGAAGAAACTAACAGCATTACATACATGGCTGGCAGCTCAAATGAACCTACTGCTTGAAGCAGGCTCCTACCCTCACTGGCTAACTTAAGGAAGGACAGTACTCATAATGAAGGATCCCTACTAAGGAACAGTACTATCAAACTAACAGCCTGTAACCTGCCTGTCAGCAGCACGGAAGCTCCTATCAGGCATCATAGCCACCAAGCTGAAGGAACATGTGTGTAAATTCCTGAGCCAAGAGGGGGATTGGTAATGGACCCAGAGGTTTCAAGCACCAACATATCTATACTTACTGGTGAGTCACAGTTTTTATTAAGCATTGCATTATACTGCTGTCACACAACAACAAATTTCATGACATATGCCTGTAATATTAAACCTGACTCTGATTCTGATTCTGAATTTAAAGGGCAGTATTTTAACACTGAGGGACTATGTACTGTATATTGAATGAACTGCTAGAGTAAGGGATTAATTCAAATACAATACAAACTTTCAGAAGAAAGTTGGACAGGTACATGGATTGGAAAGTTTTCGTAAGTTATGGACCAGTTGAGCAGAGGAGCCTGTTTCAGTGCTGTACGGCTCTTTGCCTGCCTGGATGAGTGAAGTTCCAGCAACTGTCAAGAAAATATCAACAGCATCTATAGCAATGCAGCTGCTTTATTGGTACCCTCTAGATTAAAAAATAACTTCTTACCTCTGTCCTGAATGGCTGACCTTTTATTTTGTTTGTAGACATGTAAGCCAGGGAAATATCATTCCTGCATCTACCCTGTCAAGCTGCTGAAGAACTTTGTACATTTTGATAAAACTACCTTTCATTCATCCAAACCTAAGAGAATACAGGCCTTGCCTACCTACTGCCTCCTCAAACACAAACTACAGATGAGGAATCAGGCTGGGGAACTAAGTTCTGCTCCCTCCATGTGAGTACAGTCTTCATTAGGGTCGGGGGACAAGGCATCTTGCACAGCTTTCCCACTATCGTCACACCTTGATACCTGGCACAATGCATCTTTATCCTGCTCCTCTATGGTACTGGTGCAACACACAGAAAACGCTACAGGAAATCAACAGGTCAGGCAGCATCTATGGAGGGAACTGAACAGTCAACATTTCGGACTGAGACCCTTCATTGTGTTTCTAGCATCTACAGTCTTCCTTGTGTCTCCCACTTGTGGTGCTGTTTGTGTCTTCCCATTTACTTACTGTTCCTGTGCAGAAGGGTAATTGAGAAACTGATGTATTGGTAATTTGGTTTATTATTGTCACCTGTAACTTTGTTTTGCATGCCATCCATACGGATCTTTTCACCACATTAGTTCTTTGAAGTAGTACAAGGGAAAAGCACCAATAGATCACAGAGTAAATTTCACAGTTACAGAGGACGTGCAGTGGAGGAAGACAATAAGGTACAAATTCAAGATGAGATGGTATGGTGAAGAGTCCATCTAGGGTACCGTTCAATAGTCTTATAACAGTAAGGTAAAAGCTATTCTTGAGGATGGTGGTATTTGCATCTTCTGTCCGATGGAAGAGAGAAGAAGAGAGAGTGTCTGGGATGGATGGGGACTTTGATTATGTTGGCTGCTTTACTGAAGCAGTGGGAAGTGTAAACAGAGTCAGTGGAAGGGAGGCTGGTTTCACTGGACTGGCCAGTGTCCACAAATCTCTGCAGCTTCTTGTGAACTTGGACTGCAGTGGGTTCCAGAATACAGTACAAGTAAACCCCATCTTCTAAAGAGCAGCTAGGTGTAGGCAATAAATTCTAGTCTTGTCAGCAACACCCAGTTACTAAAAAATGACAAGATAAATAAAAACACCTTTAGCAATCTATTGAAGGACAGGGTTGCATTGAGATGCTGCAATGACTGTTGAACATGGTGAGATGCAGCTACATGAGATGTTAGGGAGAGTGGACAATGTGACACCGATCTTCAGACATTACTTCAGAGCAGGTTGCACAAATAGGAGAAAATCTGCAGATGCTGGAAGTCAAGGCAACACACACACACAATGCTGGAAGAATCAGCAGGCCAGGCAACATCAATGGAAAAGAGTAAAGAGTCGATGTTTCAGGCTGCAACCCTTCATCAGAGCTGGAAAAAAAGAGATGAGGTCAGAGAAAGAAGATGGGGGAGGGGAGGTAGGAGTACAAGGTGGTAGGTGACAGGTGAAACTGGGAGAGGGGGAGTGTGTGAAGTTGATTGGTGAAAGAGATAAAGGGCTGGAGAAGGGGGAGTCTGATAGGAGAGCAAGAAGGCCATGGAAGAAAGGGAGGGGTGGAGCACCAGAGGGAGGGATGGAGATAAGGTGAGAGAGGGAAATGGAAATGGGGAATGGTGAAGGGGGGGGGGGGGTTGCTATTACAAAAAAATAAGAGAAATCCATGTTCATGTCATCTGGTTGGAGGCTATCAAAACAGAATTTAAGGTGCCGCTCCTCCAACCTAGGTGAGGCCTCATCTTGGCAGTAGAGGAGGCCGTGGACTGACATGTCAGTATGGGAATGGGTAGTAGAGTTGAAATGGGTGGCCACCAACAGATTCTGCTTTTTCTGGCAGACAGAGCATAGGGGTTCAGCGAAGCCCTATAGTCTCCAAGTCTATGTCGGGTCTCAGCAATATACAGGAGACCACACCAGGAGCACCGGGTACAGTAGATGACCCCAGCGGACTTACAGGTGAAGCGTTACCTCACCTGGAAAGACTATTTGGAGCCCTGAATGGTAGTGAGGGGGAAGATGCAGGGGGAGGTTTGGCACTTGTTTGGCTTTCAAAGATAAGTACAATGAAGGAGATCAGTGGGGAGGTACAAGTGGGCAAGGGAGTCGCATAGTGAGCGATTCCTGCGGAAAGTGCAAAGTTGGGGTGGGGGGAGCAAAAGAGGTGGCTGGTGGTGGGATCCCAGTGGAGATGGCAGAAGTTACAGAGAATTATGTGCTGGATGTGGAGGCTGGTGGGCTGGTAGCTGAGGACAAGTGGAACCCTATCCCTGGCAGTTAGATGGGGTGAGGATAGATGTGCACAAAATGGAAGCGATGTGGGTGAGGGCAGGATTGATGGTGGAGGAAGGAAAGCCCCTTACTTCGAAGAAGGAGGACATCTTATTCATTCTATAATGAAAAGCCTCATCCTGAGGCAGATGGAGCGGAGATGGAGGAATAATGAGAAGGGGATGGCATTTTTACTAGTGACAAGGTGGGAAGAGGTATAGTCCAGGTAGCTGTGAGAATCAGTGGGTTTATAACAGAAATGGGTACGTAAACTGTCTGCAGAGAGAGAGCGAGAAAGGGGGCTCCAGGTTGTTGCTAGATTGGTCCCTGTTCCTTGACCATACAGTGCCTATGAAAAGCATTCAACCTCCCTGAAAGTTTTCATGTTTATTGGTTTACAACGTTGAATCATTGTGGATTTAATTTTGCATTTTTTGATGCTGATGAACAGAAAAAGACTCTTTTGTGTCAAATTGAAAACAGATCTCTACAAAGTGATATAAATTAATTACAAATATAAAGCACAAAATATTTGATTGCATAGTTACTCACCCCATTCAAGTTGGTATTTAGTAGATGCACCTTTGTCAGCAATTACAATCTTAAGTCTGTGTGGATAGGTCTCTATCAGCTTTGCACATCTGAACACCGCAATTTTTCCCCATTCTTCATTACAGAACTGCTCAAGCTCTGTCAGATTGCATGGGGATCGTGAGTGAGCAGCCCTTTTCAAGTCCAGCCACAAATTCTCAATTGGATTGAGGTCTGGACTCTGACTTGGCTACTCCAGCACATTAACTTTGTTGTTTTTAAGCCATTCCTGTGTAGCTTTGGCTTTGTGCTTGGGGTCATTGCCTTGGTGGAAAACAATTCTTCTCTCAGGTCACAGTTCTCATGCAGACTGCATCAGATTTTCCAGCAGGATTTCCCTGTATTTTGCTGCATTCATTTTACCCTCTACCTTCACAAGCCTTCCAGGGCCTGCTGCAGTGAAGCATCCCCACAGCGTGATGCAGACACCACCATGCTTCATGATAGGGATGATGTGTGGCATTTGGCTTATGCCTAACATAGTCTGATGGCCAAAATGCTCGATTTTAGTTTCATCAGACCATGGAAACTTCTTCCAGCTGACTTCAAAGTCTCCCACATGCCTTCTGGCAAACTCTAGCTGAGATTTCATGTGAGTTTTTATTTCAACAGTGGCTTTCTCTTTGCCACTCTCCCACAGTGCGACTGGTGAAGCACCCGGGCAACAGTTAATATGTGTGCAGACTCTCTCATCTCAGCCACTGAAGCTTGTAACTCCTCCAGAGTAGTCATAGGTCTCTTGGTGACCTCTCTCACTAGCCCTGTTGTTGCATGATCACTCCATTTTTGAGGACGGCCTGCTCTACACAGATTTACATCTGTGCCATATTCTTTTCATTTCTTGATCATTGACTGAACTGTACCCTAAGGGCTATTCAGTGACTTGGAAATTTTCTTGTGTTCATCTCCTGACTTGACTGGTGCTTTTCAATAACCTTTTCACGGAGTTGCTTGATGTATTATTTTGCCAGGATACTGACTCATCAGCAGTTGGACCTTCCAGAATAAGGTGTATTTTTACTACAATCAATTGAAACACCTTGACTGCACATGGTGATCTCGGGCCAAAACATCAGCTGTACTCTTTTCCATAGATGCTACCTGGCCTGCTGAGTTCCTGCAGCATTTTGACTGCACCAGTGATGATTTGGTGTGCCATATTAAACAAGGTGAATACATATGCAATCAACTATTTTGTGTTTTATATTTGTAATTAATTTAGGTCACTTTGTAGAGAACTGTTTTCACTTTGACAAGAATAAGTCTTTTTCTGTTGATCAGTCTCAAAAAAAGCCAAATTAAACCCACTGTGATTCAACATTGTAAAACAATAAAACACAAAAACTTCTAAGGGGGCACAAATACTTTTTGTAGGCACTGTAGTCTGACTGGCTTCTTAATGCACGAGAGTTTCACTGTAATGTTGGATCACGGCCCTTCTCTGTCACCTACAATGAGTCATGTAGCCTGAGTAGCAGCTTTAATTCAAATGGAGGGTCATGGACCTGAAACACCCTCTGTCTCTTTAGAACAGGAACAAGCCATTCGTCCCAAGTTAAAGTAAGTCTCTAATCACAAGATTCTGCAGATGCTGGAAATCTTGAGCAACATGTTCAAAGTGCTGGAGGAACTCAGTAAGGCAGACAGATCTATGGAGGGGACTAAACAGTCAATGTTTCAGGCTGAGACCCTTTATCATGTCTAAATCTCTTTAGCCTGTACCTGATCTATATCCCTCCATTCCCTACATTCCCTACTAATTACAAGAGTTTCTAAACTCCACATGTTCTTCATCTCCAAAGAATTTTGGGATCAGGTATGCTCATATAAGTTTTCAGGGAATTATAAATTATTTTATTAATCAGATCTCGAAGTTCAAGAAGTTCAAAGTTCAAAGTAAAGTACATACGTGTCACCATACGCAACTGTGAGATTCTTTTTCTGTGTGCATACTTAGCAAATCTATAAAGAACTATAATCAGGATCTGTAAATTGTAAACAAACTGAAAATGAAGATAATAAATAAATAGCAATAAATAACAAGCATGAAATAAAACTATAAAAGATTCATTAAACAGGTGTAGTTATCTCCTTTTGTTCGACAGCTTGATGTCTGAGGGGTAGTAACTGTTGTTGAACCTGGTGGTGTGAGTCCTGAGGCTCTTGTACCTTCTACCTGATGGCAGCAGAGAGAAAAGAGCATGGGCTGGTGAGGTACTTCGATGATTGATGCTGCTTTTCTACAGCAATGTTTCATGCAAATATGCTCAGTGGTTGGGAGGATTTTGCCCCTGATGTACTGGGCTGAATCCACTACCTTTTGTAGGATTTTCCACTCAAAGGCTTTGGTGTTCCCATATCAGGCCGTAATGCAGCCAGTCAGCACACTTTCCACCGCACACTTATAGGTTTTGATGACATGACAAATCTCTGCAGAATCCTGCGGAAGTAGAGGCGTTGTCATGCTTCCTTCATATGAATTCCTTCATATAAATGCTTCCATTTATATGATGGGTCCAGAGCCGGGTTTTTGAGATAGTGACACCATGCAATTTAAAGTTACTGACCCTCTCCACCTCTGATCCTCTAATGGTTACTGACTCATGGACCTCTGGTTTCCCTCTCCTGAAGTCTACAGTCAGTTCCTTGGTCTTAGTGATATTGAGTGAGAGACTGTTGTTATTACACCACTCAGCCAAGTTTTCAGTCTCCTTCCTGATGCTGATTCAACACCACCTCTGATACAGCCCACAACAGTGGTGTCATCAGCAAACTTGTACATGGTGTTGGAGCTGGACTTAGCCGCACAGCAGCGAGTGTAGAGCAGCGGGTGTAGAGCAGCGGGTGTAGAGCAGGGGACTAAGCACACGTCCCTGCTCCTGTGCTGGAGGAGATGTCATTGTTAATCTGAACTGACAGGTTTACGTTAGGAAATCCAGGATCCAATTGCACAAGGGTAGATCTGAATTAATGGATGACACCTAATGCAGTCACATGATTCTTATATGAAAATTGAAACTTATGTCAAATTTCAGTTATAGTGCACCTTTACCATTATAACCCATCTCAAACTACTTCATGGACTTTCAATAGGATTGCCTTCAGACCAGCTGGTTTAAAGAAGTGACTGATGACTGGCAGGAGGAAGAGGAAGTGTGTGTGTGTGTGTGTGTGTGTGTGTGTGTGTGTGTGTGTGTGTGTTTGTGTGTGTGTGTGTGTGTGTGTAAGGATTAATGTGTATGCATGTTTGTAACTGTTTGTAACTGTATGTATGTGTGTGTGTATGTGTAAGGGTTAATGTATATACCAAAATGTATGTGCATGTTTGTAGCTGTGTGTGTGTGTGTGTGTGTGTGTGTGTGTGTGTGTGTGTGCGCATGAGTCTATGTGATTCATTAGTGAGTGTGAACTGATGTGAATGCTTTGGATTGGAATGAAACTCTTCCTGGTTGGAAGGCTGCAGCCTATTACAACTGCTAGTATAATGAAAGTTAAATGGGAGAGGTGAAAAGGGTGAAGAGCAAGTCCAAGGATTCTGGGGGGAATTCATCTCTGTGAAGCTATGGGAGAGGCAGTTCTGTTCTCCACTGACAGATCTGCACGGCCCAAAAATCTAATACTTCTCTGTCAGGAAATGTAAGCTACGAGACCGAATTTCTGTTACATTAAACCTTGATGTAAGCATAAATACTCAATATACATCCGTTCGGTGCATTGATACAGTAATGATATAATTATCCACTAACCTCTATACAGAGTATTGAACAAAACCAATTTAAAATGACACAGTTTTGCTCTAATATCAGTGGGAAGTCTTCAGATCACTAATATAGTCTTTATTTAGAAAAGCAAATTGGTGTCACATTTATTCTATAATGAAAGTCTGTGCACATTCTACTGTTATTTAGCAACAAACAGACTAAGATTGTTACCATGGTACAGATGATAGACCCTAGGGATCGATGCAGTAGAGCTCTCATTATGATCTTATTTCCAATTCAAAAATCAATGCACAATATGTGTTTTACCCAAAATGTAATTCAGTCACGGAATTAACAATCTTTGAAAAGCACATCTCGTGTTAAAAGTCATTACTCCCCCACTCTCGTCCCTGGGCTTATTTCCCAGGTAGGGCAATTGTTTGGGAAAGTATGACGGAAGTTGCGGGTGCAAGTGCTATGGGTGCCTGAAACACACCCTCTCTTTGCTGATGGTGCTTTTGTTACCATAATGTTGTGACAGGCCTTTAATTGAGCAGGTAAGAGCATACACCTGGAAATGTAATTATTCAATAATGATCCCAACACTCAATGCCTGCACAATGTCAGAGAGGCTAAAATGCGCCTTAAAATTTTGCAGCTATGGCCGTTGTAGGCTTTTAGCAAACCAATTGTAGCAAACACAATTGGTTTGCTAGTTTCTCTTAAATACTGATTAACATTTTGTTTCTGTGAAAATGAGTTCCAGCAGCCTGGGTTCGATCCCGGTCTCGGATTCTGTTTGTGTGTGGAGCTTACACTTTCTACCTGTGACCCCAAAGCTTCCCCTGGCTGCTCTGGTTTCCTTCCAACTGCTGAAGCGCTGCGGCTCGGTAGGTTGCTTGGCTGTCCCTAGCGTGGGGGTGATGAGGTAGACTTGAGGGCGTTGGTTGGAATGTGGGGAAATAAATGGCTGCATCATGTTTGGCATTCCCTTCAAATTATGGAGGATACTGATAGAGTAGATGGTCAGATTCCCTTAGGATAGAAACGTTAGATACCAGAGGGCATAGAGTAATGGAGTCATAGAGCACCACCACACAAAAATAGGCCATTCAGCTCATCTAGTCCATACAACCTGGTCTTCTCCTTAGTCCTATTTACTGCACCTAGACCATAGACCTCCATACCCCTCCCATCCATGTACCAACCAAAGCTTTTCTTAAATGTTATATCCACCACTCCTGCTGGCAGATGATACTGTGCTTGCACCAACCTCTGAGTGAATAAATTCCACCTCAGGTTCCCCTTAACTACTTCACCATTCACCAAACATGTCACCTCGAGTTCTAGTCTCACCCAGCCTGAGGGGAAGAAACCTGCATGTTCTCCCTCTCTAGCTGGCTTTAAGGTAAGAGGTGAAAGTTTAAAGGTGATGTGCAGGGAAACTATTTTTAACACAGAGGTTAGTCGGTGCCTGGAATGTGCTTCCAGCAGTAATGGCCAAAACAGATGCAATATGAAATTGATAAATTGATAAGCAGGTTCATTATTACCCATTTTTTCACTCAAGGTCAAGAGGTCTGTTTAAAAGTATGAGAATAGATCTTCGCAGTTGAAAGGGAAAATAAATCAGCCATGATCACATAATGGAGTAGATTCAATGGTTTGAATGGCCTCACTCTGCTTCCACATCCTGTGGCCCTTGAACCTGGTGCTGCATGTTCTCCAGCTTTTTGCATCTTCTGCCCAACAGGGATGGCCACCTCCCCTCTCTCATTACTATGCAGCACCATTTGCCCAGCTGTTGGTGAACTGGGTGAAGTCCCATCAGGAACCCACGTAGTCTTGGTGAAAGGTTCATTCTGAGTGCAAATGCCATACAGAGTTTCTCAGATATTCTTCGCTTGGCTTTATTAGGAAATCCAACGGGTGATCATATCACGAAACACCACACCTCTGCAGCTTAGACTTCAGGAAGCAGGGTAGAGCACACATTCCTGTTTGCATCAATAGTGCTGAAGTTGAGATGGTTGAGAGATTCAAGCTCCTACGTGTAAATATCACCAACAGTTTTCCCTGGTGCAGACACATGGTTACAATGACCAAGCAAGCACACCAGCATTTCTGCTTCCTTAGATGCTGGGGAAATTTGACATGTTGACCTGTGGAAAGCTATTTTAAGAATGATAAAACAATTCCAATTTAAGTCAGAGACGGAATCAGATGCACATCAGCTCTGGAGGCCATTACTTTCTACAGAACAAAACCTAACATCATGAGTGGCTGTGATGCTTCACCCTCAGATGAGTTCAATGCCTTTTCTGCATGCTTCAAAAGTGAGAATAAAACCGCATGTGTGTGAATCCCTGCGACGTCTGGCGACCCTGTGATCTCTGCCTCGGAGGCCCATGTCAGAACATCTTTCGAGAGGGTGAACCCTCACAAGACATCAGGCCCTGATGGTGTACCCGATAGGGAACTGAAAATCTGTGCCAACAAAATGGCGGGAGTGTTCAAGGACATCTTCAATCTCTCACTGTTGCAGTCAGAGATTCCCAGCTACTTTAAAAGGGCGACAATCACACCAGTGCCCAAGAAGAGTAGGATGAGCAGCCTCAACCATAGTCACTCAGTCATGTCTGCTGTGATGAATTGCTTTGAGAGTTTTGTCATGGCTAAAGTCAACTCCTGTCAAAGCAAGGACCTGGACTCACTGTTATTTGTCTATCACCACAATAGGTCTATAGCAGATGCAATCTCACTGACGTTCCACTTGGCCTTGGATCACCTGGACAATAGTAATACTATTTATCGATTACATCTAAACATTCAACATAATCATACCGTCAATTCCATTCGACAACCTCCAAAACCTAGGCCATTGTGTCTCCCTCTGTAACTGGATCTTTGGCATTCACAACGGGAGATCACAATCTGTGTGGATCGGAAACAACATCTCCTCCTCACTGACAATCTATCTAGGTTCACCTCAAGGATGTGTACCACTGTTCTGTTCTCTGTACAATCATAACTGTGTGGCTAAGCACAGCTCAAACACCATCTATAAAATTGCCAATAACACAACTGTTGTTGGCCGGATTTCAGATGGTAATGAAGAGGCGTACAGGAGCGAGATAGTTCAGCTGGTTGAGTGGTGTCGCAACAACAGTCTTGCACTCAACATCAGTAAGACAAAAGAGCTGATTGTGGACTTCAGGAAGGGTAAGATGAAGGAACATATACCAATCCTCATAGAGGGATCAGAAGTGGAGGGAGTGAGCATTTTCAAGTTCCTGGGTGTGAATATCTCTGTGGACCTATCCTAGGCCCAACATATTGATGCAATTACAAAGAAGGCATGACTGCTGCTACATTTCATTAGGAGTTTGAGGAGACTTGATTTGTCACCAATGACACTCAAAAATTTCTACAGATGTACCATGGAGAGCTGTCTAACTAGTTTCATTACCATCTGGTATGGAGGGGGCACTGCACAGGAACAGAAAATGCTGCAGAAGGCTAAAAACTCAGCTCCATCATAGACACTGGCCTCCCCAAGGACACCTTCAAAAGCCGATGCCTCAAAAAGGTGGCATCCATCACAAAGGGCCCCCATCACCCAGAACATGCCCTTGTCTCATTGCCACCATGAAGGAGGAGGTACAGGAGCCTGAAGACACACATTCAACATTCCAGGCACAGCTTCATCCCCCTCCCTCCGCCATGAGATTTCTGAATGAACACTACCTCGCTATTTTGTATTTTTTCTCTCATTTTGCAATACAAATTTATATATATACACACACATACATACACACTTCAAAATCAAAGTCAAAGGTCAAAGCAAAATTTCTATCAGAGCACATACATCTCACCACATACAACCCTGAGATTCTTTTTCTGCAGGCATACTTAGCATATCTATAGAACAGTAGCTGTAAACAAGATCAACGGACAACAAACATATGCAAATGCAGATATAAATAAATAGCAGTAAATAATGAGCATGAAACAACAGGATAAAAGAGTCCTGAAAGATCCCTGCTGTATCTGGTGACCCTGTGATCTCTGACTCAGCGGCCAATGTTAGGCTGTCTTTAAAGAGGGTGAACCCTCGCAAGGTGGAAGGCCCCAACAGAATACTTGGTAAGGCTCTGAAAACCTGTGCCAACCAACTGGCAGGAGTATTCAAGGACATTTTCAACCTCTCACTGCTATGGGAGAAAGTTCTCTCTTGCTTCAAAAAGGCAACAATTATGCCAGTGCAGAAGAAGAATAATGTGAGCTGCCTAAATGACTATTGCCCGGTAACACTCACATCAACAGTGATGAAATGCTTTGAGAGGTTGGTCACGACAAGACTGAACTCCTGCCTCAGCAAGGACCTGGACCCATTGCAATTTGCTGATCACCACAGTAGGTCAACGGCAGACACAATCTCAGTGGCTCTTCACATGGCTTTAGACCACCTGAGCAGTACAAACACCTATGCCAGGATGCTGTTCATTGACTATAGCTCAGCATTTAACACCATTTTTCCCAGAATCCTGATTGATAAGTTACAGAACCTGGGCCTCTGTACCTCCCTCTGCAATAGGACCCCTGACCTCCTAAGCAGAAGTCTGTGCGGATTGGTGATAATATCTCCTCCTCACTGATGATCAACACTGGTGCACCTCAGGTGTGTGCTTAGCCCACTGCTTTACTCCCTCTTATAGCCGTGACTGTGTGGCTCGGCATAGCTCAAATGCCATCTATAAACTTTCTGATGATACAGCCATTGTCAGTAGAATCTCTGATGGAGATGTGAGGGTGTACGGGAGCGAGTGGTATCACAGCAACAACCTGGCACGCAATGTCAGTAAGATGAAAGAGCTGATTGTGGACTTCAGGAAAGGTAATAAGAAGGAACACATACCAAGCCTCGTAGAAGGATCAGAAGTGGAGAGAGTGAGCAGTTTCAAGTTCCTGGGCATCAAGATCTCTGAGGACCTAAGCTGGTCCCAACATATCGATGTAGCTATAAAGAAGACTACATAGTGGCTATACTTTATCAGGAGTTTCAAGAGATTTGGCATGTCAACAAAAACACTCAAAAACATTTATAGATGTACTGTGGAAAGCATTCTGAAAGGATGTATCACTGTCTGGTATTGGGGGGGGGTGGGGCTGCGGTTGGGTATTAGCCTACAGAGTACCTAGGACATCTTTAGGGTGCAGTGTCTCAGAAAGGCAGCATCCATTATTAAGGACCTCCAGCACCCAGGGCATTCCCTTTTCTCACTGTTACCATCAGGTAGGAGGTACAGAAACCTGAAGACACACACTCAATGATTCAGGAACAGCTTCTTCCCCTCTGCCATCCAATTCCTAAATGGACATTGAACCCGTGAACACTACCTCACTTTCTTAATATATATTATTTCTTTTTGCACGATTTTGAATCTAGTCAGTATACATACACTGTCAATGATTGATTGATTTTCTTCTACATTATGTATTGCATTGAACTGCTGCTGCTAAGTTAACAAATTTCACAACACTTGCTGGTGATAATAAACCTGATTCTGATTCTGATTAAATGAATGGAGCTATCCCCTTTTGTTCATGAGCCTGATGTTGAGGGCTATTATCTGTTCTTGAACCTGGTGGTGTGAGTCCTGAGGCACCTGTACCTTCTACTTGATGGTGCAGGTGCCTCAGTGAGAAAAGAGTATGGCCTGGGTGGTGAGGATCTTTGATGATGGATGCTGCTTTCTTATGGTAATGTTTCATGTAGATGTGCTCAGTGGCTGGGAAGATTTTACACGTGATGTACTGGGCTGAATCCACTACCTTTTGTAGGATTTTCCACTCAAAGGCATCAGTGTTCCCGTACCAGACCACAATGCAGCCAGTCAACACACTTTCCTCCACACATCTATTGACGTTTGCCAAGGTTTTTGATGACATGCTGGACCTCCACAGACTCCTGAGGAAGTAGAGTGGGTGTTCTGCTTTCTTCAGAATTATATTTATATGATGGGTCCAGGACAGGTCTTCTGAGCTAACGACAGCCAGGAATTTAAAGTTACTGACCCTCTCTACCTCGGATCCTCCGATGATTACTGACTTCTGTAATACTGACTCCGATGGTCCTTCTTCTGAACTCTACTATCAGCTCTTTGGTCTTATTGACATTGATGAGAGGTTGTTGTTATTGCACCACTCAGCCAATTTTTTAATCTCTCTCCTGTATGCCGATTCATCACCACCTTTGATACAACCCATAACAGTGATGTCATCAACGAATTTGTATCTGGTGTTGGAGCTGCACTTAGCCTCACAGTCATAGGTATAAAGTCAGAAGAGCAGGGGGCTAAGTACACATCCCAGCAGTGCTCCTGTGCTGATCGAGATTGTGGAGAAGATGTTGCCAATCTGATTGGGGTCTACAAGTGAGGAAATCCAGGATCCAATTGCACAATAGAGAATTACTTACTCTAAGTTATAGATTTTTTATTATTAGGTTTTGCAATGTACTGCTGCCATAAAACAACAAATTTCATGACATATGCCATGATATTAAATTTGTTTCTGATATCCCTAATGATTCTTACCAGTTTTTATAGATGCAACTTAGAAAGCATCTTATGTGGATGCATCACAGCTTGGTACGACAGTTGTTCTGCTCAAGGCCGCAAGAAACTGCAGAGAGTTGTGCAGAGAGCAGTGCGTTCTCCCTCCATGGAAGATACAAAAGCCTGAAAGCACATGCCACCAGGCTCATGGACAGGTCTTATTCCACTGTTATGAGACTATTGAAGGTCCCCTAGTACAATAAGATGGCCTTTGACCTCACAGTCTACCTCTTTGTGACCTAGCACCACATTGTCTACCTGCACAGCACTTTCTCTGGAGCTATAACATTATTCTGTTTTCTCTTTCTTTTTCACACTAGGGACAATTTGCGGTGGTTAATTATCGACCAAACTGCATGTTATTGGGATGTGAGAGGAACTGGATCACCCATGAAAATCCCGCACAGGGAGAACTTGCAATCTCCACAGCCACAGCAGCCGAGATCAGGATTGAACCTTGTGGTGAAGTACGTGTGTCTGTCTGGACAAGCCCCCCGCTGACTGCTCCTGTGGCTCCTCCCACAGACCCCGGTATAACGGCGATTGGAGACTCAGCCTCGGCCTCAGTCTCCAGGATGTTGTGTGATGGTCTCTTGCTGCTGACTGCTCTCTTCCAGTGAATAAAAGCCTATATCTCACCTCACGTCTCCGAGAGTTATTGATGGTGCACCACACCTATGTCTCTGTTGCAGTAAGTCATTAGCTCTACCAGCTGTGTTACCACACCAGCCGAGTTGTGATGGTTGTCACATGGTGTTCCCATGCGACTGCTGGCCTTATCCTTCTTGGTGGTAGATGTCTCGGTATTGGTTGGAAGGATCTGATGGACACTGCAGTTACTGAATATTGAAGGTGGACAGAGATTAAGAGGTTAGCTTTACTTGTCACATACATCAAGGATAACAGCATAATGTGATGTTTCTTTCAATGACAGTCTGAAGATGTGCTGGGGGCATCTCACAAGTATCAACATGCTTCCAGTACCAATAAGGCATGCTCACAACTGATTAGCCCTAACCTGTGTGTCTTTAGAAGGTGGGAGGAAACTGGAGCACCCCCACAGAAACCCACGTGATCACAGGGAGAGCGTAAAGACTCCTTACAGACAGAGTGGGAATTCAACCCAGTCACTGGCTCTATATGCTAACCAGTATGCTACCACACCACAGACGGGGTGAGGTGGGGAAAGCAATTAAATCGGCTGCTTTGTCTTGGATGGTAATGAGTTTCTGAGTTCCCTTTCATTCCTATAGCACCCTTCACAGCTCAGTACAGAGTTCATCAAACGTTTTCAGAATTCTATTCACTGTGACAACATGGTACACAGATTAACGTGGCCAAATGTCAGTCTCTTACAATCAGGAAGAGACAAATTTATAAGAGGGAACACAGAAATGGCTGGTACAATAAGCAAATATTGATCACTGTCTTCACAGGAGAGAACACAAATAAACTTGCCAACAAGGGGAACTAGAACCTAATGAAAAGGAGGAAGTAAATGAAATTAATAAATAAAGTGAAATTAGTAAAGTGAATGAGACTGAAGCCAGTAAATCCCCAGGACCTGATGATCCACTGAATGCCCCAGAGGACTAGATGAGTTGGCCATGGAAGCAGCAGATGTACCGGATGGCATGATCCAAAGTTCTAGTTGCTAGGGATTGGAGTGTGGCTCTGTCTGCACTTCTTGCTGCCTCAGTATATCAGCCAACTTAATCAAAGACCACAGCACCACAGGCATTCTCTTTTCTTTCTCCTGTGCCGAGGCACAAAAATGTGTGTACACGGGCCACCATATCAAGTCACTTTTATTGTCATTTCAACCATAACTGCTGGTACAGTACACAGTAAGAATGAGACAATGTTTTTTCAGGACCATGGTGTTACATGACACAGTACAAAAACTAGACTGAACTATGTAAAAAAAACACAGAAAAAAGCTACACTAGACTACAGACCTACACAGGACTGCATAAAGTGCACAAAACAGTGCAGGCATTACAATAAATAATAAACAGGGCAATAGGCACAGTAGAGGACAGTAAGTTGGTGTCAGTCCAGGCTCTGGGTATTAAGGAGTCTGATAGCTTGAGGGAAGAAACTGTTATATAGTCTGGTTGTGAGAGCCCAAATGCTTCAGTGCCTTTTCCCAGATGGCTGGAGGGAGAAGAGTTTGTATGAGGGGTGTGTGGGGTCCTTCATAATGCTGTTTATTTTGCGGATGCAGCGTGTAGTGTAAATGTCCGTAATGGCAGGAAGAGAGACCCTGATGATCTTCTCAGCTGACCTCACTATCCGCTGTAGGGTCTTGCGATCCGAGATGGTGCAATTTCCGAACCAGGCAGTGAGGCAGCTGCTCAGGCTGCTCTCAATACAACCCCTGTAGAATGTGATGAGGATGGGGGGGTGGGAGATGGACTTACCTCAAACTTTTGTACCTTTACCTGACACCTTCTTTCCCACTGTTATAAGACTCTTGAACAGACCTCACAGTCAGCTCATGATCTCCCAGTCTACCTTCTCATGGTCCTGCACCTTACTGTCTACTCGCTCTGTACCTTTTCTGTAAGTGTAACACTACATTCTGCATTCTGCTTTCCTTTTGTGTACTTATGTATGGAATAAGCTGTCTGGATGGCATGCAAGACAAACCTTTTCAACATATTGTAACACTTACCCACAGGCTGGTATATGTCTAGGGGAAAAAGGGATCCAGCCACTCTCCAACCCACCTCCCGTACACGCAGGTGCTGTGAGAATCGAGTTTACGCCTCGAGCCCGCCAACAGTATCAAATCCACAACAAATACCGTTATGAAATACACTTTAAAGAGTTTACTAAAATTAAAAAGAGTAGTAAGCAATACAATATATATACACAAGGAAAAAAACAAAAGGCGCCACTTATCAAAGTTCAGTCTGTTTAGTGCACTCGTTGGAGCTCAATCAACGAACCAATCGACCCATCCGGCCGTCGCACCTGGGACCACCCCGGTGGTCTTACGAGCAGTCCAGCACACGTCCACCTTCTTCCATGTCGTCCTCGGCCTCCCCCAAAAAACCCGCGAAAAAAACCCCTCCCCCAAGTTCCCAGCATCACAAGACACAATGACATTCCCCATTGATTAACAAATGAATACAATTACCATATCAGCCATTCTAAAGTGAAACAACGGCTAGAGAAACACTTATCCGACAAAGAAACATTCCTACTTGTAACAAACCAAAGAGGCCATTTTGAGTAACATACCCAGGACATTGTACATTCTCTCCCCACCAGCAAATGTCATGCCCTCATGGCATTACTAGAGGTCCCCAAAGCTTCTGGCAACACACAAAACCCAACCCAGGTGCAGAAGGCAATGACATAACTACCCAGAGCAGTAGAAATCACACTCGGTTCTCCTGGTACCACATATGTCAACCGCTCCGGGGGGCGCCTAATCCTCTGAGATCTCCATACCCCTTCTGCCCCACTGGGCTCCCTGGTCACCTGCGAACCCACTGTCTCGGACACCCCAGGTCTACCTGACAGACCCGCACCCCCTTCCTCACAGGGGTCCTCCCTCACCCGAGATCTCTCCGGCTCACGCTCAGATTCCACCCTCTCTCCCACCAATGTAGGCTGCCTCTCCATCTGACCCTCAAGACCTTCCCTCCTCTCACCCAATTCAGTATGGGAAGGGCCAGGAGCCTCCTCTCCTGGTACTGGAGCACTAGCGAATGGGAACAGGACCCACTCATCTGAGTCGTCCTCCTCTGAATCGGTAGCCATTCCCGAGTGAGGGACCCGTCCCCGCTCTTCAGCAGCGGGCTCTTCCCGTTCTCCGCTCCCTCGCAGAGTCCTTGTACTGGGCGTAACCTCCCACTCGGGCTCCTTATCCACCTGCACCGCTTGACCCAGTGGCAGCAGGTGATTCCTATGGAGTACCTTGATAGGCCCTTTTCCATCCTCGGGTTTCACCCGGTAAACTGGCAGGTTCGGCATCTGGCTCTCTATTACATAGGGGCTGGCCGCCCATCGATCTGCCAACTTGTGCTTACCAGGGAGTCCCAAATTCCGTAAAAGGACCCGGTCGCCCGGTAATAATTGTACAAACTTCACCTTTCGATCATACCGCATCTTATTCCGCTGATTTTGTTTGGTAGCCGCCGCCTCGGCCAACTCGTACGCCCGCTGTAACTCCCTCTTCATGTCGGACACGTACTTTAGATGGGACTTCCCGGGAAATTCACCCACTCCACCTCCAAAACACACGTCAATGGGCAACCTCGCTTCCCGCCCAAACATCAGATAATAGGGTGAATACCCTGTAGCCTCATTGCGAGTACAATTGTAACAGTGAACCAATTGTCCAATATGACGACTCCACCTGCTTTTCTGCCCAATCTCCAGCGTCCCAAGCATATCCAACAGGGTCCTGTTGAATCTCTCTGGCTGAGGATCTCCCTGTGGTTGGTAAGGGGGGTAGTCCTGGATTTCTCAACCCCAAGCATAGTCAGTAATTCCTGGATAAGGCGGCTCTCAAAGTCCCGCCCCTGATCACTATGGATTCGCCTGGGAAGGCCGTAATGCACAAAGTACTTCTCCCATAGCACCTTCGCCACTGTCGTCGCCTTCTGATCCTTGGTGGGAAATGCCTGAGCATAGCGAGTGTAATGATCGGTGATGACTAATACATTCGCGGTGTTGCTGGTGTCAGGCTCAATCGACAGGAAATCCATACATACCAGGTCCAGAGGTCCCGCACTCTGCAAGTGCGACAGTGGAGCCGCCAACGCTGGCAGGGTCTTCCTCTGGATGCAACGACGGCATCCCCTACAGTATTCTTCGACGTCCCCCCTCATCCGGGGCCAGTAGAACCGGTCTTTGAGTAATCCATATGTCTTTTCCACCCCCAAATGTCCAGAATCATCATGTAAGGCCTGGAGTACAGTCTGGTGATACTCCTCTGGCAGGACCAGTTGCCAACAGCGGGGTTGGTCCGGAGGCGTTGTTACCCGGTACAAGATTTTGTTCTTTAACTTCAACCGAGACCACTCCTTCAACAACAGAGGCACGTATGGGTGTTTCGCCTTCTCAGCCAACGCCCCATCCCCCTTCTCGACCGCTCTCCACACTGTGCCAATGCCCGGGTCATTTTGCTGAGCAGTTGCCACTTCCCCCGGACTCAGTTCCGGCAACTGTTTAGTCCCCAGAGCGGTCAGGTCACAGTAAACTAGGGGTATGGCGTCGTCAAAAACCCCCAAATGGTCCACGGCTCGTTCCAGCCTCCCTCTTCCCTCGGCCTTCACGGTGATAACAAACTGACACATCGCCTTCACTCCAGGGGCAGGGACACTCTCCCACTCCTCGTCCTTCTCCTCCTCCCCCGGCTCCCGACGAGACAATGCATCCGCATCGATATTCTTGCTTCCGGGGTGGTACCTCAGGCTGAAATCATATACCGACAATGCCGCCAGCCACCGATGTCCTGTGGCATCCAGCTTCGCCGAAGTCAAAATATAAGTGAGAGGATTGTTATCCGTTCTCACCTCAAACTTGGCTCCGTAAAGGTAATCGCCCAGCTTGTCCACCACCGCCCACTTCAGCGCCAGGAACTCCAACTTGTGAGTGGGATAGTTTCTCTCCGATGGCGACAAGCTTCGGCTGACAAAGGCTACCGGCCTCAATGCTTTGCCATGCTCCTGGTACAGAACAGCCCCGAGACCCTCTCGGCTGGCATCCGTGTGCAGCACATATGGCTTCTGGGGATCGGCAAAAGCCAACACCGGGGCCTGGGTCAGTGCCCTTTTCAAAGATCGGAACGCCTCTTCACATTGATCATCCCATCTCGAGCCAAAAGGTTCCGCCGGGTTCCAGTATCCTCCAGCATCCTGCCTCTGGTTCCCCGTCCTCTTCTTCCCCACCGGGGGATAGCCACACAACAGCTGAGTTAACGGGTGACACACTTTGGCGTATCCTTTCACAAATCGCCGGTAATACCCACAGAACCCCAAAAATGAGCGCAGAGCACCCACTTTCTGGGGTCTCGGCCAGGTGGTCACAGCCTCTATCTTGGTTGGATCAGTAGCCACTCCCTCTCGCGAAATGATATGGCCAATGTAGTTAACCGACGACTTGCAGAACTGGCATTTGTCCAGGGAAAGCTTCAACCCTTCTTCATTAAGCCGGCCCAACACCTTCAACAGTCTCTCCTCATGTTCCTCCAAAGTCGATCCAAACACTATCAAATCGTCCAGGTACACCAGCACCTCCAACAGATTCATATCCCCCACAGCTCTCTCCATGAGCCTCTGGAAGGTGGCTGGGGCTCCGGATATGCCTTGGGGCATTCGTTCAAACTGAAAGAACCCCAGTGGGCAGATAAAAGCGGTCTTCTCTTTATCGGCCGCACTCATCGGGATCTGGTAATACCCACTTCTTAAATCCAGCACACTGAACCACTTTGCACCGCTCAGGCAGGCCAACGCATCCTCGACTCTTGGGACAGTATATTGATCAGGGACAATTCGCCGATTCAACATCCTGTAGTCAACACACATGCGCACTCGCCCATTCTTCTTCCGTGCCACCACTATTGGGGACGCATAAGGACTTCGAGACTCAGCTATGATTCCGGCCTCCTTCAACTTGCACAAGTGCTGTCGCACGTCCTCAACATCTGCCGGAGCCAGCCGCCGGGATCTCTCTCGGAACGGGGTGTCCTCCGTCACCCGGATGGTGTGGCGAGTGCTTTTGGAGCAGCCAACATCAAACTCGCCCCGAGAAAAAACAGCTTCCATCTTCAGCATCTTCTCCACTAGCCTGCGTTTCCACTCCGGCGACACTGGGGAATCCCCAAAGTTAAAGGCTTCAGCGGTCAGCTCCCTTCGATGCTCCGATCCCTCCCCGTTAGGGGTCCGCACTGGTGCGCTGGACATTACCGTCACCGGGAACAGATGTGCCAGCGGCATCCCCCTCTTAAAGGTGATTTCTCTTGCCGTGGTGTTCCTGACACTTATAGCTATACGCCTCGCATGTACCACCCCTGGTCTCTGCACTTCGGGCCTCACCAGCGCCCCCGCCGGAAATCGTGTCTCCCCTTCAAGATCGTCTGGGGCATCTACTAACAGGGCTTCTCCTGTCGGCACTCCTGGGAATCTGGGGGTCCCCATCACTAGTGCTACCTCCCCTGGTTGGATCACCTTGGGCCTCGCCTGCGTACACCACACCGTCCCTCGTTTACACTCCGGGTCCAGCCCTTGGGAGGCAACCCCTTCTTCGAACACTGCTCGAAACACTGGATGCACCGAGAGGGTCTCCAGAAAGTCTTCCCCCCCTTTCTCCTTACAAGCTCCCAGGAGCCGTCGCACAACTGGGGAGTTAGTCCCCACCAGGAGGGCAGCACCACCGGTTTCCACCGGGTCAGGACACACCAACACCAACGTCTCAATAGCTTCCAACACTCCCACATTGCCCTCCGAGAACTCCAATCTCACCGATAGGTACCCATCTTACGGGTAGTCACCCTCGCTCACACCCCAAATCTGCAGGGCGTCAAATGGTGTTACGGGCAAATGCTTTAGATGTTGATTGTAGAAAGACCGGTACAATAAGGTCACCTGCGATCCAGTATCAAGAACGGCTTTTGCGTAAACTCCCTCTATCCGTAGACCCACACTGGCACGGGGTCCTACCAGCCCATCCGGAACAGAGGCGTGGGCACCCGGTGGTCTTCCGGCTGATCTCTGGGAACGTGTTCCTCCAGAGGCTCCAGTCCATTCCCTCACTGAGCCTCTCCTAAGTTTCCCCGACACCTCTCCCTTCTTAGTCGCAGGGGGGCTTGTCCTCCGCGGGACTCCTTGTCTCTCACAATCCCACCTAAAGTGACCCTCCTCTCCACAGCTATAGCACACCCTTGGCCTTCCACAGTCCCACCTGAAATGCCCCTCTTTCCCACAGTTAAAGCACACACTGCCGGCTGCCCCTCCTCTCCCAGGACGGCTCCTGCTCCCAATCCACTGCACTGATCGCCCCTGTGAGTAGGTACCTCCCCTGTCCCTCCCCTCCAAAGGGGGTTCCCTACTCCCCGGGGGTTTGTCATTCCTCCACTCAGCCACCACTTCCTGTATCGCTGAGGATCGCTCCCGTAGGCCCGTGCCCCTTTTCCGCCCCAATGCTCTCTCTTCCTCTCGCACCTCTCTAATCAGTTGCCCGAAGGATGGAGGGGGACCTTTCCTATAAGCCTGCCGGATAGTCCACGCCACCTTGTCCTCCTCCAGAGAGCCACTGAATAGCTGACTCATCCTCACGCTAGCCACGTCAGTCGCCTTCACTACCCCTCGGCGCCGCAGCCCCGAGAGCATCCCCTCCATCCTAAATATGTACTCGGAGAGCTTTTCCCCTCTCCATTGTTCCAGGCGTTGAAACTCTGCTAAAAGCAGCCAGGGTTCCCCTGACAACCCAAACGCTCCCTCCAAAACTTCTAGGCAGTCCTCCACTGAGGCCCCAGGCTTCTCAGCTTTCAACTCCCGGATGGTTGTGGCTGCTAAACCCCTCAAACTTCCCAGCAATCGCTGCCTCTTCTCCTCCTCTGAACCTGGCCACTCCTCTAACATCAAAGACGTATGCTCGATCCAGGTCTCATAGTCCACCTCCCCATCCGGAGTAGGCTTGGCTCCGGAGAACACCCCCAGCTTCAGCCGTGGCCTCTCGGCCACCCCCACCAGGGAATAAAGTGCGGCTGCCAGCTCCGAGACTTCCACCCTACCTGGGGAGCGGGGCTTAGTCACGACTCCCTCCTCCCACCTCCCTTTACTAGTGCCGGGCACCTCTCTGGGGTCCACCTCTAGCTCTAACTCTTCCCCCGATGTCTCCTCAGCCTCATCCTTGTAGAAGTGGAGCCCCCACGGGCCCGCCTCCCCCGGTACACTGACCGTCGCCGGCAGTCCACCGTCCTGACTTCAGCACTCGTACGAACCAACACCCAGCTAGACTCTACCTCTTTACCACACCGTCTAGCTACCAATTCTACCTGCCCAATACCCTTCACCGAACTTAAACCCCTCACTATCACGTCTCCTGAAACTCTAAAATCCACTCCGCTCACTACGCATGCGTACTGTACCGGTACATCTTCAAACTGGCACCAACAAACAAACTTATCTCTGTCCATCTTCCTCTGCTGCCTGCGCGACTCCACAGCCCCTGACAATCCAATCCGGGACGAGCACCCCACAAATGTAACACTTACCCACAGGCTGGTATATGTCTAGGGGAAAAAGGGATCCAGCCACTCTCCAACCCACCTCCCGTACACGCAGGTGCTGTGAGAATCGAGTTTACGCCTCGAGCCCGCCAACAGTATCAAATCCACAACAAATACCGTTATGAAATACACTTTAAAGAGTTTACTAAAATTAAAAAGAGTAGTAAGCAATACAATATATATACACAAGGAAAAAAACAAAAGGCGCCACTTATCAAAGTTCAGTCTGTTTAGTGCACTCGTTGGAGCTCAATCAACGAACCAATCGACCCATCCGGCCGTCGCACCTGGGACCACCCCGGTGGTCTTACGAGCAGTCCAGCACACGTCCACCTTCTTCCATGTCGTCCTCGGCCTCCCCCAAAAAACCCGCGAAAAAAAACCCCTCCCCCAAGTTCCCAGCATCACAAGACACAATGACATTCCCCATTGATTAACAAATGAATACAATTACCATATCAGCCATTCTAAAGTGAAACAACGGCTAGAGAAACACTTATCCGACAAAGAAACATTCCTACTTGTAACAAACCAAAGAGGCCATTTTGAGTAACATACCCAGGACATTGCTGGTGAAAGGTAACAGTCAGGTGAGCAAATAAGGTTGACGATGACTGCTTACCATTAACGGAGTGCCACAGCTTCCTGGCTTATTCGATATGTCCGGGTATGTCCAGAGAAGTTAGGCACAAAGATTAAAATTCACGACAAAAGTACATTCCCGTGTTCATAGTCACGATGAATGTCAATGGTCTAAACAAAGCTCACGTTCTCGTTTTCCCTATTAAAAAAAAATATATAAAAAAAAACCACCCTTAATACTAACCCAATTCTGCTTCACAGCTTCCTTTTGTGTACTTATGTATGGAATAAGCTGTCTGGATGGCATGCAAGACAAACCTTTTCAACATATCTTGGTACAAGTAACAATAATAAACCAATTAGCAATTGTCGTTTACCAGTGCTTGGCAGTAAATTTCTATGCCTTGGTAATTCAAGCGCTTGTCTCCACCATCTTCTCAGGCAGTGCATTCTGGGTCACAACTACCCTCTGGATGAAACGGTTTTTCCTCAGATCCCTACTCTTCCCCCTTATCCTGAACTTAGAACCTTCAGTTTTATATTTCTCTACCATAGGGAACAGTTTCCTACTATCTGTCCTGTCTTTGCTCTTCATAATTCTGTCATGTCCTCCTCAATTTCTCTACTCCAAGGAAGATAAACCCAGCTTTTTCAGTCTTGCATTTGCAGTCTGACTATACATCAATTCTTTGACTAGACTGAGGGAGTAGACTGTGCAGACATCTTGTAGGATTAGAAGCAAGGCTATCAAAAAGGCAAGTAAACCCCCTGTGAGACAGGGTGAGGGACTTGAAACCCCTTGCTCACTTTCCTTAAAGATAAGCAGCAGTTCAGGCATCAATGAGGGGATCATCTAACTACAGTTTGTGGGAGAAATTTTTTTTTAAATCACAGATGCTGAGAATCAGAAATAGAAACTGCCAACCCCGGAAACAGTCCTCGGGTCTTTCTGTGGAGAAAGAATCTCTGTTTTCAGGTCCAAGACTTTTTCCTCATTCACTGTTTGAGGGAGCTGGCTGTGTGTAAGTTGTTTGCTGAATTTTCTATTTTACAACAATATTTTTGAGAAGTTTAGGAATGTTCTGAGGTGATGACAGAGGCTATAGAGATGCAGGACTTTCTTGTTGATGGATTAGCTAATGCAGCAATGATAAATCCTTGTCCTTGAATCTCAGTGATCCCTCTAAACTATATTCATGCAGAGGGTCAATAGTGTTAAATTATTAATGACTGTTATCGGCCTTCCCTGGGTGCTGCTGATGGATTGTTGAAGAGACCTAATCCTTCTCCCTGTTTCTGCAGTGCCGGAGAGTTACTAATCAACACTGCCAGGTTCTTCACCTCCAGAAGAAGCTCACTTCTGCTTGACCTCTGCCATCAGCTGGACTCTGTCCCCACATTCCACTGCTATTAACTAACCTCGACACATACTTGCTACTGTTACATGTACCTTCCTTCAACACAACAAAGAATTTCAATATTTTTCCTAGACTAAGCTGCGACAAGGAGGTGATTACCTAATTTCTTGAAATAATTTGTTTTTTCAATGCTCTCAGAAATTTCACGCCAAACTTTTGCCTCTCCCTCTCACTCCTTCTCTTTCTTTCCCCTTTCCCTGTTTCCCTCTTCCTCTCTCTTCTCTTTCTCTCCCCTTTCCCTTTGTACCTCTCTCTCTTCCTCTCACCTTCTCTTTCACTCCTCCTTTCCTCTGTCCCCTTTGCTCTCTCTCTTTCCCCCTCTCTCTTTTGCTCTGTCTCTTACTCCCTCTCTCACTCTCTGTCTCTCTCTCTCTCAGTCCACGACGTTCCTTAAAACCCACCTCTATGCACAAGTAGAGGTGGGTTGTATTTCAAGGTTTCAACCACAATTACCAACAGTTTCTGTTTTTGCCACGGATAAATGTTAACTATGTGTTGCTCCAGATTCTGGCATGTGCAGTCTCTTGTGTTTACCATCTAATGGCCTTGCATCTTATTGTCTACCTGCACTGCACTTTCTCTGTAACTGTAACACTTTATTCTGCTTTCCTTCTGTATAACCTCGATGTTCTTACAGATGGAATGATCTGTCTGAATGGTTCATAATCAAAATATTTTCACTATATCTTGGTACATGTAACAGCAATAAACTAGTTCCAATGCAATACCTACTGACTTAAGAGAAAGAGTAGGCCACTTGAGCTTTTGAACTTGCTGCACTGATCAATGATATCACACTTTACTTAATTGTAAACTCAGCTCCATATTCGCATCTGCTCCTGGTAACCTGTCACACTCACGCCTATCAAAAATCAAACTACCTCTGTCTTAGCAGGAAGAGAGTTCTGAGAGCTAGGTTCTTGACTCGGTCTCTGCCTTAAGTGGGTGACCACTCTAGTTTTAGTTTTAAACAGTGATCCTTGTTCTAGATTCTCCCACAGGAGGAATCATCCTATGCGCCCTGCCACAACCCAACACGGATCTTAGCAAGAAAACACGGATAGTGCCCTCTGTTGTTTGACATAGTATCATAGAAAGCTTTATTTGAACAAAGGACAGTTCAAAACAGGAAAAGGCCCTTCTGCCCACAGTGTCTGCATCAAATTAAACTAATTCCTTCTGTCTGCTCATCATCCATATCCCTCCATTCCCTGCATGTTGATGTCTGTCTAAAAGCCCCACTCAATGCCACTCATGCATCTGTCTCCAACACTTTCCCTGATTGTCCAGTCCCAGCATGCACCACATTCTGTTGAACATTTGTCCCACACGCCTCCTATAAACTTATAGCGTTTTTTGTAAAATTCTGTTGTATTTCTTTTCCTCCTGTAAATGCCTGCAAGAAATTGAATGTCAAGGAAGCATATGTTAACCTATATGTACCTTCACAATAAATTTACTTTGAACTTTGATCTCTGAACCAAATCTCACCAAGCACAGAGTAGGAGATGTAAATTGGTTAGACCAGAAAGCATAACTTACCGTATTGGAATTGGCAACACGAGTGAATCTGCAGATGCTGGAAATAAATAAAAACACGAAATGCTGGCAGAACTCAGCAGACCAGGCAGCATCTATGGGAGGAGGTAGTGACGACGTTTCGGGCCGAAACCCTTCATCAGGAGACCTGTGATCCTTCAAAGGTCCAAATCGGGAGGCTTGGAAATAAATCCTGAAGTCTGTTGGAGTTCATTGGTTGCGGAGACACGCACCAAGGAAGGATATGTGACTATAATACTGGGTCTGGGTTAGCACATGGTCCAAAAGTTTCAGGGCCGAAGAAATAGTAGATTGGGAGCAGAGAGAGAGAGGCTCTTGCTGAACTCCTGTCGGAGAGAAGATCTGAACTTCTTCAGTGTAGGCATCACTGGAAGAGGCTTCGCAGGAGTGAATTTAAAGGCCACACGAGTGAATCTGCAGATGCAGGAAATAAATAAAAACACAAAATGCTGGCAGAACTCAGCAGGCCAGACAACATCTATGGGATGAGGTAGTGACTACGTTTCGGGCTTGATAACCTGATGAAGTCCTGATGAAGGGTTTCGGCCCGAAACGTCGTCACTACCTCATCCCATAGATGTTGTCTGGCCTGCTGAGTTCTGCCAGCATTTTGTGTATTGGAATTGGAATATTTTTGCTACATGTGAAGGTACGAGGTACAGTGAAAAACTTTTCTTGCAGACTATTCACACAGATCAAGTCATTGCACAGTGTATTGGTCAAGAATAGTGGGCTCTGCATTTTAAACAGCTTCAGTAAACACTTTGGCATTTTTATTACAATCTGTTATAGTTAGAGCCAGCCTTTTATTTAACTGATATCAGTTTTCTAGTCTTGATTTGTTTTAGCTTAAATTACATTCCCAAAACAGTCTGATGAGACATTCAACTCACGTTTCTACTTTACAGAAATTGTACCCCATTATGCCATTAGCAGCTGTCAAATTCCTGGGCGCAGTGCCACGAACAGCAATTGTCCAATCTCATTCATTGTAACAAATCACTCCTTCTGATCCTTTCCTCACTGTATGACTCATCAAGTTTAAAAAAAATAATAGTTAAGTGACTGGGTTACTTTTGTTTAAAAAGCACACACTTTCTTAATATTGACACAATCGTTAACACAATATTTTGTGAACAATCAAACATGTCAATTGAAGTTGATTCACACGAAAAGCTACAGACCAAATAATCCTGTGCCTGTTCTCTAGACTTGAGGTTGGATCCAAAATAACTCAGGTTCCCAGCACTGGCATGAGAATTTCTTGTAATATCTCTTAGCAACCAACAAGCTGCTGGAAGAACTCAGTAGGTTAGGCAGCATCTGTGGAGAACAAATGGACAGCTATCTCATCAGTCCCCCCCCCCCCCACCACCCCCAGAATCTTGTACGTTTTGTAATAAGTCATCTTCTAAACTTCTCCTGGTCAAGCCCCTTCATCTGGACTGCTCCAGGTTCCAGTAGCTGCAGCAGTGTGGTTAGTGTGTAATGCTATTACAGTGCCAGTGATCATCGATTAGGCTTCAGTTGCCTGTAAGGAATTTGCATGTTCTCCCTGTGACCATGTGGGTTTCCTCCGGGTGCTCCAGTTTCCTCCCGCATTCCAAAGCCATAGGTTAGGGTTAATGAGTTGTGGCCATGGGCATACTTCGTTGGTGCCAGAAGCATGGCGCCACCTGTGGGCTGCCCAGCAGAACCCTGGCTGATCTGATTTGACGCAAACGATGCATTTCACTGCATGTTTTGAGGAACAGGTGATAAATCAAGCTGATTTAGAATTTCTGGATCTCTGGAAAGGTCTCATTCAGATATTTATCCCATTGGTTGTTATGAGTCCCTGCTTCCTTTCAATCAGCATGTCTCAAATCACCAACAAATCACCATGTGTACATGTTATCGTCCTCACCCCTTCTGGATCCATATAGCCTGTCACCCATCCATGTCCTCTGGTCTTTGACCTTCCTGCTTTAACCTGCAATCAGCTTTCTCCTTATTCACTCTCTCCTACTTTTGGACAATCTATTTAATCTCCACTTGACCTTCTCTGCTGTAAGAAAAATGACTCCAGATGGGGTCCAGATGCATCACAGCTTGATACATCAACTGCCCTGCCCAAGATTGTAAGAATTTGCAGTGAGTTGTGGACACGGCCCAGTCCATCATGCAAACCAGCCTCCCCTCCGCTGACCATCTTCACTTCCTGCTGCTCAGAAAAGCAGCCAACGGAATCAGGAACCTCACCATCCTGTCGGGGAGAAGATGCACAAGCTTGCGTAGACATTCCATCAGAATCAAAGACAGTTTCTCTCCTGTTGTTATTAGACTCAGAATGGACCTCTCATACGCTAAGAGGTGAGCTCTTGTCCTCCAACCTGCCTCACGGTGTGCCTTGCACTTTTCCTGAGCTGCACTGTCTCTGTCACTGGAACACTTCATTTTGCATTTTTCTTTTTTTTTCCTTTTGTACTGCCTCGATGTAATTATGTATGGAACGATCTGTCAGCTTGGCACACAAACAAAAGCTTTTCATTGTATTTTATACATGTAACAATAATCAACCAACTGCACTACCAATACCCTTTGTGTTGACAAGTTGATTTTACTCAGTGACTGAGCACTGCCCTCGAGGACAGAGCATCACACTCGCTGGATAAAGGAATTTCTTCTCTCAATCCTGATTCCTCGACTCCTTACCCTGAGACTGAGCACCCTAGATCTTCATCCCACTTCCTTCTAGTAAGGCGAAACAGCTTTTCAGCAACAACCTTGTCAATGCCCCTGCAATCTTAGGTCAGCCCTGTTCAACTATTCCTCGTCAGTCAAAGCTTTTATCCCGAGAATCAGTGCCAGAAAGGTACAACAGAACGATCATCAAGCCAAGTACAGTAGGACTAATAATCTGGCACACTCGGGACTTTGGTGGGACTGGCAGATTTTCCAGACTATTTGATGTTATTTCTTTTGATTATAGAAGGGTCTCAGCCTGAAACGTTGACTGTTAATTCATTTTATTCAGTTCGATGGTGTCTGACCTGCTGAGTTCCTCTAGCATTTTGTCTGTGTTGCTTTGCTTTTCCAGCATCTTTCATGTTCATTTTAATTTAGTTGTTTTTTTTAAATTGTCATGCTGTTGCCTTGTACATTTTCCAGTAAACTAGCTCAGTAGAAGGAGAATGGGAGCTGGGACTGTGGAGAGTGCCAAGAATCTGAATATGAATTAGACTTATTATCACTGACTTTTTTTGACATTAAATTTGTTTCTTTGCAGCAGTAGAATTCAAATTTCAAAGTTCAAAAGTAATTTTATTATCAAAGTACATATATATCACCATATGCAACCCTGAGATTCATTTTCTTCTGGGCATCCTCAGCAAATCTGTAGAATAGTAACTGGAACAGGATCAGTGAAAGATCAACCAGAATGCAGTAGACAACGAAAGGATCACCTGGGAGGCCGTACAATCGATAGATACGACTTTTGAGTAGGTGATTACACCCAGAGTGCAGAATTTGGGGAGGAGATGGATGAACACAAGAGAGGTAAAGGGAGAATGAAGTCAGTGCAGGGTCCCCCTGTGGCCATTCCCCTCAGCAACAGGAATACCCCTTTGGATATTGCTGTGGGGGATGATCCATCTTGGCAAGGCAGCAGCAGCCAGACCAATAGCACTGTGGTTGGCTCTCAGCCTCAGAAGGGTAGGGAGCAGGAGCCGTAGGGGACTCAAGAGTTAGGGAGACAGATAGGAGGTTCTGTGGCAGCAAAGGTGATGCCAGGATAGTATGTTGCCTCCAGACTGCTAGGTTCCAGGATGTCTCTGAACAGTTGCAAAATATACTTGAAGGGGAGGGTGAGCAGCCAGAGGTCATGGTACATGTTGGCACCATTGAGCTAGCCAGGAGAGGGGTAGTGAGTTTAGGGAGTTAGGAAGGAGGCTGAAGAGCAGGACCTCCAAGGTGGTAATCTCTGGATTACTCCTGATGTCACGAGCTAGGAAAGTCAGAACAGAAAGATTGCACAGGAAATGGTGCAGGGGACAGGGTTTCAAGTTCTAGGATCATTGGAACCTTTTCTGGGGAAGGGTTGGCCTGTAGAAGTGGGACAGGTTGCACCTGAACTGGAGGGGCACCAATACCCTGAGAGGGAGGTTTACTAATGCTATTGGGGAGGATTTAAACTAGATTTGCAGGGGGGTGGGAACCAAAGTGAAGAGGCAGAGGATGGGGAGTTTGGAGCACAAGTAGTGACAGCTTGTAGGGAGTTTATGAGGAAAGATAAGCAGACAATAGAGCAAAGATGCACTGAGCCAGATGGTTTGAGATGCATTTATTTCAATGTAAGGAGTATCATAAACAAGGTGGATGAACTTAGAGTATAGATCAATATGTGGAACTATGATGTTGTGGCCATTACAGAGATTTGGATGACTCAGGGTCAGGAATGGCTGCTGAGTGTGCTGGGCTTTAGATGTTTCAAGAAGGACAGGGAGGAAGGCAAAAGAGGTGGGGAAGTGTCATTGCTAAACAGGGCTGTTGCGGCTGCGGAAACGGAGGAAGTCATGGAGGGATGGTCTACTGAGTCAGTGTGGGTGGAAGTCAGAATTTGGATAACTCTATTCAGCGTTTTTAATAGACACCCAATAGTAACAGGGACATCGAGGAGCAGATCGGGAGGCAGATTCTGGAACCGTGCAATAACATAGGGTTGTTGTGATAGATGATTTTAACTTTTCTAATATTGACTGGCATCTCCTTAGAGCAAGAGGTTTAGATAGGGTGGGGTTTGTTAGGTGTGTTCAGGAAGGTTTCCTGATGCAATATGTAGAAAAGCCAACTAGAGGAGAGGCTGTACTTGATCTGGTGTTGGGATATGAACCTGGTCAGATGTCAGATCTCTTGGTGGGAGAGCATTTTGGAGGTAGTGATCAGAGCACTATCTCCTTTACCATAGTGCTGGAAGGGGATAGGAGCAGATAATTTGGGAAAACATTTAATTAGGGTAGGGAGAAATATGATGCTATTATGCAGGAACTTGGGATCATAAATTGGGAACAGATGTTCTTGGGGAAATGCACGGCAGAAATGTGGTAAATGTTCAGAGAACGTTTGCATGGTGTTTGCATAGGTATGTTCCATTGAGGCAGGGAAAGGATGGTAGGGTAAAAGAACCATGGTGTACAAAGGATGTAGAAGATCTAGTTAAGAAGAAAGAAAAGTTAACGAAAGGTTCAAGAAACTAGGTACTGTTAGAGTTCTAGAAAATTACAAGAGTGCCAGGAAGGAGCTCAAGAATGAGATTGGGAGAGCTAGAAGGGGTCATGAGAAGGCCATAGTGAGCAGGATTAAGGAAAACCACAAGGTTTTCTACAAATTCTACAAGTTTGTGAAAAGCAAGAGGATGAGCCATATGAGAATAGGACCAATCAGGAACAATAGTGGAAACATGAGCATGGAGTCAGAGGAGATAACAGAGGTACTTAATGAATACTTTGCTTTCAGTATTCACCAGGGAAAAGGACCTTGGCAATTATGGTGATGACTTACAGTGGTTGAGCATGGAGCTTTTGAAAGGATTTAAGTTAGATAAGTGTCTGGGACTGGATGAGGTATACCCCAGGCTACTGTGGGAAGCAAGATTGCTGAACTTCTGGCGATGATCTTTGCATCATCACTAGGGACTGGTGAAGTACCAGAGGATTGGAAGGTTGCAAATGTTGTTTCCTTGTTCAAGAAATGGAGTAGAAATAACCCAGGAAATTATAGACCAGTGAGTCTTACTTCAGTGGTGGGCAAGTTGTGGCGAAGATCCTGAGAGGCAAGATTTATGATCATTTGACCAGACATAATCTGATTAGGGATAGTCAGCATGGCTTAGTCAAGGGCAGTTCATGCATTACAAGCCTATTTGAATTATCTGAGGATGTAACAAACACATTAATGAAGGTAGAGCAATGGATGTAGTATATATGGATTTCAGTAAGGCATTTGATAAGGTTCCCTATGCAAGGCTCATTCAGAAAGTAATGAGGCATGGGATCCAAGGGGACCTTGCTTTGTGGATCCAGAATTGGCTTGGTCTCAGAAGGAAAAGGGTGGTTGTAAATTATTCATTTTCTGCATGGATGATGGTGACTAGTGGTGTTCAGCAAGGATCTGTTCTGAAACCTGTCCTCTTGGTGATTTTTAGAAATGACCTGGATGAGGAGTAGAAGGGTGGGTTAGTAATTTTGCTGATGACACAAAAGTTGGGGTGTTGAGGATAATCTGGGGGGTTGACATCAATATTATGCAGAACTGGGCTGAGAAGTGGCAGATGGAGTTCAACCCAGATAAATGTGAAGTGGTTCATTTCGGTAGGTCAAATTTGAAGATAGAATATAATATTAATAGTATGGCTATTGCCAGTGTGGAGGATCAGCGAGATTTTGGAGTCCATGTCCATTGGACACTCAAAGCTGCAGCGCAGGTTGACAGTGTTGTTAAGAAGGTGTATGGTGTGTTGGCCTTCATCAACCATGGGATTGAGTTCAAGAGCTGTGAGGTAATGTTAAAGCTATATAACACCTTAGTTAGATCCCACTTGGAGTACTGTGCTCAGTTCTGGTCACCTCACTGCAGGAAGGATGTGGATACTATCGAGAGAGTGGAGAGGAGATTTACAAAGATGTTGCCTGGATTAGAGAGCATGCCTTATGAGAATAAGTTGAGTAAACTTGGCCTTTTCTCCTTGGAGCGATGAAGGATGAGAGGTGACCTGATAGGGGTGTATAAGATAATGAGAAGCTTAGATCATGTGGATAGACAGAGGCTTTTTCCAGGGATTGAAATGGCCCTTGAGTGGTGGGTGCATGGAATGCACTGCCAGTGAATGTGGTAGAGGCGGATACAATAGGGTCTTTTAAGAGACTCTTAGTTAGGTACATGGAGCTTAGAAAAATAGTGGTGGGGAAATTTTAGGCCATTTCTAGAGTAGGTTACATGGTCGGCACAATATTGTGGGCTGAAGGGCCTGTAATGTGCTGTAGATTTCTATGTCTATGTTCTCTGTTCTATAAATAAATAGCAATAAATAACAAGAACATAAGATAATGAGAGAAAGAGTCCTTGGCAGTAAGAACATTTGTTGTAGGAACATTTCAATGGTGGGGCAAATAAAGTTGAGTGTAGTCATCCATTTTTGTTCAAGGGCCTGATGGTTGTGGGGTAGCAACTGTTCTTGAACCTGATGGTGCGAATCCTAAGGCTCTAGCACCTTCTGCCTGATGGCAGCAGCGAGAAGAAAGCATGACCTGGGTCAGTGGTGAGGATCGTAATGATGGATGCTGCTTTCCTACAACAGTGTTTCATGCAAGTGTGTTTAATGGTTGGGAGGGCTTTACTCATGATGTGCAGGGCTGAATCCACTACTTTTTGCAAAATTTTCCATTCAAGGGCATTAGTGTTTCCATAGCAGGCTGAGATGCTACAGTCAATATTCTCTCCACTCCACATCTATAGAAGCTTGTCAAAGTTTTAGATGTCATGCCAATTCTCAGCAAACACCTAAGGAAATAAATGTGCTGCCATGCTTTCTTTGTAATTGTACTTGTGTGCTAGGCCCAAAACAGGTCCTCCAAAATCATAGCACTGAGGAATTTAAAGTTGCTAACCCTCTCCACCTCTGACTCTCCGATGCATAATGAAGCCATGTTCATGGACCTTCCAGAAAGCTGATGTCAGATGGGAAGAAGCTACTTCTGAATCATCATCAGGCTTCTGTACCTCCTCCCTAATAGTAGTAATAAAAAGAGTGTTTGTACCAGATGGTGAGGGCCCTCAGTGATGCATGCGGACTTCAAGGCACCACCTCTTGATGATGTCATCAAAGATGGGGAGGGTTGAGCCTGTGATGGAGCTGGCTGAATCTACAACCTTCTGCAGCCTCTCATGATCCTATTCATTGGGTTGAAGTTGCCTGATCTGCTGAGAAATTTCAACATTCTTCATTTTAGATATTGGCTTATGAAGAAAGATAAGTCAGAACTGAGTGACTTTATTGAAACATCCAAGATTCTGAAGCAGAATTTACAGGTCCTGGTCCAATCTGATAATACACATCCACAAGAGTTCACAGAGTCTGCCAATTACATACAGCAACTGGATTTAACTATACGTTTAAGCTGGGAAGAGTTCTCTTCTGCCACAATTCTCTCAATTCAAAGCCCTTTAATGATTGGTTTTTACTAGTCAGCTAGTTGATGCCTACTTCTACAATATTGTCTTGGAAGATATTAGCTCATACAAAGCATTGTGTCATGTCACAATTGTCATCTTTGTGTTCCATTTTCTCCAGTTGTCTGATCTCAACCCCTCTCCTTATCTTCTCAGCTTCCTCCGGCTCTGTGATATTCTATGGTCTCTGTATTCTTAAACAACACTATTCCTGATACACTCATGACTGTGATCAGATTCTGTTTTAACTCCATATACAAGTTGCAGATGATACTACCATGGCGAGGCATTTCTCAAATAGTGATCAGTCACAGTACAGGAAGGAGATAGAAGTGTGTCTTGGCAACAGCCTTTCTCTTGATGTCAAGGGAAGACCATGGACTTCGATGGGATGGGGTCAGTACACATGCTCCTGTTTACACCAATGGAGCTAATGACAAAGAGGATTAAAACTTTATGTTCCTAGGAGTGAACTCCACCAATGGTCTGTCCTGCTCCAACCACGAAGATGCTATGACCAAGGAAGATCACCAGTGCTTCCATTTTCCCAGGTGGCCAATGAAATTTGTCATGCTCCCCTTGATGCACCGTGGAAACTTCTCCATGGATTTTCGCCTTGTCGTGGTGGAGAAGCTTGTGTTGTCCTGAGATCCCGAGAGCAATGCCGTCTGGAACTATGCTCCTGGTAGGGTCACCATGGTGGTAAGGTTGAGGGTGAGGTCCCTGACAAAGAACAATCCAACCAAGACCTCAATGGTGGACGAAGTTACTTTGAACTCAATGGCCATGAAGGCGGATGAAGGCTGCAACAAATCCATCAGCTCCAGTCATCGTGGTTTCCATGCCATTGGAATCAGTTGGTTGATTTGTGAAGTATCATGTGCTTCTTGGAGTGCAACATCAAGTACATGTTGAAGAAAATACACGCACAGGTGTCTTCACTCTGTAATTGATGAACGGAACGAAGACCATCATCCTCGACTTCGAGGGATAGCCACGACAATGACAACAACCATGGAAAGCATCCTATCTGGATGCATCACAGCTTGGCATGGTAACTGCAAGAAGCTGCAGAGGGTAATGAACACAGTTCAAAACATCATGGAAATCAGCCCCTCCTCCATGAACTCTGTCTACACTTCTCACTGTCTTAGTAAAACCGCCAGAATAGTCAGAGACCGCACGCACCCCAAACATTCCCTCTTCTCCCCATCCCATCAAGCAGAAAATTCCCAATGAACAAAAGTCTGAAAGCTCATAATGTCAGGCTAAAGGACAGCTTCTGTCCCACTGTTACATGACTCTTGAACAGACATCCTGTATGATAAGATAGACTCTTGACCTCACAATCTATCTTGTATGGCCTTGCACCTTGTTGTCACTGCACATTCTCTGCAACTGTTACACTTCATTCTGCATTCTGTTATTATTTTGGTTTGTGCTGTCTCAGTACACCAAGGTTATGAAATGATCTGTATTGTTAGTATACTGAACAAAAGATTTTCACTGTGCCTCAGTACATGCAAAAATAATAAACCAATTTATCAATTTAGCAATTTACCTTGATCATTCCCAACTATGACTGCTCCACTACTGGTAACTATCCATCTGGACAATAACATCCTGAGCTCTGGAGCTATCCTCTAAACCGTTCCAATACTCTTCCTCACTATAAGATGTTCATAAAAACCAATTCCTTTAACCAAATATGTTGATATACCCTTATTTACTCAGTGTGAGCCTGGTTACTGGCTATTCCTGACGTATTTGGCTGTGGTAGGATGGGATGCAGAGTCTTGACAGGACATTTGGATCAGATAGCATTGGGTCCTCCATATATCCAGGTCAGGATGATGCGCTCAGTATCATCACACACACCATCTGTTCCTTATTGACCTACTAGGAAAGCCTCTGGTTCTGCTTTGCTGAGAATGTCTCTAGGTTGAGTGAGATTGTAGCCGTTTGGAACAGATCAGGCCGTCTTAGTGCACTGCCCAGCATAGTGTACACAATGAAGGGTGGATGGGGTGAACACCTAGTGAGGAAGAAGAATGAGGGACTTGATGTAATGGAAGGCAATTCTCAAGGGTTAATGTTAATCAAGTTGGCCTTGATGTCAGTGATAGATGTGATTCTGAGAAAGGAGTGAAGGACATTGTGGCTCGGATCCAATGGTAACTTTCCCAGCCATTGGATTCATGTTTGCAGTGATATCTATCTAGGGTAGGTGTTGAAGGGGCTCAGCCCAGGCTTGGAGGACCTTCTGCAGGCCTAGATGTCAAACCTGACCTGGTTACAGTGTTCAGACAAACATCTCCCAGCCACTTGGGTGTGGAGAGGATGGCAGGTCCTCTGTCTTGGGTTAGAATAACTGGAGTTAGGTCAGGTTAGGATTGAGTTGGGTTGAGAAGGGATTGGGTTGGGTTTGGTCACAATGTGACTGGCAAGGGTTGGTTTGAAATGGAATTGGTTGGTGTTGGGTCAGATTGTAATTGGCTAGGATTGCATCAAGTTGACACTGCGCAGGGTTAGGTCAGGTTGGAACTAATCTGGTTCATCTGTGTTGAAACAGGGTTGGGTCCAACTAAGGCTAAACAGGGTTGGATTATATTGGGGTTGGCCAGGGTTGAGTAGAATTGAGTTGAAATTGCTTGGGTTTGATTGGATTGGTATTGACATCAGTTGGGTTGTGTAGTGATTGGAAAGAATGAGATCAAGTTGGAACTGGTCAGGAATTATTTGTGTCAGAATTAGGTGGGGTTGGATCAAATTGGGATTGGATAGAGCTGCAGCAGGTTTGGGTTAAATTAAGATTGGTAATAACTTGCGCAAGTTGGGACTGATCAGAAATAAAGTGGATGATGTTGGGTTAAATTAGGTTTAGCTGTAATTTGGTTGAGTTGGGATTGGGTGGTGTTGGTGGAAGTTGGGTTGAGTTGGGTCGGGATTAATGAGAGTTGCTGATCCAAGTTAAGCCAAGTTGAGAGTAGTCAGAGTTGGGTCAAATTGGTTTTGACCAAAGTTATCTCAGTTAAAAACTGACCGGTATTGGGTTGGTTTTATGTTGGGTTTTAATTTTACGGATGAACTAACCTCTAACTTGACATCAAGTCCTTGATCACCTCATCTATGTACTCCCTGGGATACATACATTGACTTTGAACAATGTTTATGATTAGCAGTTGTCAATTGGTTGCCTTGGAATCTGCTGTGGAAGATTAAAAGTGTGAGCAATGTGGAATCATGGTCTTCTTTCAAAAGTCTGGATACTTCACTTGGAAATATCACTTAACTCAGCAAGGGGACCTGCAATATTGAAATACCCTGGTCAATGACTAGAATAATTGGAAGTGCAGGAAAGACCAAACTAATTAAACAAGTAACTAAATGTCTTACTGAAGTAATTCCTTTTAGCTACAGAATGTTCATTTCCTCCATTCTCTGCACATTCATGTGCCCATTGAACAGCCTCTTCAATGCTTCAAACACCACCTCAGGCAATGCATTACCATCACCCATCACTCTCTGTGTAATAATGTATCCCACACATCTCCTTTGAACTTTCTTTCTCTTACCTTAAATTCATGCTCTCTGGTATTAGAAAATTTGACCCTGGGAGAAGATACTGACTGTCTACTCAATCTATACCCCTCATAACCTTATAAACTTCTATCAGGACTCACCTCATGCTCCAATGCTTTACAGAAAACAACCCAAATTTATTGAACCTCTCCTTATAGCACATGCTCTTTAATCCAGGTTGCATCCTGGTGAATCTCCTCTGCATCCTTTCCAAAGCATCCCATCCTTCCTACAATTAGGTGACTGGACATGAATGTGAGTGCTTTGCCTGTTGATTCACTCACAGGACATGAGCCATCACTGGGAAATCCATCACTTTTGGAACTGAATGGCTTGATGGCTAACTCTTAACAATGTTGGTGGGCCAGGAATCACACATAGGCAAGCGAAGGCAAGGACAATTCATGTTCAGCCCTGAGAATGATCCATAAGTTACAGATAACGAGTGGAATAGTTAGGGGGATTGCACACAGTCTTTTTCCTGTGGTTGGGCAATCAAGAACTAGGGGCATAGGATTAAGGTGAGAGCGGAGAGAGATTTAATAGGAAACTGAGGGGCAATTTCTTCAAAGTACAAAGTAAATTTGTTATCGAAGTATGTACTATATGCTACCAAGTACAACTCTGAGATTCAATTTCTTGCAGGTGTTTATAGGAAACATAAGGAACTATAATTGAATGTGAAAAAACATACATAAACAAAGAGTGATGTAATGATTATGAAAAAGATTACAGACTGTTCAAATAAAAATAAGATACTGAGCACATGAGTTGTAAAGAGCTCTGAAGGTGAGTTTGTAGTTTGTAGAATTAGTTCAGAGCTGTGGTGCATGAAGTTATCCATTTTGGTCCAGGAGCCTGATGGTTGAGGGGAATTAACTATTCCTGAGCCTGATAGTGTGGGAATCAGTTTTCTGTACCTCCTGTTGATGGTAATGGTGAGATGAGAGCATGGCCTGGATGGTGGGGGTCTTTGATGATGGATGCTGCTGTTTTGTGGCAGCACTCCATGTAAATGTGAGGAATGGTGAGGAAGGTTTTTCCTGTGATGAACTGGGCTGTATCCATCACTTTCTGTAGTCTTTTTTTTTGTTCCTGGGCATTGGTGTTTTCATACAATGACATAAAGCAATTAGCTGGCAATGTGCATCTATGAAAGCTTGTTAAAGTTTTTGGTGACGTGCCGAATTAACAAAGATTCATTAGACTAGTCCCCTTCTCAAGCATCAGCAATACGGGCCAGTTTTGCAAAATTGTTTTGACACTAATAAATCTTAAAAGAATTGGAAAAAAATCTTTAAAAAATAAGCAGTCCCCTGTCATCAACCTGGTTAGCTGGTCCAGACTGAGTAAAGGACAAAGGTTTGATGGCAACCCTGCACAGTCAGGATCCAAGCTTTCTTATTCCCTGTATTCAAAAGTAACTGAGCAAATTCCCCAGATGCCTGTGGGTCAATTATTTGTCTTTACATCCTCGGAACAGACCTTTCAACTCAACTATCCTGCTAGGAAATCCTCTTGGATTCCGGAGGTATTAAAATATGTTTTAATGCAGATAAATCAATTCCTTGGTGTGGGACTATGATATTTATTAAGACTGGAGCAATCGATCGGAAGGGGGGGGTGGGGTTGAGACAGGCTGGCGTCAGATGGGTAGGAAAACTTAACATTTCACTGGAGACATGCTGCAGTGCCTCATTTCAAGCTTGTCCATGTTAATGAATTTATTTCATAAAAGAAACATTTGTAGATTGTGAATAACTAGAATTACTTTCATCCCATATACTAAACAATCAGCGGTAAAACCCTATTAATCCAGCACTCTTGGGTTGGGCATGGTGATTGATTAGCTGATTTTCTGAACTATCGGGAGGCTCTGCAGAAGATACAGAAGAGGCCGACCAAGATGCTGCTCATCCCAGACCTCGGTTACTCAGACCACATCTCTGTTATGCTAATCCCAGCATACAGACCGCTCGTCAGGCGCTCCAGACCAGTTCAGAAGCAGGTGAAAACCTGGCCAGCCAGAGCCATCTCTGCTCTTCAAGACTGCTTTGAGCACACTGACTGGCACATGTTCAGGGAGGCTGCAACTGATGGTGACTCTACCAACTTAGAGGAGTACACGGCATCAGTGACCGGCTACATCAGCAAATACATTGATGACATCACTGTGTCCAAGACCATCACAACATGCGCTAACCAGAAGCCATGGATGACCACGGAGGTGCGTGCGCTGCTGAGGACCCGCGACTCCGCCTTCAGAGCAGGCGACAAGGCAGCCCTAACAACAGTGAGGGCAAAACTGTCCCGGGACATCAGAGGGGCAAAGTGTGCACACACCCAGTGAATCCACAGCCACTTCCAGGACAACGGTGACAAGTGGCGCATGTGGAAGGGCATTCAGGACATCAACTACAGGACAACATCACCTGACTGTGCGGGTGATGCCTCCCTCCCAGATGCGCTGAATAACTTCTTCGCTCATCTTGAGCTGTAAAATGACGTGGTGGCAAGGAAGTCCACCCCTCCTACAAATGACCAGGTGTTGTGTCTCACTGTGGCCGATGTGAGGAGAACCCTGTGCAGGGTCAACCCATGAAAGGCTGCTGGACCAGACAATATTCCTGGCAGAGTGCTCAGAGGATGTGCAGATCAGCTAGCAGATGTCCTCATTGACATCTTCAACATCTCCCTGAGCAGCGCCATCGTTCCAACGTGCTTCAAGGCCGCCATCATCATCCCCGTGCCTAAGAAGTCTTCAGTGTCCTGTCTCAATGACTACCGTCCTGTTGCACTCGCATCCATCATCATGAAGTGTTTCGAGAGGCTCGTCATGAGGTACATAAAGTCCCTGCTGCCCCCCTCACTGGACCCCCTGCAGTTTGCATACCGTCCCAATTGCTCAACAGATGACGCCACTGCCACCACCCTCCACCTGGCCCTAACCCACCTGGACAAAAAAGACACGTACGTTCGAATGCTGTTCATAGACTTCAGTTCAGCATTCAACACAATCATCCCTCAGAAACTGACTGGAAAGCTGAGCCTACTGGGCCTGAACACCTCCCTCTGCAACTGGATCCTAGACTTCCTGACTGGGAGACCTCAGTGAGTCCGGATCGGGAGCATCTCCAACACCATCACACTGAGCACGGGGGCTCCCTAGGGCTGTGTGCTCAGTCCACTGCAATTCACTCTGCTGACCCATGACTGTGCAGCAATACACAGGTCGAACCATATCATAAAATTCACCGATGACATGACTGTGGTGGGTCTCATCAGCAAGAACGATGAGTCAGCATACAGAAAGGAGGTGCAGCAGCTAATGGACTGGTACAGAGCCAACAACCTGTCTCTTAATGTGATCAAAACAAAAGAGATGGTTGTTGACTTCAGGAGGGCACAGAGCGACCACTCCCCGCTGAAATTCGACAGCTCCTCTGTTGAGATTGTTAAGAGCACCAAATTTCTTGGTGTTCACCTGGCGGAGAATCTCACCTGGTCCCTCAACACCAGCTCCATAGCAAAGAAAGCCCAGCAGCGTCTCTACTTTCTGCGAAGGCTGAGGAAAGTCCATCTCCCACCCCCCCCCCATCCTCATCACATTCTACAGGGGTTGTATTGAGAGCATCCTGAGCAGCTGTATCACTGCCTGGTTCGGAAATTGCACCATCTCGGATCGCAAGACCCTGCAGCGGATAGTTAGGTCAGGTAAGAAGATCATCGGGGCCTCTCTTCTCGCCATTACAGACAAAGCAAACAGCATTATGAAGGACTCCACGCACCCCTCATACAAACTCTTCTCCCTCCTGCCATCTGGGAAAAGGCACTGAAGCATTCGGGCTGTCACGACCAGACTATGTAACAGTTTCTTCCCCCAAGCTATCAGACTCCTCTATACCCAGAGCCTGGACTGACACCAACTTACTTGCCCTCTACTGTGCCTATTGTCTTGTTTATTATTTATTGTAATGCCCTGCATTGTTTTGCGCACTTTATGCAGTCCTGGGTAGGTCTGTAGTCTAGTGTCGTTTTTTCTGTGTTGTTTTTACATAGTTCAGTGTAGTTTTTGTACTGTTTCATGTAGCACCATGGTCCTGAAAAATGTTGTCTCATTTTCACTGTGTACTGTACCAGCAGTTATGGTTGAAATGACAATAAAAAGTGACTTGACTTAACTTGACTTGATTGGAGGACATTATTGGACAAAGTTGAGATGTTTACTCTGTAGAGTCAGAAGTTGAGAAGAAGCCTAATAAAAGTTCATACAGTTATGAGAGGCATAGAGTGGACAGTGAGAATTGTTTTTTCCAGGGTAGAAATGTCAAGCATAGGAGGTCATGCATGTAACATGATGGGAATAAGTTCAAAGGTGAAGTGTGGGGCATCTTTTTAACACAGAGAGTGATAGGTGCCTGGAATGCGTTGTCAGAGCTGGCGGTGAAGGCAGATACAGTAGTGATGTTCAAGGGGCTCTTAGATAGCCAAATGAAAGTGCAGAGGCCAAGTTCCTGGGGGTTAACATCTCAGGAGATCAGTCCTGAGCCCAACATATTGATGCAACCACAAAGAAGACATATGAGAGGCTGTATTTCATTCAGTTTGAGGAGATTTGGTATGTCACCAAAGATTCTAGCATATTTCTACAGATGTACTGCGGAGAGCATCCTGACTCCCCACCATTGAGCACATCCACATGGAGCAATTCGTAAGAAAGCAGCATCCGTTGACAAGAACCCCCACCACCAAGAACCATGCTCCCTTTTCTCAGCCGCCACCAAGAAGAAGGTACAGGAGCCTCAGGACTCACACCACCAGGTTCAGTAACAGTTATTATCCCTGAACCATTATCACTCAACTTCACTTGCTCTATCACTGAACTGTTCCCATGACCTATGAACTCATTTTCGGAGACTCTTCATCTTATGTTCTCAATAGTTATTGCTTATCTATTTATTATTATTATTATTTCTTTCTTTTAGTATTTGCACAGTTTGTTGTCTTTTGTACACTGGTTGAACACCCAGTTGGTGCGGTCTTCCATTGATTTTATTGTAGTTATTATTCAATTATGGATTTATTGAGTATGCCCATGAGAAAATGAATTTCAGGTACACGGTGACATATATGTACTTTGATAATAAATTTATTTTGAACTTTGAATTTTTTGCATCATGAGCTGGTGTGGAGGCTCCAATGCATAGAATCCTAAGAGGCTATTGAGTGCTGAAGAATCAGCCAGCTCTATCAGAGGCACCAATGAATTCTACCTCACTATTCTTCCTTTACACTATTTATTCACATTATTTCTTACTGTAATTTAAGTGATTTTTATCTGTCTTGCACAGTACTGCCACAAAACTACAAATTTCACAATATAGAGGACCATAATGCCACAAGACTTAGGAATAGAATTAGGCCATTTGGCCCATTGAGTTTGCTCCACCATATAATCAGGGCTAATCAACTTCCCTCTCAACCCCATTCTCCTGCCTTCTCTGTAACCATTCACACCCTGTTATAGCAAGAATCTATCATCCTCCACCTTGAATACACCCAATGACTCAAGCCTCCACAGATTCACCACTCTTTGGCTTCTCATCTCTCTTCTAAATGGTTATCCCTCCTATCTGAAGCCCTGTGGTTCTAGACACCCTGCAAAATAGGGAACATCCTCCCCATATCCACTCTATCTAGGCCTTTCAACATTTAATAGGTTTCAATAAGATCTCCCCTTCATTCTTCTAAGTTCCAGTGAGAACAGGCCCAGAGCCATCAAATTTTCCTCAATCACAGGATCATTTTCATGAACATTCTTTGAACCCTCTCCAGTGTCAGCACATCCTTTCTTAGTCAAGAGGCCAAATTCTGCTCACAATACACCAAGTCAGGCCTCAACAGTGCCTTATAAAGCCTCAGCATTGCATCCTTGTTTTTATGTTCTTGTCCTCTCAAAATGAATGCTAACATTGCATTTACCTTCCTCACCACCGACCCAACCTGCAAGTTAACCATTAAGGAATCCTACACATGGACTTCCAAGTCCCTTTGCACCCTAGATTTTTGAATTTTCTCCCCATTTAAAAAAATGGTCTATGCTTTTATTCCTTCTACCAAAGTACCATACACTTCCATACACTGCCATCTACCTGTCACATCTTTGCTCTTTCTCCTAATCTGTCTAAGTCCTTCTCCAGCCTCCCTACTTCTTCAACACCACCTGTCCCTCCACCTACCTTCGTATCATCCACAAACTCGGCCACAAAAACATTAATTCCATCAACCAAATCAATGACATACAACGTAAAAAGAAGCGGTCCCAAGCCCTACCCCTAGAGAACACCACTAGTCACTGGCAGCCAATCAGAAAAGGCTCCCTTTATTCCCACTCTTGGCCTCTTACAAATCAGCCAGTGCTCTATCCATGCCAGTACATTTCCTGTAATACCATGGGTTCTAATCTAGATAAGCAAGCTCACGTGCAGTACCTTGTCAAAGGCCTTCTGAAAATCCAAGATTACAACAGCCACCAATTCTCCTTTCTCTTTTCTGCTTGTTATTTCCTCAAAGAATTCCAACAGATTTTTCAAGTAAGATTTTTCCTTAAGAAAGCCACGCTGACTTCAGCCTATTTCATCATGTGCCTCCAGGTACCCCAAAGCCTTAACCTTAACAATTGACTCCAACATCTTCCCAACCACTGAGGTCAGACTAACTAGCCTATAATTTCCTTTTTTTTCGGCCTCTCTCCTTTCTTGAAGAGTGGAGTGATAGTTGCAATTTTCTAGCACTCCAGAACCATGCCAGAATCAATTGATTCCTCTGAAGATCATTACTATTGCCTCCACAATCCCTTCAGCTACCACCTTCCTTCAGAACCCTGGGGTGTAGTCCATCCGGTCCAGGTGATTTATCTACCTTCAGATCTTTCAGCTTCCCAAGCACCTTCTCTTTAGTAATAGCAACAACACTCATTCTGACCCCTGACACTCTCAAACTTCTAGTATATTGCGAGTGTCTTCCACAGAAAAGACTGATGCAAAATACTAATTCAGTTCATTCGCCATTTCCTTGTTACCTCTCCAGCATAATTTTTCAGCAGTCTGAGTTCTACTCTTGCCTCTCTTTTACTTGTTATATATCTGAAACAACTTTTGCTATCCTCTTTGTTACTATTGGCTAGCTTCATATTTCATCTTATGGCTTTTATTAGTTGCCTTCTGTTGGCTTTAAAAAGCTTCCCAATCCTCTAACTTCCCATTAATTTTTGCTCTATTACATGCCCTCTCTTTTGCTTTTGTTTTGGCCTTGACTTCCCTTGTCAGCAATGGCTCCGCCACCCTGCCTTTAGAATACTACTTCTTCTTTGGGATGTATCTACCCTGCGTCTTCGAAACTGGTCACAAACTCCAGCCACTGCTGTTCTGCCATCACCCTTGCTAGTGTCCCCTTCCAAACAACTTTGGCCAGCTCCTCTTACATGATTTAGTAATTCCCATTATTCCACTGTAATACTGATACATCTGACGTTATCTTATCAGTGTCAAACTGCAGGGTGAATGCTACCATATTATCATTATCACCTAAGAGTTCCTTTACCTGAAGCTCCCTAATCAAACCTGGTTCATTGCCCAAACCCCAATCCAGAATAGCTGATCCCCTCATGGGCTCAACCACAATCTGTATATCAAACAGCCATCTCGTCAGCATTCTACAAACTCCCCCTCTTGGGATCCAAAATCAGCTCGAACCAGATTGCCCCAATCTTTCTGCATTTCAAAAGCCCCCATGACTTTTGCAACATTGCCCTTGTAACATTGCTCTTTTGACCTGCAGTTTCAATCTCCTGCTGCAATTTGTTGCCCACATCCTGGCTACTGTTCAGGGGCCTGTACATCATTCCTATCAGGGTCTTTTAACATTTGCAGTTTCTAAACTCAACCCACAATGATTCTGCATCTTCTGATCCTATGTCACCTCTTTCTAAGGATTTAATTTAATTTTTCTACCAACATAGTCAGACCACCCCTGTCTGTCTACCTGCCTGTGCTTTTGATTCAAAGAGTATCCTCAGATACTCCCAACCATAATCTTCTATTACCCACCATTCAATGATGTTCACTATGTCATACTTTCCAATCTTTAACTGCATGCATTCAAATATAGCACCTTCAGCCTTGTATTTGTCATCCTTTTCAATTTCATCCTCCTGTTACACTGCAACTGATTGGTAGGAGGCAGTGAGTGGGAATAAAAGGATCCTTTTCTGGCTGGCTCTCAGTGACTAGTGGTGTTCCGCAGGTATCGGTGTTGAGACCACTTCTTTTTATGCTGTATATAAATGATTTAGATGATGGAATAGATGGTTTTGGTGCCAAGTTTGCAGATGATAGGAAGATTAGTGGAAGGGCAGGTAGTGTTGAGGAAACAGGTAGGATGCAGAAGGACTTGGACAGATTACGAGAATGGGCAAGAGAGTGGCAAATGAAATACCATGTTGGAAAATGCATGGTCATGCACTTTGGTAGGAGAAATAAATGTGCAGACTATTTTCTAAACGGAGAGAAAATACAGGAATCTGAGATGCAGAGGGACTTGGGATTCCTTGTGCAGAACATCCAAAAGGTTAACTTGCAGGTTGAGTCGGTGGTGAGGAAGGTCAATGCCATGTTAGCATGCATTTCAAGAGGTCTAGAATACAAGAGCAAGGATGTGGTGCTGAGGGTTTATAAAGCACTGGCGAGGTCTCACCTTGAGTATTGTGAACAGATTTGGGCCCTTCATCTTAGAAAAGATGTGCTGACATTGGAGAGGGTCCAGAGGATGTTCACAAGGATGATTCCAAGAATGAAAGGGCCTGTACCTGCTGGAATTCAGAAGGATGAGGGGGGACTTCACTGAAACCTTTCAAATGTTGAAAGGCCTAAACAGAGTAGATATGGAAAGGATGTTTTGCATGGGGGGAGAGTCTAGAACAAGAGGGCAGAGCCTCAGGGTAGAGGGGTGCCCTTTCAAAACAGAGATGCAGAGAAACTTCTTTTGCCAAAGGGTGCTGAATTTATAGAATTTGTTGCCACATGCAGCTGTGGAGGCCAGGTCGTTGGGTGTATTTAAGGCAGAGATTGATAGGTTCTTGATTGGACATGGCATCAAAGGATATGAGGAGAAGACTGGGAACTGGTGTTGAGGAGAATATAGAAAAAGGATCAGCCATGATTGAATGGCGGAGCAGACTCAATGGGCCAGATGTCCTAATTCTGCTCCTATGTCTTATGGTCTTATGGTTTTATGTCAGATGAGTTGTCTACCCACTGGGTGGCCACAGAAGCTCCAAAGTTTGTGATGAATAAGTAATATTAGGACTGGACTTACACATTAAATGGTAAGACCCTGGGGAGTGTTCAAGTACAGAGAGACACAGGAGTTCAAATGCATAGTTCCTTGAATGTGATGACATAGATAGACAGGGCAGTGAAGAAGGCATTTGACATGCTTGCCTTCATTGGTTAGGATACTAAGCACAGGAATTGGAATTTCACGTTACAGAGGTACAAGACTCTGACAACGCATTGCGTACAGTTCTGTCTTTCCTGCAACAGAAAGGTTGTTACTGAACTGAGTACAAATGGATGTATGAGGGTGTTACTGGGACGAGAAAATTTGAGTGATAAGGAAGGACTGGATAGGCTGGGACTTCTTTTCCTCCACCTTCATGGTGGAAAATGTGAAAAGCATCAAATTCCTGGGCATTAACATCTCAGAGGATTTATCCAGGTCCAAATTTATTGATGCAATCACAAAGAAGACATGCCTCATTAGAGGTCTGAAGAGATTTTCTATGTCACCAAGGACTCTTTAAATTTTCTGTAGATATACCATGAAGAGCACTCTGATTGGGTTGCATCACCACCTGGTATGGAGGACTCAATGCACAAGATCAGAGAGCTGTAGACTTATCCAACTCATTCAAAGGCACAAACCTCTCCATCTTTCAGAACACCTTCAAAAAGCGATGCCTCAAGAAGGCAGCATCCATCATTAAGGACCCTCAGCATCTGGATCATACCCTCTTCTCATTTCTGCCATTAGGGAGGAAGTACAGTAACCTGAAGATGCATACTCAACATTTTAAGAACAGCTTCTTCATTCCACCATCAATTTCTGAATAATTCATTAACTCATGAGCACTACATCACTATTCCTCTTTTGTACAATTCATTTATTTTACTTTTTTATTGCAACTTAGTTTTTTGTCTTGCACTGTACTGCAACAAAATCCATGAATTCCCAAGAACGTGAAGCTTCACTCCTGACTCCTTGATGAGGACTGGTGTGCATTGTTGTCCATGTTTCCCCTTCCTGAAATCCACAATCAATTCCTTGGTCCTGGGGACTTTGAGTGCAAGGTTGTTGTTGCCACACTACTCAACCAGTTGAGCTATCTCACTCCTGTGCACTACTCATCACCATCTGAAATCCTGCCAACAATAGTGGTATCAATGGCAAATTTATAGATGGTGTTTGCACTATGTTAGCCACACAAACATGGGTGTAGACTTAGTAGAGCAGTGGGTTAAGCACATATTCTTGAAATGCACTGGTGTTAATTGCTGGTAAGGAAGAGATATTATTACCAATCCACAGTGATTGGGGTTTCTGATCAAGTCAAGGATCCAGCTGCAGAGAAAGGTACCGAGGATCAGGTTTTGCACCTTGTTGAATAGTAATGAGTGGATAATGGCAGTGCCTCAAGAAGGTAGCATCAATCATTAAGGACCCTCACTATCTGGGAAATGCCCCTTTTCATTACTACCATTGGGGTGGAGGTACAGGAGCCTCAGGACCCAAGCTCAATGATTCAGGAATAGCTCCATCATCAGATTTCTAAACAATCCACGAACCCATGAACACTACCTCATTATTTTTTTGTGGCACCTGTTTATCTTGTAATTTATTGTAATTTTATGTTTTTGCACTGTACTGCTGCCATGAAACAACAAATTTCTCACCATATAAGACAGTGATAATAAACCTGATTCTGACTTTGATTCTATTGGCAGTTTTACTGAGGCAGCAAGGAGTATAGATAGAGTCCATGGAGGGGAGGATGGTTTTCATGATGTGCTGAGGTGGGTCCACAGCTCTCCAGTTTCTTGCAGTCATGAGCAGACACAGCTGGTGCATCCAGCTATGATGCATCTAAATGCGATGCTTTTGATGATACATCTGTAAATAACGTTGAGGTTCAAAGGAGGTGTGTCAAGTTCCTTTAGCTTCCTGAGAAAGTAGAGGCATTGGTGAGTTTTCTTGGCCATGACACCTACACAGTCGGACAAGGACAAGTTCACTCTTGGGAACTCTGCTTGACTTTCTATCCTACCTCTCCACTTTACAGGTAAATCAGACCATTGCAACTCTCAGAGTAAGAAAGAAATGATCTCAGCCTTCTACTCAAGACTTTGAAGTGTATTTTTCTGCTAATGGGAGACACAAGAAACTGCAAATGCTGGAATCTGAAGCAAAACACAAGAAGAAAATCCAAAGGGACACAAGAAACTACAGATGCTGGAAACTGAGGCAAAAAATAAATGAATTGCTGCAGAATCTTAAGGGGTCAAGCTGTATTTGTGGATGGAAATGGACAATTGACATTTCAAGTCAAGACCCTTCATCTGGACTCTTGGAAATAGCTTATTGTATTTACCCTTGTAAAACCGTCTCCAAATTTGTCCAGCTCTGTCAAAGCTCCCAAGAGAAACAACCTCATCTTCTTCAGTCTAGCCTTAGATGGGAAACTTCTCTTCCTTTACTCCATTCCAGTGAATCTCCTCTGCTCCTTCCCTAGGAAATTGATACCCTTCTTAAAATGCGGTGACTACTTTGGGCTGCAACAATCTAACTGAGGCCTAAATAATGCTTTGCTAAGTTCATTCTATCCTCAAAATATTGCTGAGGTGGGGTTGTGTTGATTAAGTTGAGGATGAATTACACTAGACACTGCAGAAGGTATTTACCAGTATGTTGCCTGGGCTAGAGGGCTTTTATTATGAGGAGATACTGGATTGAGTAACCTTGTTTTCCCTGGAATGAAAGAACCTGGTAGAAGTATATAAGATAACATAATCAAAGATCCCTCTCACCCCGTCGTTCTCCATTCTCCCCTCTTCCACTGAGCAAGAGATACAAAAGCTTGAAAACATGCGCCAGCTGGCTCAAGGATACCTTCCACCAACCATTATCGGACTTTAGAAACAAACCTCTTAAGTGTTAAAAAGTTCAAAATTCAAAGTTCAAATTAAATTTATTATCAAAGTAGGTACAGTAGATGTATACATTCTTTGAAGTTGTATCTCTAAGAATTTTTTCTTGCAGTCATTCAGTAGACAAAGAAATACAATATAATCAGTGAAAATCTACACACTGGTTGAAGGTGACTCTACAACTTCTGGGAAACAGAGAAACCCTACGGCTCAATACAGGCCCTTCGGCCCACAAAGCTGTGCTGAACCTGTCTCTACCCTAGAACTACCTAGGCTTACCTATAGCCCTCTATCTTACTAAGCTTCATGTACCTATCCAAAAGTTTCTTAAAAGTCCCTATCGTATCCACCTTCACCACCGTTGCCTGCAGCCCATTCCACACACTCACCACTCTCTGAGTAAAAAACTTACCCCTGACGTCTCCTCTGTACCTACTCCCCAGCCCCTTAAACCTGATTCCTCCTGAGGCAACCATTTCAGCCCCGGGGAAAAGCCTCTGACTATCCACACGATCAATGCCTCTCATCATCTTATTCACCTCTATCAGGTCACCTCTCATCCTCCGTCGCTCCAAGGAGAAAATGCTGAGTTCACTCAACCTGCTTTATTAAGGCATGCTCCCCAATCCAGGCAACATCCTTGTAGATCTCCTCTGCACCCTTTCCATAGTTTCCACATCCTTCCTGTAGTGAGGTGACCAGAACAGAGCACAGTACTCCAAGTGGGGTCTGCCCAGGGTTCTGTTCTCAGTATTATTAATGGTGGTGTGGGACCTAAACCTCCTGTACCTCCTTGCTGATGGCAGCAGCAAGAAGGGAGCATGGCCTGGATGGTGACACGATCTGCCAAGATATCTCATCATGGTCTCGTCAGGGTTAAGGATGATGGGTGGGTGGAGCCAGGCAGGGCAGGGGAAGGGTGAATGTTGGGAGAGAGAGAAAGGTAAGTGTTAGCTTGAGGCAAAAGAAAAGCAAGATGAAGCCAGGAGGGGAGAGAGGTATGAAGGTTAGAGATGGCTGCTGGAGGGTTTGCCAGTGCTGGAATATAATAAGTCAAGGTGGTGAGAATGGTAACCATTAGGAGAGAGGTATATGGCAGATGGAAACAAATGGGTGAAGTGTGTGGGTAGTAGGTCAACAAAAATGGCTGGGGGGATGGTGTGGAGGGGAAAAACAGAGACAGGAGGAGGATGAAAGTATGCTGGGGGGGGGGGGGGGAAAGGGGAACCACACCGGAGGTGAGGGCTACCTGAAAATGGAAAGTTCAGTATTTGTATCATTTATAGTAGACCTTATTTATAGCAATTTTATGTCTTTGCACTGCATAGCTATCACGAAACAACAAATTTCATGTCATGTAAGACAGCGATAATAAACCTGATCTCAATTCTGAAAGCAATCACTCTGAACCTCCACAAGGTTCTTGGGAAGAGAATTCCAATGATTCACCACACTCTGGATGATGAAATTTCTTCATGTCTCTATCCCGAATGGACAAACTTTTATTTAGAGTGTGACTCTTCAACCCAGATATCTTGCACAGGGGAAAGATCATCTCTACACCTCCCCTGTGTAAACTCCTGTAAAAGGCTTTAGGTCATCATTATTATAAAAGACCCAGTATAAAGGCAAATATTCCTCTCCTGTACAGTCATAAAGCAATACAGCACAAATACAGGCCCTTTGACCTAAGCAGGCCTAAGTGGACAATGACACCTACACAGTTCGTCCCAATTTCCTGTGTTCAGCCCATATCCCTCTAATCCCCACCCCTCCATGTACCTACCCAAGTACTTCTTAAATGATACTATTGTACCTGCCTCAACCACTTCCTCTGGCAGCTTGTTCCATATATTTACCAGCCTCTGTGTGAAAAGGTTGCCCCTTAAGTTCCTTTTAAGTTTTTCCCTGTCACTGTAAACCTTTGCCTCCCAATTTTGGACTTCCCTAGATCCTGACTGATCAACAGAAAGAAAAGGAGATCAAAGCAAGCAGCAGATGCTGGATATCTGAAATAAAATCAGAAAATGCTGGAAACACTCATCAGGTCCGGTGGCATGAAGTGGTTTATAAACACAAGAGATTCTGAACATACCGGAACTCTAGAGAACAAACACAAACTGCTGTGGGAACTCAGCAAGACATGCAGCATCTATAGAGGGATAAATAGTAGACATTTTGGGCTGAGACCCTTCATCAGGACTGGAAAGGAGGTGGCGCTGGAGTGGGGGGAGAGCCAGAATAAGGTGAGGGAGTGGAAGGAGTACAAATTGGCAAGTGATAGTGAAACCATATGAGGGGGTGGATAGGTGTATGATGGAGCAGGGATGAAGTCAGAAGCACAGAGATGATAGATAGGAAAGGTAAACAGCTGAAGAAGAAGGAAACTGACAGGAGGGAATGAACCATAGGAGAAAGGGAAGGAGGAGGGAAACCAGAGAGAGAGATGATGGCAGGTGAGAAGAAGAGACAGGGTAAGTCCCATGTTTCCAGTCAAAGGCCCTCCCCCTCCTGTAGAGTCATAAAGCAATACAGCACAAATACAGGCCCTCCCCAGGTCAAACATTAACTCTACTCTTCTCTCCATAAATGCTGCCCAATCCGTTGAGTATTTCTGACAGTACAATAGGGTGTAGACTAACATTAATTTCTGATTTAAACAGATGACCATCCATCACAGAAGAAATGATTTGAATCAAGGGACATCTGTTGGTTAGGGGTACAAGCAAAACGCATCCTTAACAAGAAATAGACACCTTTGTCACCCAAGGTCAAAGGAAGGAAGCAAGGTAAGGCTAAACTGAAATGGCTGACTGCTGGTGATCCAGGACAAATCAACTTAGACATAAATGCTTTTAAAGACTAAAGGAATATAATTCTCATGAGAACAGGGATAAGTATCATGCAAACTGAAGAGCAATGTATGCAGCTATTAGAGCAGCTAAAAGGTCAGTGTAGAAGGAGTTGACTGTGATAGGACTGATAAAAGCTTTTCAAGCTGTCAGAGACCCATTAAAGGGTTCCTCGGGACTGAATCACATGGACTCCTGTGCTATGTTTTAAATGATCACTTCGTATCAGTCTTCCTTCCAGTGAATAGCACTCAGCTACCAAGAAAGCAACACATTTTTCCAGTGCTCTCCTGGTCAGTCTCTGAAGGTCCACCAGACATAAACACGGACTTGTCGAAACCCCTCAGTGCTGCCTGATGTAAACAACTCCACACACACAATCCAGAGTCAGCCTCATCGTAAAATTCACATCATTGCTTTTAGATCCCTCATGGTCTCCCTATCTCTGTAACCCCTCCTGTCCCGACACCCCTCCATATCTCTGTTATCACCAGATCTTACACCATTACAGCCCCTACTCCACACCTTACCTCTATAGCCCCACCTTTACCCCATCTTTGTAACCCGTTCCAATCCCTACAACCCTCACTAAGCCAGAAATGCTATGATTCCTAAATCTCTCCCTATGTAACCCCACCAATCCCTATAACCCTCCCTGTCTCTATGATCCCCTCTGGTCCCTACTTCCTCACCCCCTACAGCCCTTACTCCATAACCCTCTCTATCTCTAACTTCTTCCAGATCTACACCCCTCTCTACCACCGTGCCCCCCTCCACTCTCAACACCTCTCATGACCTCTATAACCCTCTCTGGCCTCTACATCCTTCTCTCAGCCAGAACCCTTCCGGCCTCTACACCTCCCCCCCATCTCTATAATCCTACCAGTTCCTACACCCTTCCCTGTCTCTATAACCCTCTCTGGCCTCTACATCCTTCTCTCAGCCAGAACCCTTCCGGCCTCTACACCTCCCCCCCATCTCTATAATCCTACCAGTTCCTACACCCTTCCCTGTCTCTGTAAACCCTTCTGGCCCTACACCCTTCCCTGTATCTAAAGCCTCCTCCAGTCCCTACATACTTCCCCATCTGGCCCTTGCACCCCTTCCCCTCTTGCTTGATGAAGCATTTTTCTGAAGCACTCCAGAACATGTATGACACGCTCTCGATATATTTTGAATTCAGGTTAATTTGATACAACACCTCTGGGTGTTTCAGCTGAACATATCTTTTAAGAGGTACTGGGAAAGAGAGAGCAAACATTGTTGCTGGGGCTTGGACTGCTCTTCCAAAGAACACCATGGGGTTGGTGCTACTGCCTCCCAACTCCAGTGACCATGGTTCAGTCCTAACCCCTGCACTGCCTCCAGGTGTTCCACTTTCCTTTGCCAGATATGCTGGTTGACTGCTTGCAGTTATCTAGTTGGTCAATCAGGTGCTGGGCGGATTTAAGAGAGAATAAAGTGCTGGGGTGTACGGAAAGATGAAAGACTAAAGATTAGTTTTATTTGTCACTTGTATATCGAAATGTACAGTAAAATGTATTGTTTGTGTCAAATCATCTCAGCGAGGGTTCTGCTTGGGACAGCCCACAAGTGTCACCACACTTCCAGTGCCAAAATGGCCTGCCCACAATTCACCAGAGACAGGAAGTAGAGGGAATGGGATTCTGAGATTGCTCCCTGGATGTACCATGGACTTGATGGATTGAACATCCTGCGATGCATCTGTAAGTTTCTCATTGTACCTGTACCTCACCATATTTGTGCACATGAAAATAAACTCGACTTGGCTTGACCTGAACCAGTATTTTGTTCTGAGGGAATGTCACACTGTGAAAATGGCACTACTGGGGGAATGTCACACTGTGGGAGGGTTGATACTGAGGGAATGTCACACTGTGGGAGGGGCAGTACTGAAGGAGTACTGCACTGTCAGTAATGCTTCATTTCAAAAGTGGTGTGAAACGGAGGTTCTGTCTCCCACCCGAGGCAAATGGAAAGGCACAGTAGGAACTGTTTGCAACTTGACATGAAAAAGTAACACAATTAACATTAAATTCTAGCTTCCCCAAATGCATTTAGACAATCTAATGTTCCTTGCATTACCCAGATTTTCAATAAACTGAGTTTTATTCATTTATTCAATTCCATAACTGCAAGCAGAGCAGATGAAAAATCTGAAGTTAAAGCGATGGGTTCAGTAGGGAATTGTCGCAAAGCCTGCTCTCAGCTATTCCAGAGAACTGCTTCACAAATAATCGTCAGAGTTACCAGTAATTATCATAATATGTGTGTTGGTTGCTTTAATTCCTGGTAATCAATTGTTGATTGTCATTCAATATATTTGCAGCAATTATGCTGCAATTATTACCCTTCATTCTGAATGGCAGTCTGGTGTAATCGGAATTGTAAGACCCTCCACAATATCTGACAATAGAAGAGCAGCAGAGAGATGTTCAGTGATCCTGTATAAAACTGGTAGGAATCCTCTTCAATCTATCTCCTCTGGTCACTGACCTTCCCATCACTGCAAGCTGTTACTCCTTGTTTATTCTGTGAAAAAACATTCATCATCTTGCCTCCCCGTCTTTCTTCTTACTCCCATTCTCCTCTCTGTATTGACCATTTCCCTTCTCCTCACTCAGCCCTGATACAGGGAACATCAACAACTCCTTCCCTTCCATAAATACCGCTCAATTGTTTTGAGTCTCCTTATCTTGCTCTTTTCTAAGCAGAACAACACTATTTTATTTATTTATTTAGTGATATAGCATGGTAACAGGCCCTTCCAGCCCAATGAGCCCGCACCTTCCAAAAGACATGTCTTTAGAATGTGGGAGGAAACAAGAGCACCCGGAGGAAACCCATGTGGTCACAGGGAGAATGTACAAATTCCTTACAGACACCTGTGGGAATTGAACCCTGATTGTTGGATTCAGTTTACACTAACCACAATACCACCATGCTGCCATTAAATGAATTTGTCTCAAACACCCCATCTAACTTGTCCCTTCATCCATTGGAGGGCCATGACCTGAAGCATCGACCGCCCATTTTTCTCCACAGATGCTGCCTGACTTGTTGAGTTCCTCCAGCATATTGTGTTTTGCTCCAGATTCCAATATCTGCAGTCCCTTGTGTCTCCCTACATTGTTGAAATCATAAATCCCATTCTACATCTTCTCCAGGCTTTGAGATCCTTCCTAAGTGTGGCACAGAGAATTGCCCATAATACTCCAATCAGTGCTTTCCTCCCCCGCCTCCCACCCCACATGATGTGTCTGGACAAGGTGGTGCAGTGGCATGGCCAGTGACCTACAAACATCGCCATTGATTCAAAAGCACAAGTTCAATTCCCACTGAGGAGTTTAACTTCGAGTAATTATATTATGGAATTCCTTAAATGGTAACAGTGAAGCAGCAAGATGGAGATAAAAGTTCATTTTGGTTTCTAAATGCCTTTGAAGGAAGGAAACCCACAATCTTTATTCTGTGCGTGGCTTCAGAATCACAATGATGTTAGTTACAGAGTCATGTGGCGCTGAGACAACTGGTCCATGACTGAGTGCATTCACCTCGTATATGCCACTCATGATTTAACATCCCTCTCAAGTCACCTCTTAGTCTCCTACCCTCTAAGGAATTAAGTCTTAACCTAGCCAACCACTCCTTACATCTCAGTCCCTCAAGTCCTGGCAATATCCTTGTAAATCTTTTCTGTACTCTCTTTCTAGCTTAATAACATCTTTCCTGGAGCAGGGTGTCAAAAACTGAACACGATACTCCAAGTCACGGATGTGGGTTTAATTGCAACATTTTAGTGATATTTGGATAAGTAGATGGATGGGTGGGGTATGGAGGGCCAGGTGCAGATCAATGGAACTACACAGAATAAGAGATCTGCACGGACTAGATAGGCCCAGAGGACTGTTCTGTGCTATAGTGTTTTATGACTATGAACTTAAGTGTGGCTTCACCAATGTTCTGTACAACCGTACTATGATCACCCAATTTTTATACTCATTGCCCTGAATTACAAGAGCTAGAGTGCCAAAAGCTTTGTGTCCTTTTAATTTTCCTCCCCATACCCATACCGACATGTCTTTCCTCAGCCTCTTTTACTGCCGAGTTGAGGCTCAACACAAATCAGAGGAACAGCAACTCATGTTCTGCGTGGAGAGTCTACAGCCCAATGACATGAGCCTTGAACTCTCCATTTTCAGGTGACCTGTTCCCACCTGTCCTTTTCCTCTCCCCACTTGTACTGCCCAGCCCCCATCATCCTGTTCTTTCTCCCCCACCATCTGCCCATTGCCCACACATTCATCCCACTGCATCCCCTCCCCACACTGTTCCCAGCTGCCCTCCCAACCTTCCTTATTTAGTTCCATCTTCCTCTCCTATCAGATTCCACTATCTGTAGCCCTCTGTCACCTCCATCTCTGGCCTCACAGCCTCTGTTCCCACTCTCTCCATCCATCTGCCTATCATCCCTCCTCAGCTGGATCCACTCATCACCTGCTGCCTCTTGTTCCACCCCTCCTCTTCACCTCTTTATACTGACTACCTCTCATCTCTTCCTGCTCCTATCTACCTCAATATTTCAGTCCAGATGAAGAGTCTCTAACCAAAATGTTGACTATCCATTTCCCTCCATAGATGCGGCCTGACCTGCTGCGTTCCTCCAGCATTTTGTCCACTTCTCCAGATTCCCAGCATCTGTAATCTCTTGTGTTTCCACAATGAGACTGTTCCCTTTACAGACATTCAGTTCAAGTAACAGTAGGTAAGAAATGTTGACCTTGTTAGACAAGGCTCTATGCAGTCAATGAACCATTGTTATCGTACCAGACTTGCCCTTCATGATCTTCAGCCAATGCCAAATCACATGTGGTCTTCTGCATCACTAGGTAGCTAATACTCTTTGAGATGGAAGGTTGTATGTTCACATCTACCCCAGGATCCTGAGTAAGTAGCACAGCTAGTAGAGATGTCATCTTGCAACTCCAGTGACTCGAGTTCAATTGTGGCCTGGGGTGGTGTCTGTGTGGAGCTTGCATTTTCTCCCTGAGAATGTGTGGGCTTCCCCTGGGTGCTCCCATTTCTTCTCACATCCCAGAGGCGTGCAAGTCTGCAGATCAATAAGTCCAATAACCTGGGCCCAAAAGGTCAACTGTTTATTCCCTTCCATAGATGCTGCCTGAATTACTCCAGCACTATGTGTGTGTTGTGGTAGATTATTAGGCAGCGGTAAATTGTTCCTTGTGCTAAGGAGAATGGAGAAATCTTAGGGGAGTTGTTGGGAATGGGGGAGAGTAAGTTACAGGAAAAAATCAGTAGGGAATGGGACTGCATAAAAAAGAGCCCAATAACATCTTTCCTGTCGCAAGGAAACACGATGCTGGAAGAGAACATTACAGTGTTGATGATATTGTATTTTGCATCCTACCAAAGTAGATGTAGAACAGTGCAAGTCAGAGATGTCTTGGGAAATACTTTCCCTTCAGCTGACAGTACTTGAAGGTTCACCTGGTTGATTCCAGAGATGAAGGGGTTAACCTATGAGGAGCGATTGAGTCGCCCAGGACTATACTCTCTGGAATTCAGAAGAATGAGAGGGGATCTTATAGAAACATACAAGATTTTGAAAGGGATAGATAAGATAGTAGGAAAATTATTTCCATTGGTAGGTGAGACTAGGACTAGAGGACATTGCCTCAGGATTCAGGGGAGAAGATTTAGGATGGAGATGAGGAGAAACTGTTTTTTTTCCCAGAGAGTGGTGAATCTGTGGAATTCTCTGCCCAGGGAAGCAGTTGAAGCTTCTTCACTAAATATATTTAAGATACAGTCAGATAGATTTTTACATAGTAGGGGAATTAAGGGTTATGGGGAAAAGGCAGGTAGATGGAGCTGAGTTTACGGACAGATCAGCCATGATCTTATTGAATGGTGGGGCAGGCTTGATGGGCCAGATGGCCTACTCTTGCTCCTATTTCTTATGTTCTTATGAAGCAGGAGGGGAGAAATCTGTCCTCTTATTTCTACACTTCCAGTATGTGGTCACTGCTTTAATATTGTGTGGAAATATATTCAAAACTTTGAGATTTTTATGTACTTAAACTTGTAAATGTAACAAACTGGAACCTGTAAATTCCCATAGTGCTTTGATACATGATGAGTATGTACATGACAGGAGGCATGTAATATCCTTGATTCTTGTTCATTGTGTAATTAAGGGGAAGTTGATCTACTGCTGGCCTTGCAACTGTATTGAAGTGGAGGAGCTTACCTGAAATACAGATAAAAGCCAATGCATAACCTGAAAACTTGTATCAAAAGGGACTTAATAAGCTGTAAATCAGAATCAGCCTCCAGCCATTGGGGCTGGAGTGGAGATATTTCTCATTATTGCTAGCAATAAACATGTCTCTAAATAGATCCACTCTGTGTTTTTTGATTCTTCATTGTAAAACCTATCAAAAGGGACATGACAATTGTCAGCATTCATTTTGAGACAACTAGAATATAGAAGCAAATGTATAATGCTGAGACTTTGTACGGAATTTGTCAGACCATGTTTGAAGTATTGTGAGCTGTTTTGGGCCCAAAATCTAAGAAGGGTCGTGCTGCACTGGAAAGGATCCTAAGGCATCTTACAAGAATGATCCTGAGAATGAAAGTGTTAATATACAAGGAGAATTTGATTACTCTGGGCCTGTACTCACTGGAGTTTAGAAGAATGAGGGAGGATCTCATTAAAAAACCTACTAATAAAGTGGAAATGGAGAGAATGTTTCCAACAGTGGGAGTCTAGGAGCGGATGGCACAGCCTCCAAATAAAAGGACATCCCTTTAGAACAGAGGTGAGGACAAATTTCCTTTGCCAGATGGTGGTGAATCTGAGGAATTCATTCCCACAGACATCTGTGGAGGACAAATCATTGGGTGTATTTAATGCAGATGTTTATAGGTTCTTAATTAGTAAGGCTGATAAAGATTACAGGAAGAAGGCAGGAGAATGGGATTGACGGAAAAGAAATGAACCATGATCTAATGAGAAAGCAGACTCAAATGACCTAATTCTGCTTTTACATCTCATGGTCTCAAGGTCTTTACCATGCCACTCACTTAGTTCTGCTTACAGGATACAAAAAATGCATCAAAGTCTGGGCACAAATTTGGAAATAGCTGCCAAAGATAAATAACTCCTTGCACGATGTGGTCAGTGTTGTATGTGGAAACTTGCCCTGCATAAATTGCCTGAAGTATTTCCTACAGGTACAAATGAGTGCAAGGTATAGTCAGCATGTGCACTAGCCATTCCATGATTTCGGAAGTGTGAAGTGATACACTTTGGAAGGTTGAACTTGAAGGCAGAGTACCAGATTAATGGCGGGTTTCTTAGCAGTGTGGAGGGGATACCTTGGGGTCCCTCAAAGTTGTGCTGTCTGTGTGGACCTTGCACATACTCCCTGTGACTGTGTGGACTTCCCCGAGGTGCTTCTGTCGGGATTGGATTTGATTTATTATTGTCACATTAACTAAGCTAGTGTGAAAAACTTAGTTTGCACACCTTCCAACACATCATTTCACGACACAATACTTTGAAGTAAAACAGAATGCAAAAAAAGTGTAATAGCTAATGAGCAAGCGCAGTGCAGGCAAACAATAAAGTGCAAGATCATAACGAGGTAAATTATGATAACAGTCCATGTTATTATACCAGGGAACCATTTAATAGTTTTATTACAGCTGTTCTAAGCCAGAAGGAACAAACTGTATATCTTCGGACCAATGGAAGAGGAGAGAAGAGTGAATGTCTGGGGTGTGTGGGTTTTTGATGATGCTGGCTGCTTTAATGAGGAAGTGTAGAGATGGTCCATGGAGTGGAGGCTTGTTTCCATGATGTTATGAACTGTGTCCACAACTCTTTCAGTTTCTTACAATCACAGGCAGAGCAACTGCCATACCAAGCTGTGATACATCCAGATCGGATGCTGTCTATGGTGCGTTGATAATAATGGGCAAGGGTCGATGGGTCGATGCAGACATGCCAACTTTCTTTAGTCTCCTGAGGAAGTAGAGGCACTGGGGAGCTTTCTTGGCACCGGCTGTAAATTTCCCTTGGTGTGTAGGTGAGTGGTGGAATCTGGGGGGGGGGGGTGGTGGAGTTGATGGTAATGTGGGAAAATAAATTGGGATTTTGTGACAATGTTGTTGACGGTAGGTACAGACTCGATGGACTGAAGAGCTTTTCCCATGCTGTATGAATTTGTGACTCTATGACTTTAAGTACAGTACACACTCTGCCAAAAGCTAGCAAATTGAAATTCCTGCACACGCTCCTGCCTACATCACAATAATGACTACATTTCAGTGCTTTGCATGGCTGGCTCTGGATGTGAATGGTCCCAGTAGAAATGAGTGTCTTTCCTTTCTCTGTAATATCTTACAATCACCAAAACACAAGTCTCTCTGTGCACCTGGTATGTAGACAGAAACTTCAAAATCCGTACACAAAACAGAAGAAAATAAAAGCAGTCTGGTCTCCAGGCTCATCTTTCCGTGAGATATTGTGAATGGGGACAGGATAGATGGAACATCAGACTGACACCAGTCTTTGTTCTTCAATAAGTTGCTGCAGTAATTGCACTGTACCTCAATCAGGTTGTTCTGTTTCAAAGATTGCCGCAAATGGATGCTTTGTTGCTATTGATGTGTTCTGAATGAGGCTTTGATGAAACACCAAAAGTAAAAAAAAATGAATGAATTCATTTATATTCCAATACAAGCCAACATGAAATGTGCCGTATTTTGTGAAATTTAATAAAACCTGACATTGCACAGAGAAATTATGTTTTGGCTTGTTCTATTTTGGGTTTATTCTGTGGCTTGTGCATCACACAAATCAGATAGTTCCTTACTCCCATCGGCCCCTATATCAATGTATTTAAGTAAACTGCAGCAGAAAGTGCTACACAACAGGGGAAATAATACACTTCAAAAAATAATAATATGCCAATTCATTAAAGTGCTGCAAATATTTACCATAAATTCTGCTGCAAATTGAGTTATGTCTTTGACATGCCCTGGCTAATACAGAAACTACTAGTTTAAGAGTTTGGAATCCTGTTTTGTAAAGTTGCTGTGTCTTTTTGTAGTGGTGAAGTCAAGGACACACCACATTAGAAGTCAGCAATGACGATGGAAATGGCTGGCAGAGCAAGCAGCAACCATAGAGAAAGGAAGATTCCTGTGGATGACCTAGCACCAGAAGTGGGATTTCAGGTGCATAAAAGATTGGGGAGAATAAAGGTGAGGGAATGGCCATGGGAGGAGTTTAAATAGCAAAAGGTGATGGGATTAGAGAAAGTGGGAAAGAATCAGGAAGTGAGGCAAAGTTGGGTTAAGAGCAGGTACAAAATAAGTTTGCAGAAACATCATTAATAGTCGTATCTTATGTTCAGTTCACAGGTTGTTATGTTTCCAGACAACATATTAGAGGTTCACCAGGATGTTACCTGGGGCAAAACACTTCAGAAATTAGGAGACAATCAGGTTGAATTTGTTTTCCTTGTGTTGCTGTTTTCCTTGGAGCAGAGGAGGCTGAGAGTTTTTTGCATAATTTACTTCTCTCCAAATCAAAGTTGAGTTCATTGTCACCTGCACAGATGCAATGAAAAACTTGCAGGAGTATCAGAGGCACATAGTTAGCACCATAAAAGCAGCATTCACAAGATTAAAAAAAACAAACTTAAATTATACAAAATCTTTACAAAAAAGAACAAAAAAAGTCTATTTCAATGCAAATGATGTTACACAACTGTAGTGATTAGATTTGTGCTGGTTAGTTCAAGAGTGGGGTAATGGTGAAGCGACTGAGGAGGTAAAGTCAGAGAGTAATGGTAAAAGATCCTTCAGCCAACTCATCTGTGTAACTGAAGTGTCAATTTAGGCTATTTCTATTTACCTATATTTGGTCCAAATCCCTCTAAACCCTTTTTATTCATCTTGAAGGTGAAATGTGTAAACTCCAAAAGTTGTTAAATTTGCTTATTATTGTCACATCAAAGTAGTACAAGGGAAAAGCAATAACAGAATAAAGTGTTATAGTTGCAGAGAAATGCAGTGCAGGCTGACAATAGGGTGTAAGGCCATAACGAGATAGATTGTGAGGTTCAGTGTCTATTTTAGTGTACTAAAGAACTAGTCTGATAAGGAGCTGTCCTGCAGCCTAGTAGTACGTGCTTTCAGGCTCTTGTATCTCCTGCCTGATTTAGAGGGCAACCAAATTGGCAGAGTGACTTCCTCTTTGTCTTTGTTTTAATTAACTACTTCTTAAGGCTTCAAGAATTGACTCCAAGCACCTGTACCCAGCCAAAGAGATGTTCCTGTTACTGACAAAGGAGATCAGAATGAATACCCAAATTACATGAAGATATATTAAAAATTCATAGCATAACACTAGGGAAATGCTTCTAACCATCAGCATTGCTTGCACTGTTCACCATATCCTCTGCCACATGTCTTCCCACTCTGAGTTATACCTAGTCCTACACCTCCTGAACAGTGCTTCCGGGTGATGCAATCCTTCACACATAAATGTATTGGTTTCATCTATTGAACCCTGTGCCCATGTTTCAGCCTGCTCTATAAAGGTGAGATTCAATGTAGGTTGAGGGACCACTTCATCAACCACTCTATCCTCCAGAGCAACTGGATCTTCCTTTGACTGCTCATTTTAGTTCCACTTCCCTTTCCCACACCAACATGCCTATCCACTGCCTCTTCCCTGCTGGGTTCAGGCTGGATGCATCTGGGAGGAGCAACACCTCATATTCCATCTCGAGGGTCTCCAATCTAATGGCTTGAATTAGGATATCTGACTACTTCCCACCAGGTTTACACTGATCACCAAATAACTCATTTCCACTAATCTCATTTTATGCTCCTCACTTTCCCATCGACGTCTGCTTAGATTCAACCACACACTTGAAGCCATGTAACCTACAAAGACACACGTCTTTGGGATATGGGAGGAAATCACATTGTCATGAAGGAGAATATGGAAACTTCACACAGACAACACAGGAGGTCAGGGTTATATTAGGGCCTCTGGAGCTGAGGCAGTAGTTCTACCAACTGCACCAGTCCTCTCTGAACTCACTCTGTGTAACAGTACGATGAGGAGATGTTACCGAGTTGTTATAAAAGCCTCAGGACACCAATGGAGACACAAGAAACAGCAATACACAAACTGCTGGAGGAGTAAATGGACAGTTGACATTTCAGGCTCATAAGAACATAACACACTGGAGTAGAATTAGGCCATTTGACCCAAAAAGTCTGCTTTGATCATGGCTGAAGTATTTTCCCTCTCAACTCCATTCTCCTGCCTTCTCTGCAAACCCTTTGAAGCCTCTACTAATCAAAAAAAGTACCAACTTCCACTTTAAATATGCCTAATGACTTGGCCTCCACAGCCATCTGGCTAAAGAAATTCCTTCTTATTTCTGTTCTAAAGGGATGCCGTATTCTGAGATTGTGCCTTCTGGAAGCAGGCTCTCCATGTTCACTCTATACAGATAGGTTTCAAGGAGATCCCCTTTATTCTTCTTAATTCCAGCATGCACAGACATTCCCCATATGTGAACCCTTTCTTTCCCAGGATTATCCTCAAAACCTTCTCTGGACCCCTTCCAATGCCACCACTATCCTCAAACATAGTCTGACCAATGCCTTATGAAGCCTTAGTATTGCATTCTTCCTTTTATATTCTAGGGCTCTCACAATGAAAGCTGACATTGCATTTGCCTTCTTTACTACCAACTCAACCTCCACGGTAACCTTTAGGGAATCGTGCACTAGAGCTCCCAAATCCCTTTGACTTCCGATTTCTAAATTTGTTCTGTGTTTAGAAATAGTTGATGCCTTTATTCCTTCTACCATACTGCATGACCTGTGCTGTATTCCATTTGCCATTTCATTGCCCATGTTCCTAATCTGTCCAAGTCATTCTGCAGACTCCCAGCCTCCATGAATCTTTATATCATCTTCAGACTGGGTCACAAAACCATCAGCTCTGTCATCCAGATCATTGAAATATAACTTGAAAAGTAGTGGACTTTCTGGAACGTATCCTGATTTGCAAAGTAACAATCGCTTCAGAAAATTGTTTTTATTCAAACAAATGAAATGTGATGACTGTAACTTCCATGGAAGATCCAGATCTTCAAATTCCAACTTTCAACATGATTAAAGACCCCTCCGACTCCATGCATTTTCTCTTCTTCCATCTTCAAAACCTGAAAGCACATCCCACCAGGCTCATGCCAGCTTCTAACCTGACTATTGAATGGACCCTGATACAAAGAGATGGACTCTTGACCAACAATCTGCCTTGTCATGGCCTTGCTCCTTATGGTCTGCCTGTACATCCTCTGTGTTTGGGATTGCTTCTCTGTTGTACTACCTCGATGTTCTAATGTGATGAAATTACCTAGATGGATAACATACAAAACAAAGTTTTTCACTGCACCTTGGTACATGTGACAAGAAATAAACCAATTTACTAATTTAATTTACCAATTTAATTTACCAAATTATGCTGTCCTATAGCTTTCCACAATTTCTACACTTCATTTTTCTACATCTTCAATTTGTATGCCTCTTGCTCAACCTGCAATTTCATGGTCCAAACTCGGAAGCCATTCCTTCCTTTATCAGAACTTTATCAAGTTTTGGGATTTCCTTCTGAAACCTTTCTGCCTCCCTCTCATGCTATTCTTCCATCCTAAAGGCTGGGTCTTGCCGAACTCAGAACATAGAACAGTGTAGTCCAGTATGGGCCCTTTGGCCCTACCATAGAGTGCCAAGTTATATATCTATTTCATGAATAATCTAGCTCCTGCCTCCTGCACAGTCTCTACTTTCTTACAACCATGTGGTTATCTAAGAGTCTCTGAAATGTCCCTATTGTATCAGCATCTATCACCACCTCAGCAGTGCATTCCAGGCATGCACCATAATCTTACACACCACGATCAAGTCACCTCTAACCCTCCCTCACTCCCAAGAGAAAAGTCCTAGCTTGCTCAATCTTTCCTTGCAAGAAATGTCCTCTAATCCAGGCAACATCTTGGTAAATCTCCACTGCACCCTCTCTGCATCCTTGCGATGACCAGAACTGAATACAATACCCCATGGCTGGTCTAGCCAGGTTATATAAAGATGCAACATTACCTTGTGAATTTTGAACTCAATCTCCTGACTAATGAAGTCCAGTGCATCAGATACCCTTTTATTCCAACCTGCAATTTTTGTGACTTGAGGCAAATCAGAATTCTGCATGGGTGGGTTTGGCTTTGGTATTAGTGTTGGTTGATTATGGTCACCTTATACAAAGCTACAGTGAAAAGTTTTGGTATTCTGGTTATCCAGACAGATAGTACCGTGCATAATTACACTGAAGCAGTGAAATTAAAACAGAATGCAGTTTTACAGATACAGAGAAAGTACAGTGCAGGTAGGCAAATGAAATGCAAAGGCCATGATGAGAAAGACTGTGAGATCAAGAGTTCATCAAGAGGTTTGTTCAAGAAGTTATAACAGTGGGACAGCAGCTGTTCGTGAGCCTGGTGGTACATGTTCTCAACCTTTTGTATCTTCTGCCTAATTTGAGGGGGGCAGGGGAGAAGAGAGAATAACTGGGGTTGGGAAGGGTCTTTGATCATGTTGGTTGCTTTCTGAGGCAGTGAGTATAGTCAGAGTCCATGGAGAGAAGGATGGCTTGTGTGATGAACTGGACTGTGTCCAGAGTTTTGTGCACTTCTACAGAGAAGTTGCCATACCAGCCAGATAGGATGCTTACTATGCTTGTAAAAATTGGTGAGGGTTATCGGGCCCATGCAGAGTTTCATTAGTGTTCTGATGAAGTAGAAGCACTGGTCACACACACACACACAATGTTGGAGGAACTCAGCAGGCCAGGCAGCATGGAAAAGAGTAGTCAGCTGAGACCCTTCTTCGGGATTGGAGAAAAAAAGATGAGGAGTCAGAGTAAGAAGGTGGGGAAGGGAGGAAGAAACACACAGTGATAGGTGAAACCAGGAGGGGGGAAGGGGTGAAGTAAATAGGTGAATTGATTGGTGAAAGCAATACAGGGCTGGAGAAGGGGAATCTGATAAGAGAGGATGGAAGGCCATGGAAGAAAAGCGGGGTGGGCACCAGAGGGAGGTGTTAAGTAGGTAGGAAATAAGGTGAGAGAGGGAAAAGGGGATGGGGAATGGTGAAGGAGAGGGCAGGGGACATTACCAGAAGTTTGAGAAATCGTTGTTAATACCATCAGGTTGGAGGCTACTCAGACAGAACATAAGATGTTGCTCCTCCCACATGAGTGGGGCCTCATTGTAAGAGTGGCAGAGGCCATGGACTGACATGTCAGAATAGGAATGGGAAATGGAATTAAAGTGGATGGCTGCAGGGAGATCCCGCTTTTTCTGGCGGACAGAGTATAGGTGCTGGGTGAAGCAGTCTCTCAGTCTAGCTGGCGTCCTCTTTTGGCTGTGGCACCCACATGCTGAACCCGTCCTTCTGTGGTACATAAAACTTAACTCTTTGACCAAACATTTGTGTTTTTTTTCCAGCTCCTCAAGCAGATATTGTGAGTCTAACTGAATGGCTGAGGACATGGTATACAAAAAAAGAGGGAAAATACAAGATCACCTACAGTTGTAGAAAACTAAATAGTTTTTGAAGTGGTGAGGATTGAGAAATCCTGGTATTCAGAAGGAGCTAGATCACAGGCAGACAGGGTAGCGAAGAAGGCGCTTGGCATGTTTCCCTTTGTTAGTCAGGGCACTGAGTACAGGAGTTGGGACTACATGTTACAGTTGTCCAAGCAGAAACCAGACTGAGCAGTCTTGGCCAGATCGCTATAGGACAGGTGCCATTATGCTGGAAGGGGTGTGAATATGATTCACAAGGTTGTTACAGGTAATAGAGAGCTTGAAATATGAGGAGAGACTGAATAGGCTGAGACTGTTTTCCCAGGAGCAAAGGAGGCCGAGTATGACCTTAGGGAGGTTTATAAGATCATGAGGGCGTTCACAAGATGGATAGTCAGTCTTTCCCAGGCAAGTTAAACTTGCATTCTGAATGTTATTTGTAACTGCGATGCTGCTGCAAGCAGGTTTTCATTGCTCCTGTACCTTACCATAGTTACGTTTTTGGAGTTGGTGCTGAGCTAGATCAGTCCCATCATATCGAATAGTTTGAGGGGCTGAATGGCCTACAACTGGTGAAGAAAGCAGTTGGAACACTGGCCTTCAGTGGTTATGGCATTGAGGTTAGGAGTTTAGGAGTCAGAATGTTATCCAACGGGTTGTTGGTGAGACTGCATTTGGTATGGGGTGTTCAGCTTTGGTCACACTATGATAGAAAAGATATCATTAAAATGGAAAGAGTGCAGAGAAGAATCAAGAGCCAAAGTTATAGGGAGAGTTTGGGTAGGCTAGGACTTTGTTCCTTGGAATGTAGGAGATTGAGGGGAGGATCTCACAGCGGCATATAAAATCATGAGGGCCAGAGACACGGTGAATGCACACAATCTTTATCCCAGGTAAGGGGAACTAAAAAATAGGGGACACAGGTTTAAGATGAGAGGAGAAATATTTAAAAGGGACAGGAGGGGCTTATCCTTCTCACAGAAGGTGGTGACTATATAGAACAAATTTCCAGAAGAAGTGGTTGAGGCAGGTACAATAACACTGAAAAGACATTTGTATAAAAACATGGATAGGAAAAGACTTTTTATTCCATGAAGCAATACCATTAACTGAGAGGGCCATGGACCCCAGGTTTAGAGGGATATGGATCAAATGTAGGCAAAGGGTATGACTTGGTGTGCTCCATGACTGTCATAGACAGGATGGGCCAAAGGGTCTGTGTCCATTTTGTATTACTCTAGAACTCTATGCAGGTAACTGCTTCTCATGTTGTTAATACAGCCACACATAGTTCAGTGTGAAACTCCTGTGAAGTAACTTAAACCAGTTACTGTATTAAAGGTCCTGTAGAAAGTAATGTTCCAATGTTGCACTAGATACAGGCCTAAGTGGAAAGTTATCCTGAAACATGAGCAGGTTTTTAATGTCCAGCACAATTTCTTGAAGGTTGAATCAGATTTCTACACCTGTAATTCACAGTTTGTATGGTTTACAGAAGGCATTGTTCAGTCAACTGAGCAGCTCCCAGCGTTATAAATATTTTATATTTCCATATAAATTTGGACCTTCCTGATCCCCAGAATTACCTTCTGTTTTGAAAGCAGTGAACCACAATAGCATTTAATGAATATCAAATGTTCCTAAAATTTATCAGTGCATGAAAAAGGAGCAGGAGTTGGCTGTTCAAACCCTCAAGCCTTCTCTGCTGTTCGATATGATCACTGCTGATCTCATCTTGGCGTCAGTTCCATTTTCCAGTTTGTTATCTTTTATCTTCCCTGTAGACCAAAGTTCTGGCATATTGGCCTTGAACATTTTCAATAATTCAGCCCCACCACTTTCTGTGGGTAGTGTAAGATTCACAACTCTCTGAGGGAATAATTTCCTCCTCAGCTCTGTCTGAAATGGGTGGACCCTGATTCTGATTCTGTGCCCTGTCAATTCCCCCTTCAGAATGTTGTATGTTTCAAAAACATCTCTCAACTCTTTCTCTTGCTTTTCTTCATAAGGTGACTCCTTCAAACCAGGAACTAAAGTGAAGAATGCTGGAAATATTCAAACATTAAGGCGGCATTGACCAAAGGCACAGGATCACAGGGTTGCTGACTCAGCCAGCTGCATCACAGGCACAGCTTTCCCCACAATTGAGGACTTCTTCAAGAAGGTGGCATCCATCACTAAGCACTGCCACCAGCTGGGACAGGAGCCTGAAGACCCACATTCAGTGATTCAGGTACAGCTTCTTCCCCTCTGCCATCAAATTTCTGAACAGTCCATGAACTCATGAACATGAGAAATTCTGCAAATGCTGGAAATCCAAAGCAACACACAAAATGGTGGAGAAACTTGACAGGTCAGGCAGCATCAATATAAGTGAATAAACAGTTGATGTTTCTGTCACAAACCCTTCTTCACCTCATTGTTCTTTCTTGCACTTCTTAAAATAATTTATAGTAGTTTTATGTCTTTGTTCTGTACTCTTGATATAAAACAAATTTCCTGCTAAATAAAACAGTGATATTACATGTGATTATAATTCTGAATCTGATTTGGGATGCTGGAAATACCGGCAGATCAGACAACATTTGTGGAGAGAGAAAGAAAATCATAAAGTCATAGTGAGAAATAGATCCCTTGGCCAGCCGAAAACTCTGATTATCAATTACCCATTTATACTAAACATATTAATCTTATTTTTGATTCCTCTCCACATTCCCATTATAACCCCCCACCCAGATTCCACCACTCATCTGCACATTGGGGGCAATTTCCAGTAGCCACTTAGAGTAACACACCAACTCACAAGTTTCTGGAATGTGGGAGGGTACAGGAGCACCCAGAGGAAATCCACACAGTCACAGGGAGAGTGTGCCAACTCCAGCCGACAGCACCTGAGTTCAGGCCTGACAGCATGGGCATCTCCAGCAGTTTCTGCTTGAAATTAATTAGCAACAACAAGCTGCATTTCTACAGCACCTTTGGGATGATGAATTGTCCCAATGAACTTCTCATGACTATCACATGGAGCTTAGAAAAATAGAGAGCTCTGGGTAACCCGAGGTAATTTCTAAAGTAAGTACACATTCGGCACAGCATTGTGGGCCGAAGGGCCTGTATTGCGCTCTCAGTTTTCTATGTTTCTATTACCATCCCAAATTTGGGGGCAACTCATTTTACTATCAGGACAGGTTGTCAAGTTGAAATAGTAAGCTTTAGGAACATCAATCAGCAGAAAAAAAGATTAAAAAGAGTAAGGGGAGGTTTAATTCAAAGTCAGAGTTTAGTTTTTTCGTTAAATGCATAAGACCATGTCTGCCACAGGAGCAATGACAAAGTTGCGGCTGCATCACAAGCATCATATAAGCAGGATTCGTAAAGAACATGGATTAAGCAAACTAAACACAACTTTTATAATTAGAACAAAAACATTCCGAATGTTAAAAGGCCTGAACAGATTAGATATGGCAAAGTTATTTCCCATGGTAGGGGAGTCTAAGACAAGAGAGCACGACTTCAGGATTGAAGGATGCCCATTTAGAACAGAGATGCAGAGAAATTTCCTCAGTCAGAGGATGGTAAATCTGTGGAATTTGTTGCCACAAACGGCTGTGGAGACCAAGTCATTGGGTGCATTTAAGACAGAGATAGATAGGTTCTTGATTAGTCAGGGCATCAAAGGGTATGGGGAGAAGGTAGAGGGGTGGAATGACTGGAAGAATTGGATCAGCCCATGATTGAATTGCGGAGCAGACTCAATGGGGCGAATGGCCTACTTCTGCTCCTATATCTTATGGTCTAAAAATAAATAAGGTTTCGCTTAGTGCAAAGCTTTCAAAGTGTTCATAGTTTTGCTGTACTAAAATAGTGGTAAAGGTTGTGCCGGGTGGTTCAGGGAATGAATGGGAGGAAAGTTTTTGAACCTAGTGGTGTGGAACTTCAGGCTTCCATACCTCCTGTCCAGTGGTACCTGCCAACAGATGGCTTAGCCTGTCTGGTGGGGATCTTTGATGTTAGATGTTGTTTTCTTGAAGCAGTGCCTCCTGGAGGTACTACCAATTGTGGGGAGGGATGTGCCCATGATGTTTTGTGCTGAGTTCATTTCTCCCTGAAACTTCTTACATTCCTGCACATTTGAATTGCCATACAGGACTGTGATGTAACCATTTCTGGGCAGCTCAGTGAGGAAAGTTATTAGGCTAGCAATCAGAGTTCTGGACGATTGATACAGAGACTCAAATTTAAATCCCACCACAGCAGCTGGGGAATTTCAATTTGAGTAATTAAATAAATCTAGATTGCTGTTAAAAATCCATTAGGTTCACTAATATCCTTCAGGGAAGGAAATCTGACGTCTGTCCCAGACTAACCTATATGTGAATCCATAGACACCAACGTAGTTGACTCTTAATTGTCCCTTCAGAGCAGAGGAAATTATGGGTGGGCAATAATTGTTACTAATCTTCATATCCTTCAGTACTATTATTCCAAACAAACTTGTCATCAAACACTGGACCCTGGGAGTTAATGACCTCTTCAGCAACTGGATTCTTGACTTCCTGACCAACAGACACCCACCAGTAAGGATAGGAAGCAACACCTACATCATGATTGTTCTAAACACTGGTGCTACACAAAGCTGTGTGCTCAACCCCCTGCTCTACTCCCTATATGCTCATGCCTATGTTCACAGTCTCCATCTACAGGTTTGCAAAAGATACCACCGTCGTAGGCTGTATCTCAAATACCAACGAGTCGGAGTACAGGGATGAGATAGGGTTTAGTGACATGGTGTCATGACAACGATCTTTCTCTGAATGTCAACAAAATGAAAGAACTGGCTATTGACTTCAGGAAGGGGCAGTGCACACGCTCCTGTCTGCATCAGCTGGGTTGAAGTGAAGAGGATCGAAAGCTTCAAGGTACCAGGTGTGAACATCACCAATAGCCTGCCCCAGTCCATCCACGTTGATGTCACAGCCAAGAAAGTTCACCAACACCTCGACTTCCTCAGGAAGCTAAAGAAATCCAGCATAACTTGTCGATTCTTACCAATTTTAATCAATGCACCATAGAAAACATCCTATCTGGATGTATAACAGCTTGTTACGGCAACTGTTCTGCATGTGACTGCAAGAAACTACAGAGGGTTATGGACAACATATCACAGAAAGCAGCCTCCCCTCCATGAACGCTATCTACTCTTCTTGCTGCCTCAGTAAAGCAGCCAGCATTATCAAAGATTCCACCCTCTCCCATCGGACACAAATACAAGTGGCTGAAAGCATTCACTATCAAGGTCAAGGACAGTCACAGGCAGGCACCTCCCAGTCTCCATCCAGCTAACAGGAATCACCTGCCACTCATTTCAAACTCATCACCTGCAGCCTATTTAAACCCAGCTCTCAACACAATCCCTGTTCCCTCATCAGACCAGCCAGCCTCAACCAGTTACTCTGAGCCTTCAGTTACCTTGACACCTGTGGGTTCGGTATCTGTTCTCTCTTGTTTTCTGCCCCTCATGGCTTGTTACTTAGCAGATGATTATTAAAGGTTATTGTTCACTGTTAAACCCTCTCATCTGCTCTGCTTTTGGCTCAAGCATCCTCTACATTTCCTGACAGGATGAGTGAACCATCGATTGACCTAGCAGAGTATGAACACACGATTCAGAAGCAGCTTGAAACCCTTGACCATCTGCTTGCCACTCTCTGTCAAAGTACAGCAACCCTGCAACTGTTAACCTCCTCCCTCTAACCCCCGGATTCCGGTTCCCGAACACTTCGATGGATCCCCAACTTGCTGGTGTAACTTCCTGTCCCAGTGCATCTTACACTTCAAGCTGCAGCAATCTCTGTGTTCTGCAGACCGAGCCAAGATTGCCTCCGTCACCTTTCTCTCAACTGAGAAGCTCTGACCTGGGCCGCCACTAACTGGGACAATAAAACCACCATTTGCGATGAATGTGCAGAATTCACTGATGAGATGCATTGGGTTTTCAACCATTCAGTGTGTGGGGGTGCAGCTGATCAGATACTTCGTCTGCATCAAGGCTCATGCCCACTGCTGGATTACACCATGGAGTTCAGGACTTTCATTGTGTTGTGCCATTACCACCAGGGCCTCTCGGAGTGCTCAAAAAATATCCAGCAGATGCCCACTGGCCTCAAAAAGCCTCATCACTTTGGCCCTCTGAATTCTGATCATCAGCTAGAACCCCAATTCCATTCCCAGACCAATTCCAGCTGCAGCTTCGGCATCATCAACACCTCCAGAATCCATGCAGTTAGGGAGAGTTCCCTTAACTCCCAAGAGTACGATCATCATTGGTGAAACAATTTGTGCGTTTACTGTGGGGCTGCCATTCACCAAATCACCAAAGCTGCCATCAAATGCCCACTGCATCCGAGAAACCATCAGGTAGTGATGATGGATCTCCTATCTGTTAAGCTCCCCCAAGCCCCCTGATCCAGCACCACAGAGTGTCTCTCTCCCCCTCCCCCTCTCCCTCCCTCTGATGACTCAGGAGGCTCCAGTGGATTGCAGCACAGCAGGCGGCTTTCTGGACCAGACTCTGTGTGTGTAGTTTGGACTCCCCACCGAGCCTAGTTCTAACCCCTTCTGCATCATGGCCGCTGGGGTTTGCAGTGGTCAGAGCATATGCACAGCTTTTGTACTGCAAGTCCATCGAAGTTCTTCTTACCAACTCACCAAACACTCCCCTTATCCCGCTCTTCACTGACAGCCATCACTTTGCCCGGTCCTACGGTTCACTGCTGACGGGGGGAGCCACCTGTCTGCAACCTCAGCTGATATCACCCTGTAAACCCATGGAGATGGAGGAACTAGTCAATCTCACCCTGCTCCCATAGGAAAGCCCTCAGTAAAATGGATGCCAGCAGCCTGCCACCTCACAGACCACACAACTGTGCGATTGAACTCCTGCTGGGCTCCACCCTTCCCTGAGGTCATCTGTTCTCCCGCTTCCCAAGCCATGAATGTCTACATTGCTGAAGCTCTACAGTATAGCTTTAGACAACCATCCCAGTCCCCAGCCGGTGCACAATTCATCTTTGTCAACAAGAAAGACCGGGGGCTTTGTCCCTGCATTGACTATTGTAATCTCATCAAAGTCACCAATATAGATCTGCTGCCCTCTCCCACTGATAGTTAGCATAGTCAAGATACTCAACGGAGCTATATCTTCACTGAGCTGGATCTATGGTGTGGTCACCGGGGGTGGATGGAAGGCAATGTTCATAACACCCACTGGAAGAACCTGGTGATCCCTTTTGTACCTTCTAACAGTCCACTCATTTTCCAAGCTTTCATCAACAAGATTCTCCAAGAAATGCTACACAGAGTATGTGTTCATCTACCTCAACAACATCCTCATCTCCACTATGGACCCCCAAGAGCACAACTATCACATTCTATCAGTCCGTCAACATCTCCTCAAAAATCAACTCTGCTGCAAATTAGAGAAACATTAGTTCCAGACCCTAGTCATTTCTTTCCCCGGTTATGTCCTTTCACCCCATGGTTCTAGAGAAAGTGTACACCATTGTTGAATGACGCCAGACGCACTCCCTCAAACAGCTACAGCACTTCCTGGTCTTCTTCATCTTTTGCCACCATTTTATCTGAAACTACAGCCAAATTGCTACTCTTTTCACCTCTCCCACCAGCTCACCTACCTCGTGGATACCGCGCTCCCACTCTCTGCCATCTGAGCCCTTCAGACCCTTTGTGGTGGAGCCGGACACATCTGAAGTGGGCACCACGCCATCCTCTCCCAGCAAGGACTAGACAGGAAGACACACCCTAGTTTCTTCTTCTCATGCAAGCTCAACTCTACACAGCACCATTATGGATTAGGAGACTGAAAGCTACTCTTCATTAAATAGGCCATGGAGGAATGGAGACATTGCTGGATGGGAAAGACTGAGCCTTTCCTGATCTGGACTGAGCACTAGAGCCTCATATCTGTACAACAGACCCATCAAGTCAACCCACTTCATGCTTACTGCATTCTCTTTCTTCAGGCAATTCAACTTCACCATCTCCTACTGACCCAGCTCCAAGAACACAAAGGTGGATGCCCTGTCAGGATAGTTTGACCCACCTAAATCAGAGATCAAACCTTAGCCCGTTAATCCTCACCTCATTCATCTGGGAAGTAGAACCAGATCTGCCAGGCCCTTCAGCGCAAGCCTGCTCCTGATGACACCCCTGACAACAGCTGGTGGCATGCATCCTAAGGCACTCCAGTGGGGCCTATCCTCACCCTTCTCCAGCCATCCAGGTGCACAATAAACTCTTGATTTTCTGCAATGCTGATTCTGGTAGCCCACCATGATCACATTTTGCCACTGCCTGCCCTCAATGTGCTCCATCCAACCCTCCAATCAATAGCCCTCTGGTCTCCTGTAGCCCCTGCCAGTCCCTCGATGACCATAGTCCCATATCATCATAGATTTCATCACAGGTTTACCACCTTTCAATGGGGCCAAAGTGATAGACCAATTCTCCAAGTCAGCCCGCTTCATTTCCCAACACAAACATCATTCAGCCACCGAGACAGCAAACCTGGGTCTCCAACATGAAATTTGCTTCCATGGCTTTCCCTTAGGATATTACATCAGATTGGGGCCAACAATTCGTCTCCCACTGCTGGCACACTTTCTGTTCCCTCCTCCACACCTCAGTGAGTTTATCATCCAGCTATCATTCACGGACCAACAGGCAATCAAAAACAGCTGTTCAGCAAGTTTCTGGGATGCTTTACCACCTCTAACCGTTCTACATGGAAGAAGTATCTGCTCTGAGCCGAGCTGTCCCACATCTACACACCTCTTCTGTCACGGATATGTTACTCTTTGAAGTACTTCATGGCTCCCAACCCCCATTGTTCTCTACAGACGAGCCAATTGTGGAAGTCCCATCAACCAGGGCTGGAACGTAGGATTAACTCCCAGTTAAGATGGCACTACTGAACACGTGCAACAGCCTTCTGGTAATCAAAAACTAAGAAATCCGACTAAAAACATCACTAAAAATAACTTTTCTAAGGTAAGTTGTGTTAAATTATCACTGCAAACAGTGAAAAGGCAAATGATGGCGAGGTGAGTTGGGGGATGAGCTGAGATGGTGTGTTGCAGATGGAATTCTGATGCCTGTACAGTTGGCCTGGGTGTGAGGTCAGATCACCTTGGATGCCGAACTGATTTAAAGAGCTTGAGAGCAGTTTCAGGCTTGGTGACAAAATCTGGAGTGAGTCATTGGGCGGCACGGCCTATGTCTGGAGCCTTTCACTGTAGGATCCCACTGCGAAACAAAACACCGTTTAGACAATTTAAACGCCAGCCCAGATCAGAGGTGAGAGCCGATTTCACTCGTTCTCTGTGATCATCACTCCTCTCTCCAGGATGCTGGAGCCTCTTGCTGTCCATTGTTTTGTCAATTTAAACAATGGCCCAAATAAACTGAAAAGACCGGTGTCAGGATCTGGGCCAAGTTGATTTTACTCATTCTCCGCGATGTGAGGAATGCCCTGGTTGTTGTGTTCCATGCCTGCTAATATAATGAACTGATAAGTGAGAATTTGGGCCTACACAGGGTTGTTCCAGGGTTCAGCTCTGAGGACTCAATTTTGGTTCAGAATGCTGCCGTTTGCTTCAATTATTTGCATGATCTGTGTTTGTTTTTTCTCTTGAGCTCTTCTTCTTGGTGGTCTTTTATTTTTGTTCTTTTCTTAAATTGGGTGCTTTCTAGTTTCTTGCTTGGTGGCTACCTGAGAGCAAGCAAGTCTCAAGATTATAATTCATATGCTCTTTGATATTAAATGTCCTTAATCTTGGTGGAAATTGGTCCAGTGTACATGGTTTGCCAGTTGATGGATTCATGCGATCATGAACAGGGTGTGTAGTAACAGGTCAATTGAGAAGGATACGGCCCAGAGGAGAGGTCTTCAAAGTTCAAAATCCATTTATTATCAAAGTATGTATACTATGTACAACCTAGAGATTCGTCTCCTTACAGGCAGCTACAAAACAAAGAAAACCAATAGAACCCATTAAAAAAAAGACCATTGAACACCCAAGGTGCAGAAAAAAAACTAATCAAGCAAATGATAAAAGTAACAGACAGAACAGAAGTTCACAAAAATGAGTCCATAGCCACAAAGCCGGTCATCACTGCAGCCAACCCAGGAGCCCGATAGTTCCAGACCACAGCCTCAGTTCAGCACAGAAATGAGTAAACCTTGCAGAGCAGCAAGCTGAACACCAGCCAATCTCTCTTCTCCAGCCCCAACACCCTAATCTTCTCAATCTGGCCCGGTACTTAAATCAGCCAAACAGTGGGTCATTGCTCACTCTTGGACCCGAGGCCCTGCTATTTCCATATGTCCTAGGGCCTGAGCCCCATCGGCTTGATTCAGCCTGTACACACCACACCACAACCATCCTGAGTACATGAAACTTCCGTCCACACTGCAGATATGCCAGGTCATACAGGCAATCAAAACCTCAAGTCCAAAAGGGGAGTAACAGGCTATTAATTGCAGTGATCATTTACCAGAAAAAGTGTGATTAATGAAAGTAGTTAATAATTTTATTTGCTCCCAGCAAGTTGTCGCTGTGCTTCACCAGTGCCACCTTAGACCAGATAGGGTTTAAAGTCTTGGGTGCTATCGAGTTTCATCTTGGATTTATCGCTCATTGAGAAGTTCCATCGGACCCATTCAGATCATCCTGGGTCATCGGGTGGTGATTGTATGAGAGGAGTCCTGTCAGGCCTGCATAGGCAAGCTCCACCCAGCTAACAGGAATTATCTAGCACTCATTTCCCACTCATCACCTGTAGCCTATTTTATCCCAGCTCTCATCCACAGTCCTTCTTCACTCATCAGACCAGCCAGCCTCAACCAGTTGCTCCTAGTCTTCAGTTAACTCGTTATCTGTGAGTTTCGTATCTGTTCTCTCTTGTTTTGTGGCATGTTGTTTTGCAGTTGATTCCTAAAGTTATCACTCACTGCTAAACCTTCTCCACACACTGCTTCTGGGTCAAGCCTCCTGCACATTTCCTGACAGACATCAGCATCTTGAACTGACCTCGTATGATAACACGACCTCTTGACCTCACAATCTACATCATTATGATCCGGCACTTCATTGTTTCTAGCTCACTGCACTGTGGAATGATTGACTGTATGAATAGTATGCAAATCAAGATTTTCACTGTATCTTGGTACATATGATAATAATAAGATATACTGATACAGGCTGAGTACCTCTTATTTGAAATTACAAACTCCAAAAACTTCCAAAATCTGAAAGTTTTTGTGAGCACTGACATGACGTCACAAATGGAAAATTATGGGAGACACTGGGAAGATTCCCAGGTGATGCACAGACAGTTCTGAGAAGTGACCTCACATACGTAATGAACCGAAGTTGATGAAAAATAGAAAACACCGCATAGAGTGAAAAATGAAGATCTCGATCGTGCATCATCAGCGTCGGAGTGAACATATGCTGCTTAACGGCATCAAACAAACTAAGATCTATCACAATAATCTGAAAATTGAAAGTAATTGTGAATATTCAGCAGGCTGGTTGCAGAAAATTTAAGAAAAAGTGCGGCATTAAATTTTTAAAGCATCTGCTGATTATGAAAATCTTTCACCGGAACAAATCTACAATACTGATATACCTCACACTAAAGCATTGCATTTTTAAAGTGTTGCTGATGAAAATCTTACACCAGAACATGTCTACAATGCTGAATGATTTTATACCTTTTACAAAACCTAAAAAAGGTAAAATACAAATACAGTGTACTGTAACCTTTTTTTTGTCATTTATTTTTTATTGAAGTTAATCAAACAAACAAAATCAATACAGGGCAACATAGGTGGAGACTGAAACCCTGCCGTTGTTTGTTGCTGTTTAACAGCTGATTCGGGTTTTCTCCCGATGTGCTGAGCTGCTTTTGTTACCCTGCACACATTATGTTTTCATTATACTAATGGTGTGCAATAATTTTTACTGTTAAGTACATATTGGTGATGAACAAGTGCAAGATAAACACTGCTTACCAGTAGCACATAAATTCAGAGGTAGAAATGATGGTGATGATCCCACTATCTGATTATATATTCCAAAACCTGAAAAATTCCAAATTTCAAATCAGTTCTGGCCCCAAGATTTTGGATAAAGGTCACTCAACCTGTACTAATATCCTGTAAATGGATAAATAAAATCAGCAGAAGTTTGACACAGTAACACAGCTCCACAGGACTGAGAGCTTCAAATCCCTTTGGATGGACATGCACATCAATGCCATGATCAAGAAAGTACACCAGCACCTTTACTTTTCCAGGAGCCTGAGGGAATTTGGCATGTCCCCTTTGCCACTCACCAACTTTTAATCAATGTACTCTAGAAAATATTCTAACCAGATGTATCACGGTTTGGGATGGCACCTATTCTGCCCAGGACCACAAGAAACCCCAGAGAGTTGTGGTCACAGCCCAGTTCATCACATAAACTAGCCTCCCCTCCATGGAGTCTGGCTACACCTCTCACTGCCTCAGTAAAGCAGCCAGTATCATCAAGACACTTCCCTCCCATCAGTCAATAGATACAAAAGCCTGAAAGCACACACCACCATGCTCAAGGGCAGCTTCCTGCTGGTATAAAACTATTGAACAGTAACTTAGTACAATAAGATAGACTCCTGACCTCACAATCCACCTCGTCAAATCCCTTGCACCTTATTATCTACCTGCACCTCACTTTCTCTGTAACTGTAACATTTATTCTGACTCTGTTAATGTTTTCCTTTGTACTACTTTGGTTTACTGATCTGATGAAATGATCTCTATTGGTGCCACCCAAAATCTACTAAAATACTACAATAAACCAACACTAATGCTAATAGGAAGCCCACCACGGAGATAACTAATTTACCTCAGACCATCAGGAAGTGCACTGCATTTTCTGTGTAGCTGTTACACTTTATTCTGCATTCTGTTATTGTTTTACCTTGTTCTACCTCAATGCTCTGTGCAATGATGTGATCTGCATGAACAGTTGCAAGACTAGCTTTTCACTCTATCCCGGTTTATGAGTCAATAATAAATCCATTCCAATACCAAAACTGTTTGCCTATTATTTAATTCGGGGTTAAGAGAAAGCAGAAGCTGAAAATCTGAAGCAACACACAAATGAGTTGGAAGAAATCAGCAGGTCATTCAGCATCTATGGGGTATCTACACTGCAGTATCTATTCCTTCCATAGATGCTGGAAGTTCCATACACTGTTGCATTCCTCCTCTTCCTTTCCGTGTTGTCCTATCATTTTTCCTTTGCCCAACCTTCAAAATCTCTTGACAACCTGTTTTGCTTTGACTTATTAGCCTTACCTTTGGCTCTGAAAGGAACACTTTGTCCTGGACCTTCACTATTAGATTTTTGAATGAATCTCACTAGTTGCATGTAGAGGAGGTTCACCAGAATGCTGCGCAGTTGGAGAGTATTGGCTCCAAGGAGAAGTTGGACAAACTTGGGGCATCAGGGGCTGAGGGGAGACTGACAAAGGCTAATAAGATGATAGATTAGATGTATAGATAGGGTGGCTAGCTAGATTCCTTTCCCCAGGGTGGAAATTTCAAACATTAGAGAACATAAGTTTTTGAGAGGAAAAAGTTGAATGGAGATTAACAAGGCAAAATTTTATACAGAGAGTGGTGGGTGCCTGGAATGTGCACTGTCAAAGGATATGGTGCAATGTTTAAGAGGCATTTAGACAAGCGCATGACAGATAATAGAGGGATACAGACCATGTGCAGGCAAATTAAATTAGTTACGATGGCATCAGCATGGATACTGAAGGCTGAAAGTCCTGTGCCTGGGCTATATTGCGCATGTTTTCATCAGAAAACAGGGAGCAAGTACTTGTCTTACCAGTTAGAAATCAGCTTTCCCCAAATTCAGGAACTTAATTTCTATCCATTCTTGCCTGTCTTCGTAGCAACTCTATATCTTACAGTTACACTCATCATCTCAATGTTTTGTTCTTGTGTATTTCTGTCTCTCCAACAAAAAGAAAGTGAAACCATGGCTTTAAATGCCTTTAAGGATGGAAACTCAGCTCAAGCGGCAGACAAAAGTAAGCTCCTAGCAGCACATGCAGTTCAGCCTGGGAACTTGATCCCGATAAATCTTAATCCTAAAATACAGGGTAGGATCATCCTGTTCCAAAGCGTATTTAGTTTAGGCAACTTGTTCCAAAGTTAGTTCAGGCCGTATTCGCTATTGAACTTGAAATTCAAGGGGATATAGGATGTCTTTAAGTTTTTTTTAACCACGCAGGGAATGCACTTTAAGACATTCCTTTTTGAAAAGAGCAATTGAAAGAAAATCACAACTATTTTAAATGGGGGAAATAAGTGAAATTTATTTGGGGACATGTGTAGTCTGAGTGTGTGAGCATATGTGTATATGTTTGTGTGTGTGTGAATATATGAGTATGTGTGAATATATGTGTGTGCAGGTATGAGTGGGCATGTGGGTGAGTAAGTACAATATGTGCTTTTGTGCACGGATGTATGAGGGCATGTGTGAACATGTGTGTAGGCATATCTATGAGTCTGTATATGGAAGTGAGCACATATAAGAGAGAAATATGTCAAGCATCTTGAGATACAATTTATGTGACCTTCACTACCTCCAACCCCGATGTGCTTGTGTCCATGTGTATGTACCCAGTCACCAGTCTGACTGAAGCCAGCTCTGTCAGCTGGGAGAGACTGGGGAACCCCATCGTTAGATTCCACTGCCTGTGATACAGTGAGGAGAGACTGGGGAACCCCATCGTTCCATCCCACTGCCTGTGATACAGTGAGGAGAGACTGGGGAACCCCATCGTTCCATCCCACTGCCTGTGATACAGTGAGGAGAGACTGGGGAACCCCATCGTTCCATTCCACTGCCTGTGATACAGTGAGGAGAGACTGGGGAACCCCATCGTTCCATCCCACTGCCTGTGATACAGTGAGGAGAGACTGGGGAACCCCATCGTTCCATTCCACTGCCTGTGATACAGTGAGGAGAGACTGGGGAACCCCATCGTTCCATTCCACTGCCTGTGATACAGTGAGGAGAGACTGGGGAACCCCATCGTTCCATCCCACTGCCTGTGATACAGTGAGGAGAGACTGGGGAACCCCATCGTTCCATCCCACTGCCTGTGATACCGTGAGGAGAGACTGGGGAACCCCATCGTTCCATTCCACTGCCTGTGATACCGTGAGGAGAGACTGGGGAACCCCATCGTTCCATCCCACTGCCCGTGATACCGTGAGGAGAGACTGGGGAACCCCATCGTTCCATTCCACTGCCTGTGATACAGTGAGGAGAGACTGGGGAACCCCATCGTTCCATTCCACTGCCTGTGATACCGTGAGGAGAGACTGGGGAACCCCATCGTTCCATTCCACTGCCTGTGATACCGTGAGGAGAGACTGGGGAACCCCATCGTTCCATTCCACTGCCTGTGATACCGTGAGGAGAGACTGGGGAACCCCATCGTTCCATTCCACTGCCTGTGATACCGTGAGGAGAGACTGGGGAACCCCATCGTTCCATCCCACTGCCTGTGATACCGTGAGGAGAGACTGGGGAACCCCATCGTTCCATTCCACTGCCTGTGATACAGTGAGGAGAGACTGGGGAACCCCATCGTTCCATTCCACTGCCTGTGATACCGTGAGGAGAGACTGGGGAACCCCATCGTTCCATTCCACTGCCTGTGATACCGTGAGGAGAGACTGGGGAACCCCATCGTTCCATTCCACTGCCTGTGATACCGTGAGGAGAGACTGGGGAACCCCATCGTTCCATTCCACTGCCTGTGATACAGTGAGGAGAGACTGGGGAACCCCATCGTTCCATTCCACTGCCTGTGATACCGTGAGGAGAGACTGGGGAACCCCATCGTTCCATTCCACTGCCTGTGATACAGTGAGGAGAGACTGGGGAACCCCATCGTTCCATTCCACTGCCTGTGATACCGTGAGGAGAGACTGGGGAACCCCATCGTTCCATCCCACTGCCTGTGATACCGTGAGGAGAGACTGGGGAACCCCATCGTTCCATTCCACTGCCTGTGATACCGTGAGGAGAGACTGGGGAACCCCATCGTTCCATTCCACTGCCTGTGATACCGTGAGGAGAGACTGGGGAACCCCATCGTTCCATTCCACTGCCTGTGATACAGTGAGGAGAGACTGGGGAACCCCATCGTTCCATTCCACTGCCTGTGATACCGTGAGGAGAGACTGGGGAACCCCATCGTTCCATTCCACTGCCTGTGATACAGTGAGGAGAGACTGGGGAACCCCATCGTTCCATTCCACTGCCTGTGATACCGTGAGGAGAGACTGGGGAACCCCATCGTTCCATTCCACTGCCTGTGATACCGTGAGGAGAGACTGGGGAACCCCATCGTTCCATTCCACTGCCTGTGATACAGTGAGGAGAGACTGGGGAACCCCATCGTTCCATTCCACTGCCTGTGATACCGTGAGGAGAGACTGGGGAACCCCATCGTTCCATTCCACTGCCTGTGATACCGTGAGGAGAGACTGGGGAACCCCATCGTTCCATTCCACTGCCTGTGATACCGTGAGGAGAGACTGGGGAACCCCATCGTTCCATTCCACTGCCTGTGATACCGTGAGGAGAGACTGGGGAACCCCATCGTTCCATCCCACTGCCTGTGATACCATGAGGAGAGACTGGGGAACCCCATCGTTCCATTCCACTGCCTGTGATACAGTGAGGAGAGACTGGGGAACCCCATCGTTCCATCCCACTGCCTGTGATACCGTGAGGAGAGACTGGGAAACCCCATCGTTCCATTCACCTGCCTGTGATCCCGTGAGCTCGAGACCCTGTGCAGCCATGATCCTAACAACTAGGTCTGCAGCCGAGGCAACCTCAGTGAAGTCTGGTGTCTCTCCACTCCTCCTCAAATGCTGCTTGTCACATCTCATGGGAGCGGAGAAAACCAGCAGAGACGTGCAGCACACTGCTTCAAGCCCATCCTGTGTGGAATTCAGATGTTCTCCCTGTAACTGGTTTCCTCCCATATTCCAAAGACATCCCAAAAGATAGAGGCACACGTCAGGCTGAGGCTGCTGGGGTCCAGCAAGTCATTTGAGAGGAAATGACTTAGAGTACACCTGTGACAGGCTGAGTTTATAGTCATGTGCACAAACATGGCGCGGTATAGGTACAATGAGAAACTTGCTCACAGCAATATTTCAGGAACATAGATTCAGACAACACATAGAACATCAGTTGAACATACGTTATATCTACACAAATTATTCAACAGTGAAGAATAAGTATGCAAAGCAGGAGAATGCAGAAACACAATCAGAGACAAGTCCATGCTAGTTCAAGAGGTCGTCTGTAGTGTTCCATTGCTGAGGTTGAGATAGGCTTGTGCAGGTCAACTTAAGAACCTAACAGGTTTCCTGAACCTGATGATGTGGGACTGTAGACTACTGATGGTAGCAGTGAGAAGAGGGCATGACTTGTATACTGGTGATCGTTTGAGTATAGATGTCTCCTTCCTGAGGCAGTGCCTCTTGCAGGTCGTGGGGAGGGCTGTGTCCGCTACTCTCTGCGCCTTGTGTTCCTGTGGTTTGGATCTGCTGCTCCAGGCCATGATGCAATCAGTCAAGATACTTCCTCCAGTTTATCTGTAGAAGTTTGTTGGTGTACTTGATAACATACAGAATCTGCTTAAAGAGGAAACTAGGTAGGCACGAAGGGCCGTCAGATATCCCTGATAAAGACCATGGAGGGTCCAAAAAGATTCTATAATTATATGAAATGGGCAGCTAGACGGGGAGTTGGATGATCATGGTAATCTGTGTTTGGAGCCTTTGGAAATGAGCAAGGTTTTAAATTAATCCTTCTTGTCTTTTTCCCTTGGGGTGATGGGGGGAAACTGCTGAGTTCAGTGGAGGAAACTGGATATCCCATGGTATATCAAAATAATAAAGGAAGTGGTGATAAGAGGTCTGGAGATGCATAATGGGGATAAATCCCGTGTGTGTATTCTTGGATGTTATAGAAAGCAAAGGAGGTGGTTGCTAGGGATCATTGTATTTTATTTAGCCATGCAGAGGACTGGAGCATAGCTAATACTGTATTACATGTACAAAGGCTGTTGTAAATCTAGTCAAGAAGAAAAGAAGAGCTTACGAAAGGTTAAAAAAAAACTAGCTAATGATGGGGATCTAGAAGATTATAAGGCTAGCAGGAAAGAGCTCAAGAAAGAAATTAGGAGAGCCAGAAGGGGCCATGAGAAGGCTTTGGCAGACAGGATTAAAGAAAACCCCAAGGCATTCTACAAGTATGTTAAGAGCAAGAGGATAAGATGTGAGAGAGACAGGAACAATCAAGTGTGACAGTGGAAAAGCGTGTATGGAACCGGAAGAGATAGCAGAGATACTTAATGAATACTTTGCTTCAGTATTCACTATGGAAAAGGATCTTGATGATTGTAGGGATGACTTACATTCCACTGAAAAGCTTGAGCATGTAGATATTAAGGAAGAGGATGTGCTGGAGCTTTTGGAAAGCACCAAGTTGGATAAGTCACTGGGAGAATGTGACTAAACACATTGATGAGATGTACCCCAGGCTACTGTGGGAGGTGAGGGAGGAGATTGTTGAGCCTCTGGTGATGATTTTTGCATCATCAATGGTGATGAGAGAGGTTCCAGAAGATTGGAGGGTTGCAGATGATGTTCCATTATTCAAGAAAGGGAGAAGAGATAGCCCAGGAAATTATAGACCAGTGTGTCTTACTTCAGTGGTTGGTAAGTTGATGGAAAAGATCCTGAGAGGCAGGATTTATGAACATTTGGAGAGGTATAATATGATTAGGAATAGTCAGCATGGCTTTGACTAGGGCAGGTCGTGCCTTACGAGCCTGATTTAATTTTTTGAGAATGTGACTAAACACATTGATGAATGTAGAGCAGTAGATGTAGTGTATATGGATTTCAGCAAGGCATTTGATAAGGTACCCCATGCAAAGCTTATTGAGAAAGTAAGGATGCATGGGATCCAAGGGGACCTTGCTTTGTGGATCCAGAACTGGCTTGCCCACAGAAGGCAAAGAGTGGTTGTAGACAGGTCATATTCTGCATTGAGGTCGGTCACCAGTGGTGTGCCTCAGGGATCTGTTCTGGGACCCTTACTCTTTGTGATTTTTATAAATGACTCTGTGGTTAAGAAAGCATACGGTGTATTGGCCTTCATCAATCGTGGGATTGAATTTAGGAGCTGAGAGGTAATGTTGCAGCTATATAGGACCCTGGTCAGGTGCCACTTGGAGTACTGTGCTCAGTTCAGGTTGCCTCACTACAGGAAGGACGTGAAAGCCATAGAAAGGGCGCAGAGGAGATTTACAAGGATGTTGCTGGATTGGGGAGCATGCCTTATGAGAATAGGTTGAGTGAACTCAGCCTTTTCTCCTTTTAGTGACAGAGGCCAAGAGGTGACCTAATAGAGGTGTATAAGATGATGAGAGGCATTGATCATGTGGACAGTCAGACGCTTTTTCCCAGGGTGGAAATGGCTTACGTGAGAGGGCGCAGTTTTAAGGTGCTTGGAAGTAGGTACAGAGGAGATATCAGGGATAAGTTGTTTTTTTTAAAACACAGAGAGTGGTGAGTGTGTGGAATAGGCTGGCAGGGACAGTGGAGGAGGTGGATACGATAGGGTCTTTTAAGAGACTCCTGGACAGGTATATGGAGCTCAGAAAAATAGAGAGCTATGGGTAACCCTAGGTAATTTCTAAGGTAAGGACATGTTGGGCGCAGCTTTGTGGGCCGAAGGGTTACTTATATATTATATATTGTGCTATAGGTTTTCTATGTTTCTGTGTTTTTTTTATTTGAGAATGGCAAGGGCAAAAAGCCTTGAAAATGCAGGGCAGTGATCTAAACCTGAGAGATGTGTAAGTTTCTGAGAGACAGGATCCATCAGCATTGGAAAAGGCGAAGACTGAGTGGGGGCGGTCGACATGGCTTTGTCAATGGCATACAAAATTGGCTTGGTGGGAGGAGTTGGGGAGGTGTGGGAGGAAAAGAAAAAGGAGAAGAAGGATGATCCCAGAAGAATTATCCCTGTGGCCATATGGATTTCTTCTTGGTGCTCCAGTTTCCTCCCACATCCTAAAAAGAAGAGGGGTTGGAGACACAAAAGGCTGCAGCTATCAGAAAGTGGAGCACCGAATAATCTGCTGGAGGAAGGAAGGTCCTGGTGCACCGTCTCGACCTGAATTATCAATAGCTTCTCATGTTCAGCACGCACAGGTACAATGAAAAACTTACTGGCAGCAGCGTCACAGGCACCTAGCATCAAAGGCACACCATTCACAAGAAAAAAAACATAAACTGAACATAAGTTATACATATATTTTACAAAATACATTTATAAGAACAAAAAAAACTAAGTCCATTGAAGTGCAAAGTAGACATAGTGTTGCTGATTAGGGTTTTGCAGGTTGGTTGAAGAACCACGTGGTTATAAGGGTCTGCTCCTATGCTGTATCTCTCTGTAACTAGTACAAATAGATCTTTCAAAGACCAGCATAGATTTGATGGCCCGAGTGATCTCTCTTTCCCTCATTTCTCTGTGCTTAGGAGACATAGAAATACTTTTCTTAGATGAGGTGTAAGTGCAGGCTTGACCAAGTCTCACACAGGTAACAACAATCACTCATTTCGGCTCAGGAATGTAACCTATTTCACTGCCTGTCACTCTTAAAAATAAACACGGCCAGAATCTTTAAATAGGTTTGCAATCTATGCCATCCGACAGCTCCCTGAAGTGGGTGGACAGCAGGCTACTTTGACTGCATGCCATGCTTTTATAAAGGAAATGCATTCGCTAGCAGGGAATGATCACTGGGGGTTCCTCCCAACAATAGGCCTGGATGAATCTGCAAAGATTGGCAATTGGAATTAGGAGACAAAATAAGGGATAATTTAATGCCGCAACATGGGGAAAGGGCTAAAATTTCAGTGCTGTGAACACTGCTGTTTCATGCTCAGGCATTTTCTAATCAATTATTTTTAACATTGCCTTGTTACTGGTGATAAAGTAACATCAACTGGATTTCATGGTAAAGGAATTTCAGTGTAGATAAAAGTGAGGTGATGTGTTTTGTTAGGAGAATTAGTGGACACAAATTCCTTGGAGCATTACTGCCTCGACTATAGAATTCTGTGTGTTTCAATGAGGTCACCTCAAACTAAACTCTGAAGAGGATGGGTGCAATCTGCTTAATTCATCTCACAGAATTATCCCTCTACATTATTATTCAATTTGGTGAACTTTTGCTACACTTACTGTGCACAAAATTCCAGGTGCAGCCTCAACAAGACCCTACATAATTTCAGTTCGATGTACAAAACTCCCTTACAACAAAGGTCAAGATGCCATTTGTCTTTGTAATTGCTTGATAATTTGTGCATGTTAATTTTCAGTGAGGCATATAAAGGCACACACAGGGCACTCCAAACATCAACATCCTTCACCTGGAAAAATAACCTGCTTTCCGATCGGCCCTCAAGCAAGTTGAAACTAAAATCTGCATTTTAAAATGGGAGAACAACTAGCTGCTTAGAGGTAGATACGATGTACAGGGTATGGTCACCACCTTTGCAGATGACACTAAAATAGGTGGCAAAATGGACAATGAAGAATGATATCAAAAATTACAGGGGGATCTTAATCGGCTGAGTAAGTGTGCCAAGGAATGCCAAATGGAGTTGGATTCAGATAAGTGTGATGTGCTGCATTCGGGAACGTCAGATCCAGGTAGGACTTGGAGATGGATTGGCAGGGCTCTGGAGAGGGACATTGGAATACAAATACATGGGGCATGCTGGTCTTCATCAACCAGGGCATTCAGTCTAAAAGCTGAAGATCTTGGTGCATCTGCACAGGATGAAAGAGTACTGCATGCAGATTTGGTCGGCCTGCTAAAGGGAAAGTGTTATTAAACTGGAAAGAATGCATTAAAGATTTACAAGGATGCTTCAGGGATTTGAGGGACTGAGTTATAGGGAGAGGCTGGATAGACTAGGACTTTATTCCTTAGAGCATAGGAGACTGACATGAGGGGCATAGATAGGATAGGATGACTACCCACAGTGTTTTTCCTCAGGGTTAGGGGAAGTTACAGAATTCAGTTGGATGGGTATATGGATTGGCACAACACATAAAATGTTGGAAGAACTCAGCAAGTCAGCCAGCATCTATGGAGAGAAATGAACAAATGACTTTTTGGGCCAAGACCTTTCAAAGGGTGGAAGCCAGAAAAATAAAGGTGGGTGGAGGGGTATAAGCACAGCCTAGCAGATGATGGATGAATCCAGGTGAGAGGGGGAAGGTAGCTAGGTGGCGAGGAGGAGGAATAGTGGGAATGATGTGAGAAGCTGAGAGGTGGTAGGTAGAAGAGGCAAACGGCTGAAAAAGATGGAATATGATAGGAGAGGTCTGTAGATGATGGATTAGGAGGTAGGCAACCAGAAGGAGAAAGGTTCATGATATTATATAACTCTATCAGGTCACCCCTAATCTCCTACATTCCAGGGAATAAAGTCCTAATGTACACAACCTCTCCTTGTAAGTCAGGTCCCCAAATCTTCGCAACATCCTGGTAAATCTTTTCAGCATTCTTTCAAGCTTAAGTACATCTTTCCTATAACAGGATGGACAAAATTGTACACACTCCAAGAGTGGACTCACCATTATCTAATATAACAGCAACATAACATCCAATTCCTATTCTTAAAGATGAAGACCATAGTGCCAAACATCTTCTTTACCACCACTATGCATTTGCATGCCTAGATCCCTCTGTTCCGTAACACTCCCCAGGGCCCTACCTTTCTTATACAAGTTCTACATTAGTTTGATCTCCTAAATACAATCCCTCAGATTTGTCAGGATTGAAAATCAGTTGCCAATCCTCAGCCCACATTCTCAGCTGATCGAGATATCCCTTTTATTTTTCATAACCTTACGTACTATTTACAACATCACCCATTTTAATAACATCCGCAAAGTGCAGGCCGATGAATGAAGTGCTAGGGCCACAAGGAGGCAGACTGGGGGATCAAGACTTCAAGAAAATACACTGAAAAAAATTAGAAGGGGTAGTTTATCATAGGGTCGACAGGCACCCGAGTTTGAATTTCACTAAATAAATTAATTGGCTTCACATGTGCCAGTCCATTGAAAGAGATAAGAATCAAAGCCTGCTTTAATATGAGGGGTGCATAGCACATTTTATTAATGAAATGGTTTTGAACCCCCATAAGGAGTCAAAAGGAACCCCTATTCACTCCAATGCATCCCCTAGCGCTGCAAACTAAAGGTCAGCCTCCTCTCTTCACATTTGCTTTTCCTGGTTCACAATCACCCTTCATAATCACCTCCTGTGGAGTACTTCATGAAGAATTGTCTCAGGGTTCTTTGTTGAATTCCCCTGCTTGTTGCCTGGAGAGAGATCCCTTGCTGTAAGCACATCAAAAACAAAATCATTCAAACCTTTTCCAAATTAAGGTTGCCAGTCCTTCCAGGAAGCCCTGGAGACTCTTGGAATGAAAGATTAATCTCTGAAACTCTGCTATGTTCCACACCTGGGTATGAAACCCACAGGAGTATTATAAAAATGTTTTATTAAAATTATCTTTGAACGCTCTGGCTTACTTCTGAAACTCTCGGTGATGGGATGCAGAACGTTTGGCTGAAAGTGAAGCTGCATCCAACCATATGATAAATTCTACATGCACACTCTGGTCAGTGAAGATGGAGCCATGTGGCAATGGGCAGAGAGTGGAGATGATGGTGATAAGTGGAAGCCATGTCGGAGGAATTCCCAGGAATAAGCACAAATAGATTGGCAAACTATTCTAATTTGGTGAGTGAGGTTACTGTTTAACTTCCATATTCCATTTGCAGGAACTTCGTAAAGTCATACTGCACAGAAATATGCCCTTCTGCCTATCCTGTTTACACTAGCCATCTAGTACTTAGCTGTACCGATCCCATTTACCAGCACTTGGTCAGTAGTCTTCTGTACTTTGTTAGGAGTTTGAGGAGATTTTAGGTATTTCACCAAAACTCCTACAGATTTCTACAAGTGCACGCTGGACAGCATTCTGACTGGTTCCATCACCACCTGTGATGGAAGCTCCAATGCACAGGGTTGTAGATTCGGCTAGCTCCATCATGGGCACAACTTTCCCCAGCATTGACGGCATTTTCAAAAGGCAGTACCTGAAGAAGTGCAACATCCATTACTAAGGGCCCTCACTGTCTGTGGCATGCCCCCTTTTCAATACTGCAATTGGGAAGGAGGTATAGGAGTTTGAAGACCCACACAGTGATTTAAGAACAGCTTCTTCCTCTTCACCATCCGATTTCTGAAGAGTCCATGAATTAATGAACACTGTTTTATTATTCCTTTTATTGCACTATTTATGTTTGTAATTTATAATAATTTTATGTATTTGCAGTGTAGTGCTGCAACAAAACATCAAATTTCATATTACACAGTGTAAGACAGTAATAATAAACCTGAAAAAGCATGCATACACAGAGAATAAATACCACAAAAAATAGCTTCTTTCAGCAGCCTCACAGTATGTTGCAAGATAAGAACAAACATAAACTTCCATTAACATAAATTATATACAACTTACCCATGTGCAAAAATATTCAACAAGATAAACGAGTGCAAGTTGAGAGAGAAATATAGTATGAGGTAATGTCTGGATTTTTCAAGTCAATTCAAGTACCCGATAATAGTGGGGAAGAAGCTGTTCTTGAATCTTGAGGTGTGGGGCTTTCAGGCTCCTGTACCTCCTGCCTGATGGTAACATCGAGAAGAGGGCATGGTCTAGATAGTAGGTGCCCCTGATGATGGATGTCACCTTCCTGAGACATTGCCTCTTGTAAATTAAGTTGATGGAGAGAGCTGTGCCTGCTGTTGCGTAATATTTGCGTAATCTTATAATTTATTTAAATGAATCATCACACTACCACTTGATATGTGCATGCCTCACTTAGAGTAAAGAACTAATTTAAGACTTACATTCCCGACTCCTTTTAAGTTAGTTTAATGCTTCGAAGTTACAAAACATAGCACCTGTGATGAGAATGGCTGAGAGCACCATTCTCTGTAGCCTGATGCATTCCCGTTTGTTGGAGTTTCCATACCAGGCAATGATGTAGCCTGTCAAAGTCTGTTTTAGAGACAGAGTCACGAAGTTATACATCACGGAAGCAAGCCCTTTAGCCAAATCCATCCATGGTGCCCAGCTGAGCTTATTATTAAGTTATTATTGTCACATGCACTGAGATACAGTACAGTGAAATGTTGTCTGCATGCCTTCCTAGAAGATCAGACAATGCACAGGAACATCAAGATAGAAAATGATGATAATAAATGTAATGTGAGGATGTGCTGGGATCAGCTCATAAAGAGTCACCTCACTCTGGCACCAGTTAACTGTGTTTGACTTATAGCCATCTAAACTTCTCTTATCTATGTACCTCTACAAATGACATTTAAATATTGTAATTGGACCAACCTCTACCACATCCACTGACTACTCATTCCATATACCCACCTCTCCGTGAGAAAAAAATTGTTCCTTTAAATTCTCCTTTAAATCTTTCCCCTCCCACCTTAAACCAATGCCCTGTTAGAAAGTTTATAAAATACTTGAGTAATTGTGATTATTCTTGGGCCCCATATCCAAGGAAGGATATGGTGGACCTCAAGAAGGTCCAGAGGAGGTTCACAAGAACGAACCCAGGAATAAGAAACATAACATATGAGAAATATTTGATAACTCTGGGCCTGTACTCAATGAAGTTTAGAGTTATGACTGGGTTCTCATTGAAACATACCAGATACTGAAAGCCCTAGAAAGAGTAGACGTGGAGAGGATGTTTCCAGTAGTGGGGTAGTCTCAGATCCAAGGGCACAGACTGAGAACAAAACTTTAAAACTGCAATGAGGGGAAATTTCTTCAGCCAAAGGGTGGTGAAGCTGTGGAATTTGATGCCAGAGAGGGCTATAGAGGCAATTCCCAGGCAACGTTTCGTAGGTTCTTGATTGGTAACAGGGTAGGTTAAGCGTTACTGGGAAAAAGCGAGAGAATTGATTTGGAAAAGAAACGGCCATAATTGAATGGCAGACAGACATGATGAGTTGATTGGCCAAATTCTGCAGAAAATGGAATCAGAATTAATTTATGTTCCAAGATACAGTGAGAATCTCATCTTGTATACTGTTTATACAGATCAGATCATTACACAGTGCATTGAGTAGAACAAGGTAAAACAATAACAGAATGCAAGATAAAGTGTAACAGCTACAGAAAAAATGCAGTGAAGGTAAACAGTAAGATGCAAGAATCGAACAAAGCAGATTGTGAGGTCAATAGTCCAAGAGCTCTGACATTTTATCATCTTAAGGTCTGATTTAGACAAGTACATGGATAGGGAAGGTTTAGAGCAGGGAATCTTAACCTGAGATCCACAGACCCCTCAGCGTTCCGTTGATAGATTCCAGGGATCCAAGACTTGGATGGAATAAAATTTACATCTTTATTTTCACTAACCTTTAACTGGAATTTACCATTTCCTTCAATTATGAGTATAAGCGAAAAACAATAGTAGTATTAGCAGTACTTGGGACTTTGTCACCAATAGAAATCACAGATATTTTCACATCATCTTACAGTTGTTACAACAATCTCAAAATATCATTTACAACACTCTCATCACTACATTGTAATTATGATGGTTATTAGACCTACTGCTAGATCGATCATGATTGCGGACTTCCTGTCTGCAGTTGGTCGTGTGACGTATCGTAACAGGACAACTGTTGGGCAGCCCTGCACCTAGTAGTCATCGGCCACCAAACGATGAAGTTGCATGTTCTCACATTTGTGACCCAGACATCTAGGTTGCTCTCCATTATGCCCTGTGTACAATTGCTTGTTGATCAATGTGTAGAAGGAGGAGAGTTGTTTTTATTGTTTGCTAAAATTTTGCAAAACTGGACAGCTCAAATGAGAATCCTTAACTCTCTGTAAGGCCAGGCAGCCTTTTGTAATACCACACGACTCTATGCACAACAGCAGCCGAATTCCCGGAAGGGCCCGATGCCTGAGCTACTGCTGTAATCCTCATGTATCCAAATAGCCAAAAGCCATCAAAAGTGTTAAAACTCCAGATAAATTATAAAACCTGCCTTATTTTACTTGCAACACACAAATTGCTGAAGGAACTCAGCAGACTAGGCAGCATCTATGGAAAAAAAGAGTACAGTCGGTATTTTGGGCTGAAATCCTTCATCCAGATGGGTTATTTATTTACCTGGCATACAAACTTGTTGAATATCTTACACTTAATTAGCACACAGATTACGGATTTCTTTGCAGATTTATCAAACCAAAAACCACACAAAAATATTGTTTCAATACTTGTAATAATTAAAACAAAAAAAATCAAAATTAATTGGATGGCCAACATCATGTGAGTGTTGCTTTGTCAAAAACCATCCCACAGTTTAATGTTCACATTCTAGCTAAGCAACAACAACCTTCACACTAATATGTCTTTAAAAAATAAAATTAAACTTTAAGCTTACCTATATTTTAAATGTATAATCTTGTCACATGGCCTGTGGAAAGTGGCTAGTGAGTGAGTGGGCCAATGAAGGAGTGGAGCTTTGAGGTTTTCACTCGAGAGATTCTGGCCGTTTTGGCAGTTGGACTGTGCAATCAAGTCAATCAAGATTTGAATAGCTCAGACTCAGCAGAAAGCAGCAATTGAGGTCAGGTGACCAAACAGTTTGAAAAGCTCAAACAAATAAATAGAGGGGTAGCTCAAACAGAGTAGCCAGTGGAAAGCAGCCAGTGAAGGAGTGGAGCTTTGAGGCTTTGACGAGAAGAGGCAGAGGACGAGTTTGTTCCCAGTTAGCCTTTACAATGCCTCCTGAGACAGTGATGAGCCTCTCCTGTGAGATGTGACAGTCTTGGGGGAACTCCCCTCTCCCGCAGAGTCACATCTGCCAGAAGAGCATGCAGCTGGGCGATCTGAAAGACCGTGTGAGGAATCTGGAGCAGCAGCTGGATGACCTTCGACTCATAAGGGAGAATGAGGCGGTCATAGATGAGAGCTACAGGGAGGTAGTCACACCTAGGCTGCCGGAAGCAGGTCGTTGGGTGACAGTCAGAGGGGGGAAAGCGAAGGTGAGTAGACAGGTAGTGCAGAGGGCCCTTATAGCCATTCCCCTGAATGATAAATTTACCGTCCTGAATGCTGTTGGCGGGGATAACCGACCAGGTGTGAGCCACAGTGGCAGGGCCTCTGGCACTGAGTCTGACCCTGTGGTGCAGAAGGATGGAAGGGAGAAGAGGAGAGCTGTTGTCATTGGAGACTCTATAGTAGGGGAGTAGACAGGAGATTTTGTGGATGTGAGAAGGACACCCGCATGGTTTGTTGCCTCCTGGGTGCCAGGGTCCAGGATGTCTCTGACCGGGTTCATGACATCCTGGTACAAGAGGGAAAGCAACCAGAAGTCATGATACATGTTGATACCAATGACATAGGCAGGAAGAGGGATGAGGTCCTGAAGTGTGAGTTTCGGGAACTAGGCAGAAGGCTGAAGAACAGGACCTCAAGGGTGGCGTTCTCAGGATTGCTGCCAGTGCTATGTGATAGTGATGGTAAGAATTGGAGGAGATGGCAGTTGAATGCATGGCTGAGGAATTGGTGCAGGGGACAGGGTTTTAGATTTTTGGATCACTGGGATCTCTTCTGGGGAAGGTGGGACCTGTACAGATTGGATGGGTTGCACCTGAACTCGAGGGGGAGCAATATTCTTGCAGCTAGGTTTGCTAGCTTGGTTCGGGAGGGTTTAAACTAATTTGCAAGGGGGATGGGACCCAGAGTGACAGAGCAGTGAAAGAAGTGCATGGAGTAAAGCCAGATCTAACATATAGAGAGGCTTTGAGGAAAAAGAAGCAGAATAAAGGGTGTAAAGGTAGTAAGGTAGAAGGGCTAAAGTGTGTGTACTACAATGCAAGAAGCATCAGGGACAAAGGTGATGAACTGAGAGCTTGGATACATACATGGAATTATGATGTAGTGGCCATTACAGAGACTTGGCTGGCACCAAGGCAGGAATGAATTCTCAATATTCCTGGATTTTTAAAAGGGATGGGGGGGGAGGGGAAGAGGGGTGGAATTACTGATCAGGGATACTATTACAGCTACAGAAAGGGTGGGTAATGTAGCAGGATCCTCTTTTGAGTCAGTATGGGTGGAAGTCAGGAACAGGAAGGGAGCAGTTACTCTACTGGGGGTATGCTATAGGCCCCCTGGTAGCAGCAGAGATACCAAGGAGCAGATTGGCAGGCAGATTTTGGAAAGGTGCAAAAATAACAGGGTTGTTATCATGGGTGACTTTAACTTCCCTAATATTGATTGGCACCTAATTAGTTCCAAGGGTTTAGATGGGGCAGAATTTGTTAAGTGTGTCCCGGATGGATTCTGACTAAGGGGAATGCCACACTACAACTAGTATTAGGTAACGAACCGGGTCAGGTCACAGATCTGTCAGTGGGTGAGCATCTGGGGGACAGTGATCACCACTCCCTGGCCTTTAGCATTATCATGGAAAAGGATAGAATCAGAGAGAACAGGAAAATTTTTAATTGAGGAAGGGAAATTATGAGGCTATAAGGCTAGAACTTGCAGGTGTAAATTGGGATGATGTTTTTGCAGGGAAATGTACTATGGACATGTGGTCAATGTTTAAGGATCTCTTGCAGGATGTTAGGGATAAATTTGTTCCGGTGAGGAAGATAAAGAACGGGAGGGTGAAGGAACCATGGGTGAGGTGGAAAATCCAGTCAGGTGGAAGAAGGCAGCATACACGAGGTTTAGGAAGCAAGGATCAGATGGGGCTGTTGAGGAATACAGGGTGGCAAGAAAGGAGCTTAAGAAGGGGCTGCGAAGAGCAAGAAGGGGGCATGAGAAGGCCTTGGTGAGTAGGGTAAAGGAAAACCCCAAAGGCGTTCTTCAATTATGTGAAGAACAAAAGGATGACAGGAGTGAAGGTAGATTAGAGATACAGGTGGGAAGATGTGCATGGAGGCTGTGGAAGTGAGCAAGGTCCTCAATGAAAACTTCTCTTCGGTATTCACCAATGAGAGGGAACTTGATGATGATGAGGACAATATGAGTGTGGTTGATGTTCTGGAGCATGGTGATATTAAGGGAGAGGAGGTGTTGGAGTTGTTAAAATACATTAGGACAGATAAGTCCCTGGGGCCTGACAGAATATTCCCCAGGCTGCTCTACGAGGCGAGGTAAGAGATTGCTGAGCCTCTGGCTAGGATCTTTATGTCCTCGTTGTCCACAGGAATGGTACTAGAGGATTGGAGGGAGGCAAATGTTGTCCCCTTGTTCAAAAAAGGTAGTAGGGATAGGTTGGGTAATTATAGACCAGTGAGCCTTACATCTGTGGTGGGAAAGCTGTTGGGAAAGATTCTTAGAGATAGGATCTATGGGCATTTAGAGAATCATGGTCTGATCAGGGACAGTCAGCATGGCTTTATGAAGGGCAGATTGTGGTCTAACAAGCCTGATAGAGTTCTTTGAGGAGGTGACAGGCATATAGTGCAGTGGATGTGATCTACATGGATTTTAGTAAGGCATTTGACAAGGTTCCACATGGCAGGTTTATTCAGAAAGTCAGAAGGCATGGGATCCAGGGAAGTTTGGCCAGGTGGATTCAGAATTGGCTTGCCTGCAGAAGGCAGAGGGTCATGGTGGAGGGAGTACATTCAGATTGGAGGGTTGTGACTAGTGGTGTCCCACAAGGATCTGTATTGGGACCTCTACTTTTCATGATTTTTATTAATGACCTGGATGTATGGGTAGAAGGGTGGGTTGGCAAGTTTGCAGACGACACAAAGGTTGGTGGTGTTGTGGATAGTGTAGAGGATTGTTGAAGATTGCAGAGAGACATTGATAGGATGCAGAAGTGGGCTGAGAAGTGGCAGATGGAGTTCAACCTAGAGAAATGTGAGGTGGTACACTTTGGAAGGACAAACTCCAAGGCAGAGTACAAAGTAAATGGCAGGATACTTGGTAGTGTGGAGGAGCAGAGGGATCTGGGGGGTACATGTCCACAGATCCCTGAAAGTTGCCTCACAGGTAGATAGGGTAGTTAAGAAAGCTTATGGGGTGTTAGCTTTCATAAGTTGAGGGATAGAGTTTAAGAGACGCAATGTAATGATGCAGCTCTATAAAACTCTGGTTAGACCACACTTGGAGTATTATGTCCAGTTCTAGTTGCCTCAGTATAGGAAGGATGTGGAAGCATTAGAAAGGGTACAGAGGAGATTTACCAGGATGCTGCCTGGTTTAGAGAGTATGGATTGTGATCAGAGATTAAGGGAACTAGGGCTTTACTCTTTGGAGAGAAGGAGGATGAGAGGAGACATGATAGAGGTGTACAAGATATTAAGAGGAGTAGACAGAGTGGACAGCCAGCGCCTCTTTCCCAGGTACCACTGCTCAGTACAAGAGGACATGGCTTTAAGGTAAGGGGAGGGAAGTTCAAGGGGGATATTAAAGGAAGGTTTTTCACCAGAGAGTGGTTGGTGCGTGGAATGCACTGCCTGAGTCAGTGGTGGAGGCAGATACACTAGTGAAGTTTAAGAGACTACTGGACAGATATATGGAGGAATTTAAGGTGGGGCAGGGGGTTATATGGGTAGGGTTTGAGGGTCGGCAAAACATTGTGGGCTGAAGGGCCTGTAATGTGTTGTACTATTCTATGTTCTCTATGTTCTATGTTATTTAATGCATTAATAAAGAAGCACATACATTACTATATCACAAATCTGTTTTTAGTATTTTTGATAACTGTATTTCTATATAATTGGGTTTTTTTAATCCAATACATTTTATTTTATAAATTTAAATACATTATTCTGAGGAGGAGTCCATAGACTTCACGGGACTGCTGAAGGAGTCCATGGTGTAAGAAAGGTTAAGAACGTCTAGTTTAGAGGGATATCGGCCAAACATAAGCAAAATGGATTAGTTTGCATAGATAGGATTGATTCCAGATTCAAAAACTTTATTGTCATTCTAACCATACATCAGCTCTGCAGGGCAGAATGAGACAACATTTCCCAGGAGCAGTGCAATCATAACATAACAAACGCAATACTAAATAATAAACATAACAATAAATAGTAAAACACAACAGCCACGTGTCAGTTAAAATCAAGTTATAAGTGTCCAGTGCAAGTTAAAGGTGTCCAAAGCAGAGTCAGGTAGAGCAGCTATTTAGCAGTCTGACTGCCTGTGGGAGGAAGCTGTTTAGTAGCCTTGTGGTTTTTGTTTTGATGCTCCTGTAACGTTTGCCTGATGGCAGAAGAACAAACAGTTCATGGAGAGGGTGTGAGGGGTCTTTAATGATGTACCATGTCTTCTGGAGGCATCGACTCTGAAAGAGGTCTTGGACAGAAGGTAGGGAGACCCCAATAACCTTCTCTGCTCCCCTAACCACCCTCTGCAAGGCTTTTTTGTCAGCAGCACTGCAGCTGGAGTACCAGGTTGTGATGCAAAAGGTCAGCACACTCTCAACCACGCCTCTGTAGAATGTAGTTAAGATGTTAGTGGGGAGTGATGCTTGTTTAAGCTTCCTCAGAAGGTGCAATCTCTGCTGGGCTCGTTTCACAATCCCAGTGGTGTTCCTGGACCAGGTGAGATTGTCCGAGATCTGCACCCCAAGGAACTTGATGTTTTCCACTCTCTCCACTGTGGAGCCGTTGATGCTGAGGGGTGTGTGCTCAGGCTGAGACTGTCTGAAATCGACGATCATCTCCTTGGTTTTGGTGACATTAAGCATCAAGTTGTCACTGCACCAGATCTCTAGGTGTTTGACCTCCTCCCTGTACATTGTTTCATCATTATTGCTGATGAGCCCCACCACTGTGGTTTCATCAGCAAATTTAATGATCAGGTTCCCCTTGAATCTGGCTGCACATTCATGTGTTAGCAGTGGCATGGACAAATTAGGCCAAAGGGCTTGTATTGTGTTGCATTACTGTATGACTCAAAAATATTATCTACAATGGTTTCTCTTCCTTCTCCTGCACTGCCTCCTCTTTAGAATCCTAATGGAATTAGAGCCCTCTCACCCTCCCTTGTCACACTAATGGTACAAGGCAGATGAAGGCTGCAACAAATCCGTCAGCTCCAGTCGTCGTGGTTTCCATGCCATTGGAATCAGTTGGTTGGTTTGTGAAGTATCGTGTGCTTCTTGGAGTACAACATCAAGTACACGTTAAACAAATACACGCACAGGCATGTTCGCTCTATGATAGATCAATGGAACGAAGACCATCATCCTCGACCGAGGGATAGCCACGACAACAACCCCATGTTAGAACAGAAACTCATCCTTACAGAATTGACAATTGCACAAGGTTAAAACTTGAACTTAAAAACTAATTTAAAAAAACTTAAATAACACATTCAACCCATTGAGCTAGGACATTGTAGTTGTGTAAAACACATCGGCCATGTCCTCTGATCCCAAGAGGCATACAACCTGACCCCCTCCATTGTGCTTGATTCAAGCTCTTCAACCTTCGTGTCCTTCATCTTGTTGACGTTTGTTGTGTTAGCTTTATATCACTGACACTTCCTTCTTCACTTTCCTCCCCGAGGAACAAGGTTGGGTTATCTCGTACCCCAAGGATTCAGGTAACGAGAAATAGTAGCTCAGTGGTGCCTTTTGCCAACTACACCTGGGCCCAGTGGAGTTCCTGTGGGACTTCCGTTGCTGAGATTGTTTGGCACTTGTACAAGATCCTCTAGAGATTGTGTAACTCCCAGTGACACACATCAGTAGCTTGCTTGTTAATTTTATCTTTATTAGACATGCCAGTTCATCAATTAAACTTTTACTTCTCTCTGCAAGTGGAGAGATTGGTGAAGAAAGATTTTGGTGTGTCCTCATAGGCTGAGGCATTGAGTAACCCATAATGGGTGGGATGTCATGTTGCAGCTGTACGAACAGTGATTCGGCTGCACTTGTGAACAGTTCTGGTCACCGCACTCCAGGAAGAATATGTTGCCATGAGAAAGAGTGCAGAAGGGATTCAGCAGGATTGCCTGGAATGGGGGGGGGGGGGTGTTGGCTGAAGTTATAAGGAGAGACTGGATAGATTGAGAGTGTTCTTCCTGGAAGATAAGAGGGATGACCTTATAGAGATTTATAAAATAATGATAGGCATAGATAAGACTGTTAGTCTTTCTCCCAGGGTGGAAGAGTCAAACAGCAGATGGTATAGTTTTAAAATGAGAGATGAGAAATTTAGAGAGGACCTGAGGAGCAGGTTTTTCACACAGAAGAGGGACCTAAAGGGCAACTTCTTCACTCGGAGGGTGGTGGGTAAAAGGAAAGAGCTGCTGGAGTAAGTGACTGAGGCAGGAGTAATTGCAACGTTTGGAAGACATTTAGACAGGGACATAGATAAGAAAGGTTTAGAGGGATATGGGCCTATGCGGGCAAATGTGATGAGCATAGATTGGCATGGACATGATGGATTGAAGGAGCCATTTCAGTGCTGTCCAACTCAATGACTCTATAAATATGGTTCTATAGATCCTAGAGAGAAAGAGAGTTAATGCACTGCAGTTACACACTATCAGTGAGTCGTACAATGAGGAAACAGGCCTTTCGGCCCATGCCAAACCATTAGCTTGTCCTTAGACCATATCCACAGAGGAGAGTGGGAACAGTGACAGAGGCTGGGAGATGAGAGATGGGGATGACCGATGGTTGAGAGGAGGGTGAAGCATGGAACCAAATAAAGGGAGTAATGTTGTTGTGTTGGAGACTAAGCAGGAGGAATACAGCACCATGCAGAAGTTATTTACATATATAGATGGAGCTAGGGTGCCTAAGATTTTTGCACGGTACTGAATTTGTACCTGCACAGTATAGTGCTCCACCCTTGCCATTCTCAACATCCTTTGCTCCCAGAATTACAAACTTACTCTCCAATCTGCATTTGTCACCAGGCTAGGTCAGTAGATTCTAAACTATTGGTTTACTGATCATTACAGAATATCTCTCTGGGGCTTTCTGCTCCCTCCCCTCTAGCTTCCCCTTTGCCCTCAATCATGATTCCTTTCTCCCTGCCTCCTTCCCACTCTCAATGCACAGTAGAGACCCAAATCAGAATCAAGTTTATCATCACTCACCTATGTCATGAGTTTTTGTTTGGAGCAGTCAAACCATAATACATAAAATTATGTGTGCCTAAGACTTTTGCACTGTACTGTTTCTCTAGGTTGCCATTCCTTCATCATCACTATTGTAAGATTATTGAGTGGTCCCCGAGATGGACTCTTGACGTCCCAATCTACCTTGTGTGATCTTGTGCTTTACTGCTTACCTGCAGTGCGCTTTCTCTGTAACTGTAACACTTTATTCTTCACTCTACAACTGCTTTACCTTATATTGCCTCAATGCACCATGTAACAAATTGATTTGTACGAACTGTATGCTGGGCAAGGTTTTCCACTGTACCTATAGGAGGTACATATAACAATAATAACCAAATTTACCAATTAATTTCTGGGTCTAATGAATCACTCTTCCTAACAATGCTGGGGGAGCCCCATCACCAAAAGGACTGCAGTGGTTCAAGGAGGCAGTCACCCCCACCTTCTCAAGGTCAACTGGGGATGGGCAATAAATGCTGGCCTGGTTAATGATGGCCAAAATCTAAGAAGAGAATGAGAATGAGCTAGTTTTATGGTGCAGAGTGAGTGGGAAGCAAAGGAGGGTGTGAAGGTATGAGACAAGCTAGATCGACTGAGTATTGAAAGAGGTATTGGGCTGAGTGGGATTGGAACAAGAATGCAGGGACTGGTTATGACTGAAAAACGAGTGAATGAAAGCACCAGTTGAAAATGATGAATTCACTGGTGAGTCTGCAATATTTCCTGTCAGTCATTTATTTTTATTTTATTTAGCGATACAGTGTAGAGGAGGCCCTTCTGGCCCTTTGAGCCACACCACGCAACCCCTGACAAACCCAATTAACCCTAACCTAATCACGGAACAACTTATCATGACTAGTTAACCTACCCGGTACATCTTTGGACTGTGGAAGGAAACCGGGGCACCCGGAGGAAACCCACATGGAGCTGCTGTCTCTCAGTACACCATTTCTCCCCATAACTGTTGCTGTCACATAGAAAGATGCCGGATAAAGGGTAGGGGATGGTGATGAGGGTGAAGAATGATGGTGGGACCTGGACTCTAGTGGGTTGGTGGAGGCATCCTCTGCCATTTACAACACTTCCTGCCTGAGCCACTCCTTTCCTTCACAACTCCAAAGCAACCAACCTTCCCTTTTATTTCCCTCTGGTCTGTAGTTCAATAGGGTGGCAAGCGAGCAAGCTGGTTACCTTTCCCACTGTATTGCCTATTGGCACAAATGTCACTTTTCACTGTAAGTCTTAATGTGACAAATAAAATTAATCTTTAGCACATGTTCGGTGCTGTACCTTGGACCAGATTCCAGCTCCTCTAGGTTAATGATAGAATCGTACTGCACACAAATAGACCCCTTGGCCCAATTCTATCTACACCAACCCCGTTAGCCTACATTAGGCCCATATCTCTCTTTGTCTTTCCTGTCTAAGTACCTGTTCACACATTGTAATTGTACCTGTCCCTTCTAATAACCCCAACAGCTAGTTCCATATATCGACCACCTTCTGCATGAAAATCCTTGGATCCCCATTAAGTTTCTCCATATATATGAAGCTATATATATAGCTTCAGCCTATAAAGACAAGTTCACTACCTTCTTCACTACCCTATCCACCTCTGTTGCTGCTTTCAGGGAGCAATGAATTTGCATCCCAAGGTTCCTCTGCACAGCGCTGCCATTTACACCATGGTCCTTCCAGGAATTGACTCCATTACTGAATAAATGTGCATTATTTCATACTTGTCTGCATTAAATTCCATCTTTCCATCCAACTTCCCACTGTGACCTCGGACAAATCTTTTTCACTATCAATGACAATTCAACAATTTTCATGTCACCTGCAAACGTTCTAATTAGACCACCTACATTTTCACCTAAGTCGTTTATACGTACATTTCAAACAATGGTCCCAGCACTGATCTCTAGGTACACCAGTTGTTACATGCTTCCATTTGCAAAAACATCCATCCTCCATTATTTTCCACCCCCAGCCAATTTGTGAATACACCATGGATCCTAGTGGCCTAACCTCTTGGGCTATTCAATTACTTTTAACCTTGTTAAAAGCATCCTGAGACAATAACAGAAAGGGCCATGATGTGCAGTGTGAATCCTAAATTCTTCCTGTTTCAGGTTTGCCTTTCCTCATTGTGCAGCCTTGGGACAAAGTGAGGGCCAGTTGGAGGTCCAGTCACCACAGCCCAGCTGCCATGAGTTTGAGACAGGCTGGATGGATCAGCCGGCCATCTCCTCTCACCATTTCCCCTGATGGTTCAAGCTAATTCAAAGGAAGAGAAAGATTGGTGATGTTCCAGGTAACGGGAATTGAGCTGATAATTTAACACCTCAGATACTCCAGAGATGATGCATCTCCGGAGAAATGAAAGTCATCTGACTCAGATTGTTAAGCAGATTGATTAGGCCGTGGGTACTGGTCCCAGAGGACACTGCAATGAAGTCTAAGTAGTTCTGTGTGAAACCAACCAATAGAGAAACTCAGGAAGGCAAATCCTTCGTCATCTGAACCAAAATCAAGTCAGCCAAAAGCGGGAAAATGGAGGGCTGCAGAGAAGTTTACTAACCTCCCTAAAAGGTGGGATTGAGAACAGCACAGGAACAGGCCACTCAGCCTAATAAGTCTAGGCCAAACGTGATGACAAATTAAACTACAACAAGAGATGATGGAAATCCAGGCAATGCACACAAAATACTATTGGAACTCAGCAGGCCAGGCAGCATAGAACCATAGAATATTACAGCACAGAAACAGGTCTTTTGGCCCTTCTTGGCTGTGCCGAACCATTTTTCTGCCTAGTCCCACTGACCTGCACCTATAGAATCTATAGACCTATGCACCTACAGACCTGCATCTATGGAAAAAAAGTGCAATTGCTGTTTCGGGCCGAGACTCTTCACCAGGAATGTTGACTTCGGCAGGTCTCAGCCTGAAACAACGACTGTTCTTTTTTTCCATAGATGCTGCCTGGCCTGCTGAGTTCCTCCAGCATTTTGTGTGTGTTAACAAATTTAAACTTCTTCACCTGCACATGATCCATATCCCTTCAATAACTGCATTTTCATACGTCTGTCAAAGAGCCTCTTAAACACTTGTCAGTACATTCCAGGTACTCAGCATTCATTGTTAAAAAAAACTTGCCCTACGCCCCCCTCCCACCCATAGAAACATAGAAAACCTACAGCACATACAGTCCTTTCAGCCCACAATGCTATGCTGAACATGTACTTACTTTAGAAATTACCTAGGGTTACCCAGAGCCCTCTATTTTCCATGCACCCATCCAGGAGTCTCTTAAAAGACCCTGTTGTATCCACCTCCCCCACTATTGCTGCCAGCCCATTCCACACACTTACCCGACATCTCCTCTGTACCTACTTCTAAGCGCCTTAAAACTGTATCCTCTTGTGTTAGCCATTTCAGCCCTGGGGAAAAGCCTCTGACTGTCCACATGATCAATGCCTCTGATTATCTTGTATATACCTCTATCAGGTCACCTCTCATCCTCCATCGCTGCAAGCAGAAAAGGCCGGGTTCACTCAATCTATTCTCAGAAGGCATGCTCCCCAATTCAAGCAACATCCTTGTAAATCTGCTCTGAACCCTTTCTATAGTTTCCACATCCTTCCTGTAGTGAGGTGACCAGAACTGAGCACAGTACTCCAAGTGGGGTCTGACCAGGGTCCTATATAACTGCAACATTACCTCTTGAACTCAATTCCATGATCAATGAAGACCAATACACCGCATCCCTTCTTAACCACAGAGTCAACCTGCGCAGCTGCCTTGAATGTCCTATGGACTCAAACCCCAAGATCCCTCTGATCCTCCACACTGCCAAGGATCTTGCCATTAATACTACAGTATATTCTGCCATCATATTTGACCTACCAAAATGAACCACCTCACACTTATCTGGGTTAAACTCCATCTGCCACTTCTCAGCTCAGTTTTGCATCCTATCAATATCCCACTGTAACCTCTGACAGCCCTCCAGACTATCCACAACACCTCCAATCTTTGTGTTATCAGCAAGTTTACTAACCTATCCCTCCACTTCCTTATCCAGGTTATTTATAAAAGTCACGAAGAGAAGGGGTCCCAGAACAGATCCCTGAGGCACACCACTGGTGACTGACCTCCATGCAGAATATGACCTGTCTACAACCACTCTTTGCCTTCTGTGGGCAAGCCCGTTCTCAATCCACAAAGCAATGTCCCCTAGGATCCCATACCTTTTTACTGTCAATAAACCTTGCATGGGGTACCTTATCAAATAGCTGTTTGAAATCCATTTACACTACATCTACTGCTCTACCTTTATCAATGTATTCAGTCACATCCTCAAAAAATTCAATCAGGCTTATAAGGCACGACCTGCATTTTACAAAGCCATGCTGACTATTCCTAATCATACTATGCCTCTCCAAATGTTCATAAATCTTGCCCCCACTCACCTTTAGAACTTAACATTTCTACCCTCAGGAAAAAGATTCTGACTGTCTACCCTATCTAAGCCTCTCAAATTTATACAATTCTTTTAGATTTCCCTTCAGCTTCTGACACTCTGGAGAAAACAGCTCAACTTTGTCCAATTTCTCCTTATAGCTCATACTTTCTAATCCAGGCAGCATCCTGGTAACCCACTTTTGCACTCTCTCGAAAGCCTCCACATCCTTCCTGTAGTGGGGTGATCAGAATGGCCACAGAACGCCAAGTGCAGCTTAACTGAACTTCTACAGAGCTGCAACAAGGCTTCCTGACACTTAAAACTCTGTGCCCTGGATATCTGTGAACAAATTGAAAGACTTGAAGGTGTGCCACCTTGGGTTATTCATAGCAATAGCAAAAGTCCACTTAGCCTACCACACCATCAACACAAATTCCATTTACCAGCACTTGGTGCAAACAATGGTTTGTGCTTTACCCCCTGTTCGGAGAAACATTGTCTCATTTCTATATACATTATATCATTAAGTACTTATATACAGTGCCTATAAAAGGTATTTATCCTCCTTGGAAGTTTTAATGTTTTATTGTTTTACAACATAGAATCACAGCGGATTTAATTTGGCTTTTTTGACACTGTTCAACAGAACAGACTCTTTCATGTCAAAGTGAAAACAAATTTCTACAAATTGGTCTAAATTTATTACAATTAGTAAACAGAAAATAATTGATTGTATAATTACTCACCCTATTCAAGTCAGTATTTAGTCAATGCACCTTTGGCAGCAATTACAGCCTTGAATCCATATGGATAGGTTTCCATCAGCTTTGAACATCTGGACAATGAAAAATTTCCCCATTCTTCTTTACAAAACTTCTCAAGCTGTATCAGATTGCATGGGAATTATGAGTGAACAGCCCTTTTCAAGTCCAGCCACAAATTTTCAATTAGATTGAGGTCTGGGCTCTGACTTGGCCACTCCAGGATATAAACCTTGTCATTTTTTAAGCCATTCCTGTGTAGATTTGGCTTTATGCTTGGGGTCATCGTCTTGCTGGAAAACAAATCTTCTCCCAAGTTGCAGTTCTCTTGCAAACTGCAACAGGTTTTCCTCAAGGATTTCCCTGTCTTTTGCTGCATTCATTTTACCCTCTATCTTCACAAGCCTTCCAGGGCCTGCTGCAGTGAGGCATCCCCACAGCGTGATGCAGACACCACCATGCTTCATGGTAGGGATGGTGTGTTTTTGATGATGTGCAGTGTTTGGCTTACACCAAACATAGCATTTAGTCTGATGGCAAAAAAGCTGAATTTTGGTTTCATCAATCCATTGAACCTTCTTCCAGCTGACTTCAGAGACTCCCACACACCTTCTGGTAAACTCTAGCTGAGGTTTCATGAGAGATTTCTTTTCCAATAGTGTGTTCTCTTTGCCACTCCTCCATAAAGCTGCAAATGGTGAAGCACCCCAGTGCACAGTCTCTCCGATTTCAGCCACTGAAGCTTGTAACTCCTCCAGATATGTCATAGGCCTATTAATGCCCTCCCTCACTAGTGCCCTTCTTGCACAGTCAGTGTCTGAGGATGACCTGCTCTGGGCAGATTTACAGCTGTGCCATATTCTTTCCACTTCTTGATGATTGACTTAACTGTATTCAAAGGGATATTCGGTGACATGGAAATTTTCTAGATTTGTGCTTTTCAATAACCTTTTCCCGGAGTTGCTTGGAGTTTATTTTGTCTACATGGTGTAGTTTTTGCCAGGATTCTGACTCACCAGCAGTAGTAGTAGTTCTCCCCCTTCTTCCCAACTTAAAGGTGCATTACTGCCACCGACTGAAGTGTGGCGTAGAGACTTGGGAACCAAAGAATCAGAATCAGGTTTATTATCACCAGCATATGTTGTGAAATTTGTTAACCCCAGCACCACACACACAAAGTGCTGGAGGAACTCAGCGGCCAGGCAGCACCTATAGAAACGAGTATCGTCGATGTTTTAGGCTGAGACCCTTCATCGGGACAGGAGAGAAAAGATGAGGAGTCAGAGCAAGGTGGGGAGGGGAGGGGAGGAAGGAACACACAGTGAAACCAGGAGTGGGAGGAAGGGGTGAAGTAAAGAGCCGGGAAGTTGATTGGTGAAAGAGATACAGGGCTGAAGAAGGGACATCTGATAGGAGAGGACAGAAGACCATGGAAGAAAGGAAACACCTACTCGTTCTTTATCAAATGAAAACTAAATTACCCCAAAAAGCCCTATAATGAAAGACAATATTGTGAATTAAATTAAAGTCACTTCCATGACTTAGTAAAGATTTTAAATGAAAACTATCAACCCCCAAAGATAGTCGTGCAGCCTGCTTTCTATCAACCTTATATGCTGCACATTGTAAAAGAATGTGTTCAACTGTTTCATACTGATGGCAAAACCTCCATAACCCTTGAGTGTGATGTTTAGCAGTTGGGCCTTCCAGATGCAGGTGTATTGTGACTGCAATCAATCGAAACACCGGGACTGTACACAGGTGACCTCGAAAACCAATTGGCTGCACCTGTGATGATTTGGTGTGTCATATTAAAGGGGGTGAATATGTATGCAATCAATTATTTTAATTGTATACAAATAATTGTATATTTGTAATTCATTTAGATCACTTTGTGGAAATCTGTTTTCACTTCTACACAAGTATTTTTCTGTTGATCAGTGTCAAAAAAGCCAAGTTAAATGCAGTGTGATTCAATGTTGTAAAACATTAAAACAGGAAAGCTTCCAAGGGGGAGAATACCTTCTTAAGGGCACTGTGGTTAACTGACAATAAACTTGAATTAACTTCAACAGCTCTAATAAACCTTCCTGCAAGAATATTGGTCCCACTCAATTTCAAGTGCAATATATCCCTTTTGAACAGGTCACACATCCTCCAGAAGAGATCCCAATGATCCAAGAATCTGAAGCCCTGCTCCCTGCATCAGCTTCTCAACCACACATTAATCTGCCAAATCATCCTGTTTCTACCCTCACTGGTGTGCAGCACAGGTAGCAATCTAGAAATTACCACCCTGAAGGTCCTGCTTCTCAGCTTTCTGCCCAGCTCTCTAAATTGTCTTTTCAGGACCTCTTTGCTTTTCCTTCCTATGTCATTGGTACCATTATGTACCAAGACATCTGGCTGCTCTCCCTCCCTCTCCAAAATATTCTGGACGTGATCTGAGTCACCACTGACCCTGACACCTAAGAAGCAACATACTATGTGGGTGTCCTGTTCACATCCATAGAATCTACTGTCTGTTCCCCTGACTGTTGAGTTCCCTATCACTACCTCTCCCCTCTTCTCCCTCTTTCCCTCCTGCACCATGGACCCATGCTCAGTGCCAGTAACCCAGTCTCCATGGCATTTCTCTGGGAGCTCATCCACCACAACAGTATCCAAAACGGTATACTTATTATTGAAAGGTGTGTCCACAGGTGTGCTCTGCGCTATCTGCCGATTCACGTTTCCATTTCTCCTGACAGTCACCTAGCTACTCGTCTCCTGCAGCTTCGAGGTGACTACTTCCCTGTGGCCCTGATCGATGATCTCTTCATCGTTCCCTGTAACCCTGATCGATGATCTCCTCATTGTTCCCTGTAACCCTGATCGATGATCTCCTCATCGTTCCCTGTGGCCCTGATCGATGATCTCCTCATCGTTCCCTGTGACCCTGATCGATGATCTCTTCATCGTTCCCTGTAACCCTGATCGATGATCTCATTGTTCCCTGTAACCCTGATCGATGATCTCTTCATCGTTCTGTAACCCTGATCAATGATCTCCTCATCGTTCCCTGTGACCCTGATCGATGATCTCCTCATCGTTCCCTGTAACCCTGATCGATTATCTCATCGTTCCCTGTGACCCTGATCGATGATCTCCTCATCGTTCCCTGTGACCCTGATCGATGATCTCCTCATCGTTCCCTGTGACCCTGATCGATTATCTCCTCATCGTTCCCTGTAACCCTGATCGATGATCTCCTCATCGTTCCGTGTAACCCTGATTGATGATCTCCTCATTGTTCCTTGTAACCCTGATCGATGATCTCCTCATCGTTCCCTGTAACCCTAATCGATTATCTCCTCATCGTTCCCTGTAACCCTGATCGATGATCTCCTCATCGTTCCATGTAACCCTGATCGATGATCTCCTCATCGTTCCCTGTAACCCTGATCGATTATCTCTTCATCGTTCCCTGTGACCCTGATCGATGATCTCCTCATGGTTCCGTGTAACCCTGATCGATGATCTCTTCATCGTTCCCTGTAACCCTGATCAATGATCTCCTCATCGTTCCCTGTGACCCTGATCGATGATCTCTTCATCGTTCTGTAACCCTGATCAATGATCTCCTCATCGTTCCCTGTGACCCTGATCGATGATCTCCTCATCGTTCCCTGTAACCCTGATCGATTATCTCTTCATCGTTCCCTGTAACCCTGATCGATGATCTCCTCATCGTTCCATGTAACCCTGATCGATGATCTCTTCATCGTTCTGTAACCCTGATCAATGATCTCCTCATCGTTCCCTGTGACCCTGATCGATGATCTCCTCATCGTTCCCTGTGACCCTGATCGATGATCTCCTCATCGTTCCCTGTGACCCTGATCGATGATCTCTTCATCGTTCCCTGTAACCCTGATCGATGATCTCCTCATCGTTCCCTGTGGCCCTGATCGATGATCTCCTCATCATTCCCTGTAACCCTAATCGATTATCTCCTCATCGTTCCCTGTAACCCTGATCGATGATCTCCTCATCATTCCCTGTAACCCTAATCGATTATCTCCTCATCGTTCCCTGTGACCCTGATCGATGATCTCCTCATTGTTCCGTGTAACCCTGATCGATGATCTCTTCATCGTTCTGTAACCCTGATCAATGATCTCCTCATCGTTCCCTGTGACCCTGATCAATGATCTCCTCATCGTTCCCTGTAACCCTGATCGATGATCTCCTCATCGTTCCCTGTAACCCTGATCGATGATCTCCTCATCGTTCCCTGTAACCCTGATCGATGATCTCCTCATCGTTCCCTGTGACCCTGATCGATGATCTCCTCATCGTTCCCTGTGACCCTGATCGATGATCTCTTCATCGTTCCCTGTGACCCTGATCGATGATCTCCTCATCGTTCCCTGTAACCCTGATCGATGATCTCCTCATCGTTCCCTGTAACCCTGATCGATGATCTCCTCATCGTTCCCTGTAACCCTGATCGATGATCTCCTCATCGTTCCCTGTGACCCTGATTGATGATCTCCTCATCGTTCCCTGTAACCCTGATCGATTATCTCCTCATCGTTCCCTGTGACCCTGATCGATGATCTCTTCATCGTTCCCTGTAACCCTGATCGATGATCTCCTCATCGTTCCCTGTGACCCTGATTGATGATCTCCTCATCACTCTGCTGCTCCAGTTTCTTCAAGGAGCTGCAGCTGGATGCATTTCACCTGGATGTAGTTCCCTGGAAAACTCTGGGTCTCCCAGGACTCCAATGTCGGGCATGAAGGTCACACAACAGCCATTTTCTACACTAGGTACAGTGAGAGAAAACAGGGAACCTGAACAGAAACTTACCCAGAGCCAACACCTCTTTTGAGCCTGACACTCCTACTCTCACTACTGGCCTACTCCCAACAATGGCCACTCCACTTGTCCCTTCTGTTCATTTAAACAAGCGTTGCTGACCCGCGAGAAACCTCATCACTGTGACCTGCTCCTGCTGCTGATTGGGCCATCGGAATGTACCCAGTGATTTGGCCTGCACAGCCGTGTGTGGCAATGAATTCCAAAGATATCTCTTCATCTCTATTCTAAATGGAGGCGCCTCAACTCTGAGTCAGTGCCTCTGGTCCTAGACTCCCCCATTATTGAAAACATCCTCTCCACTTCAGCTCTATCTAGGCCTTTCAATATTCCATAGGTTTCAATTAGACACCCCCCCCCCCTTTTCTTCTAAACACCAGCAGGTACAGGCCTACTGCCATCAAATGCTCCTTATGCATTAACTCCTTCATTCCTGAAATTATTCTCACGAATCTCCTCTGTACCCTCTCTAATGTCAGCACACATTGTCTTAGATAAGGGGTCCAAAACTGCTCATCATGCTCCAAGTTTGGTCTGACCTGTGCCTAATAAAGCCTCAGCATTAGATCCTTGCTTTTATATTTTAGTCTTATCGAAGTGAATGAGAACATTGACATTCTGCAGACTCCCTGCTTGCTCATCACTACCTGCCCCTCTTCCTATCCTCGTATCATCTGCAGGCTTGGCCAGAAAGCCATCAATTATTCCACAGTGAGGATCGAAGCAAAATACTTATTATGTTTGTCCCCCATTACTGCTTCTCCAGTGTCATTTTCAGCAGTCTGATATCCACTCTCACCTTTCTTTAACTCTGTATTTCTATCTGAAAAAAACACTTTTATCCTCTTTTATATTAATGGCTAGCTTATCTTCATATTTCATCTCTTCTCCCTTTATAGCTTTTTAGTTGCTTTCTGTTAGTTTTGGAAAGCTTCCCAATCCTTTAACATCCCACAACTTTTTGCTATATTGCATTCTTTTGACTTTGAATTTATGTTATATTTCACTTCTCTTGATAGCCATATTTGCCTTATCCTCCCTTTAGAATACCTTTTCAGCTTTCCTGCCCCTTTTCAACTTCCTCCAGAAACACCAGCCATTGTTGTTCTGTCATCACCCCCGCTAGCTTTCCCTTCCAATCAACTTCAATCAGTTACTCTCTCATGCCTCTGTAATTTCCTTTACTGCACTATAATACTGATCCATCTGATTTTGAACTTCTCTTTCTCATATTATAATCACTCTCTCCTCTTGCTTCCTTTGCCTTAAGCTCCCTAATCAAACTTTGTCCATTACATAATACCCAATCCAGAATTGCCATTCCCATAGTGGACTCAACCAGAAGCTGTTCTAGAGAGCCGTCTCATTGGCTTTCTCTTGGGATGCATCACCAAAATGATTTTCCTAATCTATCTGCTTATTGATTACTGTAACATTACCCTTTTCACATTCCTCTTCTACCTCCTGTTGTAATTTGTAGCTTTGTAACAGTTCTTTAACTCTACCCACAAGGATTCTACATCTTCTGACCATATGTCATCTCTTTCTAAGGATTTGAATTCATTTTTTACCAACAGAGCCACCCCAACCCCTCTGCCTACCTGCCTGTCCTTTTTAAGAACATGTATCCTTAGAGGTTAAGCTCCCGACTATAATCTGCTTCTAGTCATGAGTAAGAGGCCCCCAACATCATACGTGCAGATCTCCAACTGCACTACAAGATCACCTACCTTATTCCGTATACTGCAAGCATTCAAATGTAATACCCTCAGTCCTGTGTTCATCACCTTTGTCAATGCTTTAACTCATCCCACCGACTGTAATTCAACCCTGTCATCTGCCTGTCCTTCCTCGCAAACTTACTACACACTGCACCTACTTGTACATCACTGACCCATCCTCGGCCCTATCTCTCCACTTCACATGCCTCCCCCCCCACTGCAAAATCAGTTTAAACCCTCCCCAGCAGCTCAACAAACCTGCCAACAAGGATACTGTCCCCCCCACCCCACTACAGTTCAGGTGTAACCCATCCTTTTTTGTATAGTTCATACATTCCCCAGAAGAGATACCAATGGTACAGAAATCTGAAACCCTGCCCCTGAACTAAACTTTCAGCCACAGATTCATCTGCCAAATCATCCAATTGTTACCCTCACTGACACATGGCACAGGCACCAATCCAGAGATTACTACCTTGGAGGTCCTGCTTTTCAGCTTTCTGCCCAACTCCCTATATTCTGACTTCAGGTCCTCCACCCATTTCCTACCAATATGTCCTGTGACTCCTGACTGTTCACACTCCCTTTAGAATGCCCTGGCACCTGGGAGAAAGCATACCATCTCTGTGTCTTTTCACGACCACAGGACCTGCGTTTTGCTCCTCCTACTGTGGGATCCCCTATCACTACTGCACTCCTCTGCTGAGCCACAGAGCCAGACTCAGTGCCAGAGCCCTGCTCTCTGCGGCTTCCCCCGTTAGGTCGTCTCACCCCAAAGCAGTGTTTACTATTGAGGAGGGCTACTCTGCACCGGCTGCCTATTTCCTTTCCCGTACCTGCCTCCTCCGAGTAACTTCTATCTATCAGCTCCTCATTCTCCTGTAAGAGCCAGTGAGCTGCAGCTCCTGCTCCATAATGCAGCTCAGTGCACCTCACACAGAGGTAGTCATCAGGGAGACTGGCGGGCTCCCAGAGTTTCCACTTCTCACACAAAGAACACACCATACCTCTATCGCCAAACCAATTCTCAGCCACTAGCGAAGTATTAACAGAGAAAAAAATCTTCCTGGAAACTGGCTTACTTTCTTAGAAGCTTTGCCTGTGCTCGGTTAAGCCTGTTCTCACCCAAGTCTGTCGACACTCTAACACTGGCCCACTCTCACAATGGCTGCTCTGCTTCCACCTCCCTCCTTTTCGTTGGCCCGTGCCGATTACAGCCCGTCAAAAAAAGCACAAAGAAACAAAGCTGTTTTTAAACCTCATGCTACATCACTAACAAACAACCTCTCATGCTGACTGCAGCCCAGCAAGAGGTTGGGGGAAGGTGGGGGTGGGTGGGTGAGCTACATGCCTGGTGACGATGTCCCAACTAGCTTACTCTCAGATACCAGGCGTAAGATCAATGGAACAATGCCCGGGGACTGGAAACAAAAGCTGCTTTTGAACCGTAAAGACACTTTAAAGACATGGAGGACAGTATAGAGGAGGATGTTTGAACCGTGACTGTTATGAACCAGGTTGGAAGGGGTGCAGTCTGCAAATACAATTCCTCAGAGCTGTTAAAAACAGGGAGATTTCATTACAGAGTCTTCACAGCATCAAAACTCTACAGTACTTTGCAGTGTTTAATCTACACAGATTTGATTCAGTTACAGAGTGATTCATATAGTTTAATATTTATATTGTTCTAGTGCTCAGAATTCTTTGGGGATTACAGCTCTGTCTGCATCAGTCTCCCTCCTGAGCTGTTGAAAGGAAGGAAAAGAATTGTTTTGTACTCCTTTTTGTGATGGATAGTTTAGATTCTGCTTTAATCCACAAGGACATGGGTGTCAGTAAAAGGCAGGAGCTCATGACGATGAGGGATCCCCCCCCCCCCAAAGATGCTGAAGGATGAGAGGTGACAATAGAGGGGTACGAGATTAAAAGAGGCACAGATAGAGTGGACACCCAAAAATTTGTTCCCAGAGCAGAAGTGGCTAGTACAAGGGGGCATAATTTTAAGGTGATTGGAGGAAAGTATAGGGTAGAAGTCACAGGTAGTAGGTGCATGGAACACGCTGCCAGAGATGGTGGTAGAGACAGATACTTTAGGGACATTTAAGAGACTCTTAAAATAGTCAGAGGGATGAAAGAGAAATGGAGTGCTATGTGGAAGAGAAGGGTGAGATCGAACTTGGAGTAGGTTAAAAGGTTGGCTGAAGAGCCCGTAATGTACTCTACTGTTCTATGCTCAATGTACTGTTCCAATTTCCTCTCACCTTATGTTGGTTGGTAAAAATCCAGCCCCCCACTCCCTTATGGTTGGGTGGCAGGAGAACAGGGAGGTGAGAGAGACATAACTTGGATTAGGTCTAATGGTAAGATTTACAAGGATGTTTCCATGACTCGGGGGACTGGATTATAGGGAAAGGTTGGGCAGGCAACAATCCTCATTAATCTGATCTGCACTTTTTCCAGCTTAAAGGCATCTTTCCTACATCAGGCTGATAAAAACGGAACAGAATATTCAAAATATGGCCCCACCAATACCTTTGGTAACTACAAACAACTTCCTAACTCTGTACTAGGTGCTCTAACGGATGGCTTACAATCCAAAGAACCAGGAGCCAGAGTTGCCTATTTCAGAGCTAACTCCCCATTCAACAAGATCCACTTAAATTATCTCTTCAAAGGGACTTGACCAAACAGAGAATGAGACAGGTTTGAGACTGCAGATGTTGGAATGTAAAGCCACATGCAAAGTGATGGAGGAACTCAAACACGAGAAAATCTGCAGATGCTGGAATTCCAAAGCAAGAGTCCAAATGAAGGATCTCCGCCCAAAACATTAATCTACTCTTTTCCATAGATGCTGCCTGGCCCGCTGCGTTCCTCAAGCATTTTGATAGAGGAAAACAAAGGCTCAAGTTAGATGATTGGGAAGCTTTTAACAACCAAAAGAAGGCAACTAAAAAGCCACAAAGAGAGAGAAGATGAAATGTGAAGATAAGCTAGCCAATAATATAAAAGAAGATATGAAAAGTTTTTCATATATATATATAAAAAGAGTAAAAGAGAAGCGAGAGTGAATATTAGAACATTGGAAAATGAGACTGGAGAGGTAGTATTGGGGACAAAGAGATGGTGTACAAGCAGATTAAGTAAATTTGAACCACTGAAGTATTTTGTGTCAGTCATCAATGTGGCAGACACTAGCAGTACTCCAGAAGTTCAAGTGTGTTGGGGGCAGAAGTGAGTGTAGTTGCTATGAGCAGGTGCTTGGGAAACTGAAAGGTCTGAAGGTAGATATGTCTCCTGGACCAAGTACTCAAGTTCAAGTTCAAGTTTAATTATCATTGAGCCATACATGAATACAGCGGTAATCCAGGGCCAAGGTGCAAAACACAGTACCAACCGTCACACACAGCACATAAGATAACAGCAAGCTACAATCACACAAACAATATAGTCCAAGTCCCTGAGTGTATGAATGTTGCAGCCATCCCGCAGCTGAACACAGTACAGATTGTCTTCTGCCAAGTGAACACTGTGACACAGCACTATCTTGAGCATGGACACTGCAGCACACCATCTCTGGCACTCTGGCGGAGCAGCCTGCGCTGACAACTCCCCCGGGCAGCTGCAAACAGACAACGTCACATCTTGAGGCTTAGTCCTCGCTACGACCGTGGCCAAGCACCTCCCCTACCAATAAACCTATGAATTGGACTTGCAACATTTCCCACCACCAATGTCCAACAGGGTCTTGTGACTACGATGATCTCTCACCGTTAGACTGCACCCCTTCATGCCCTGACTCCTTTCTGTCACGGGCAGCATCACAAACCGCGCCAAATCCAGCTCCTTCAGTTTCTCCGCCAACAAGCAAGTCACTGATGGGGTAGACCTGCAGTATTTGAAGTTCTTAAAGTCCAGCAGGGTCATGCAATCGTTAAAAAAATGTTTAAAATCCCTTGGTTGGCCCCATAGAAGCCACTGCATCCACGTGTGCAGCCATCTTACCAGATGGATTTACTACCTGGGTTCTCTTTTTTTTTCAAAAAACAAGATTTACAGAGTGCAACATATAGATACATCTCAACATAACTTGTGTACATTCATATATTGTAATAAAATTGATCAAAATGTTATAGCATAAAGGTATACCACTCTGTAATCAAACATTTAAAGATAAGTCATACATCATAAAAGAAATTTTTTATATTAAAAAAGTCAACCCCCTTCCAACTACCAAAGAAAACAGCTGATGGATGATAATGGATAATTAGGAAAAAGAACATATTCGCTTAAGAAGAGAAGATAAAAATATAGATAAAAATCTGTGCACTGTTAAACTTTATAAATTGGAAAAGTAATTTAGGAAAGGTCCCCAGATATCATAAAAAGTTTGTTTTGAATTTAAGACTGAGCAGCGGATCTTTTCTAAATTTAAATAAGACATAATATCACGTAGCCATTGAAGATGTGTAGGGTGGTAGACTCCTTCCATTTAAGCAAGATTGCTCTTCTTGCTAAAAGAGAGGTAAAAACTAAAACCTGTAAGTTAGGAGTATTTAAAGTTATATCTTCATTTGCAATCATACCAAACAAGGCAGTAAGGGGATTTGGGTCAAATTGGACCCTAAAAAGTTGTGAGAAGGTAGGAAATACTTCCCGCCAAAACTTTTCAATTTTAGGGCAAAACCAAAACATATGAATTAAAGAGGCATCAGCAGAGTTGCATTTATTACAAAGTGGAGAAACATTCGGGTGAAAACTGGACAGCTTCTGTTTAGAAATGTAAGCTCAATGAACCACTTTAAATTGTAGAAGAGAATGACGAACACAGAAAGATGATTTATTAACCCGTTTAAGAATTTTATTCCATCTTTCATCAGAAATCTGACAATTTAGGTCATCCTTCCAAGCTTTTTTTATTTTATCTAAAAAGTTTTGTCTAGAATCAATCAACAAGTTATAGATACTGGTAATAGAACCATTAACAAAAGGTTTTAAATTTAAAAGATCGTCCAGTAAAATTTTATCAGGACCTATAGGAAAAGTAGTTAATTGGAAACATAGGAAATCTCTAATTTGAAGGTATCTGTAAAAATGTGTTTTTGGGAGTGCAAATTTATTTGACAATTGGTCAAATGAAGCAAGAGATCCTGAGATAAACAGGTCCCGAAAACACTTAATACCAAGTTCATCCCAATCTTTAAAGACTTTGTCAGTCATGGAAGGGATAAAAAAATAATTAAGGAGAATTGGAGATGATATTGAAAAATTCGCTAAACCAAAAAATTTCCTAAATTGAGCCCAAATCCTTAAAGTTTGCTTAACAATTATGTTATCTGTTATTTTATTTGCTGAAAAAGAAGAGTATGATCCAAGAAGAGAGACAATAGAGGAATTTTTTACAGAATTAACTTCTAAGGAGACCCATGATGGGCAAGCTTTACGATAAATATAATAGGACCAGAAAGTAATATTCCTTATATTGGCAGCCCAATAGTAAAACCTAAAATTGGGTAGGGCTAGTCCACCCATCTCTTTATTTCTTTGTAGGTAAACTTTACTTAAACGAGCTTGCTTATTATTCCAAATATGAGATGTTAAAATTGAATCTAAAGAATCAAAGTAGGTCTTAGGAATAAAAATAGGTAAGGCCTGAAAAAGATATAAAAATTTAGGAAGAATCTTCATTTTAATCAAATTAATTCAGCCAATTAGGGATAAAGAAAGAGGGGACCATTTAGAAAGCGTCTTTTTCACATAATTCAATAAGGGGTTTAAGTTTTCTTTAAATAAATTCTTGAAGTTTTTAGTAATTGTTACACCTAGATATATAAATTGACTTGTAACACCTTGGAATGGAAATTTGGCATTTGATGACATTAGGTCATTTAAAGGAAATAGCTCACTTTTATGTAGGTTCAGCTTATATCCTGAAAAAGAACTAAACTGGGAGATTAAAGAAAGAACCAAAGGTAAAGAAGTTTCAGTGTTGGAGATAAAAAGTAAAATATCATCAGCGTATAATGAAATTTTATGAGTCATACCTTCCCTTAGTATACCAGAAATGTCCTTAGATTCTTGAAATGCTATTGCTAAAGCAAAAAGTAAAGGACTAAGAGGGCAACCTTGTCTGGTTCCCTGCTGTAATTTAAAGGGCTTAGAAATTTGGGTGTTTGTAATAACCTGAGCAGTAAGAGACAAGTAGGTTAATTTAACCCAATGAATAAAATTAGGCCCAAAATTAAACTTTTCTAAGGTCTTTAAAAGATAATTCCACTCAATTCTATTGAAGGCTTTTTCTGCATCTCTGATATTTTTTTGGATGGTGAATATATCACATTCAATAACTGACATATATTAAAATGTGAGTAACGATTTTTAATTAATCCTGTCTGGTCATGTGATATAATAGATGGTAAAATATTTTCAAGACTTCGAGCTAAGATTTTGGATAAAATTTTTGCATCAACATTTAACAAAGAAATCGATCTGTATGAAGAACATTTAGCTGGATTTTTATTTGTTTTAAGAATAAGAGAAATAAAAGCTTCAAAAAAGATTGAGGAAGTTTACCTGATTTAAAGGACTCTGATAAAACAGAGGATAAATAAGATATAATAATGTAGGAAAATTTTATAAAACTCCCCAGGAAAGCCATTAGGTCCTGGGGTCTTACCAGAATGTAAAGCACTTATAGCCTCAGCCACTTCTTCATTGGAAATAGGCTGATCTAACTGTGTTAAGCTATCAGCAGACAATGTAGGGATGTTGATATTACTGAAAAAAGCATTCATATAGGTATCATCTAAAGAAGAGTCAGACTGATACAACTTAAGGTAAAAGTCTTTAAATACATTGTTAATTTCAGAATGGTTGGTTATCTTAGTTCCATTATCTTTAAAATTTTCTGTGATTTGATGATTAACTGTAAAAGATTTTAAGCGATTGGCTAATAAACTACCAGTTCTATCTCCATGAATGTAAAATTGAGTTTTATCTCTCAACAGCTGTCATTCAATTGGGTAAGTCAGCAGAAGATTATACTTGGATTGGATTTCAATCCGCTTATTATACATAGTTGGATATGGAGATAGGGCATACTTTCGATCAAGATCTTTTAATATCGCTGCTGTACATTCTGATCAAACAGGATAGAGACGCCTCTCGATCTAGATTGAGAGGGTGAGTGAAAATGTATACCCTTCCATCCTTTGAAAAAACGTGAAATATCATCTTTATGATTATAGATTTCTTGGAGAAAGATTATACGAGTTTTAAGTTTCCGGATATAAGAGAAAATCTTATTTCATTTAACAGGGTTATTTCGACCTTTCACATTAAAACTGAGTATATTAATAAAAGAATCCATCAAGTATCCTTTAACCACCTGGGTTCTGAAAGAGGTAGGAGAAGAGATTGTGGCGGCGTTAGTGGTAATCTTTCAAGAATCACAAAATTCTGGAATGCTTCCAGAGGACTGGAAAGTTGCAGACGTCACTCCACTCTTTAAGAAGGGAGGGAGGCAAAAGAAAGGAAGTGATGGGCCACTTAGCCTGAATTCAGTGGTTGAGAGGGTTTTGCAGTCCAGTATTAAGGATGAGGTTTCAGCAGACTTGGGGGCACAGATAAAAGAGAATCAAAGCCAGCATGGTTTCTTTAAGGGGAAATCCTGTCTGACAAATCTGTTGGAAATCTTTGATGAAATAACGGGCAAGATAGCCAAAGGAGAATCACCCACCTCCCTTGTGGCCCGCATCGGGGAACCCAAGACTCCACAGCCATGGGAGTTTGGGCAACATGGTAGGCACCACCGACAATGCCAGAGCAAGAGAAGACCAACAAGCCTTAGCAATTAACACCACAAGCTCCACCCTGAAGCACCCCAGATCCAATTCCCCATCTGTCAGGAGCCTCACCTGGCGGAAGTCAACCTTACCACATGGTACAACGGGTGGAGCCTCACTGAGACGGTGGAGTGCCTTGACCTGACTGCAGGCTCTTCTCAACCTTCTGCTGGCTGACAGCATGACTACAGGGCCCTCACTAGTGGCATTGGAGCAGAGGCCATCAGAGGAAGCAGTGAGGGAGGAAGGGGAGAGCAGGTAGTGCCATGTAGGAGAAAGCCTGGGGGTGCTCACAGCAGATCTCCACCACTGTGCTCTGCATGGCTACCCACATTCGCTCCAGCGGCCCTGGAAGAGCTGGTCCTCCACAGCTTTGTAAAGGTGCTGATTCTGGAGTGCCACAGCAGAATTCCTCCATTGTCACCTCCCTGGATGGGCCGCTTGTGTGAAGAGCAAGGCTTACACGTGGACTGCATGGTGGACACAGGGTCAACCATCACCATCATCCATCCCAGTGTCCTCCCCAAAGTGGACCGGCCGCTCACGCCCGGGTGGACACCGACGGCAGTCCAGCTGGCTACGGTCACCGAGGACTGTGCGACGATGAGACTGAAGAGGCGGCTGCACGTCACAGTGGTGAAATACACAAGCCAACGTCGGAGACTCCTGCATCACTGGGCTGGGCTCGCTGTCCCGCTGGGGGGTGCGTGTGAGTGTGCCGGGATCAACACCCTCCCTCAGCGCTGAAGCCCTGGCTCTCCGATGGGGCAGCTCCAGGCGGGTACAGCAACAGGCACCACCGGCCACCCCAGCACAGCTTGCTGTGCCCGTCATCAGCAAAGATTAGAGCTCCACTTCCATTCCAATGCCCCTCCCCACTTCCACGCTGAGTTGTCTGTTCTCGGCCTCCTTCACTGCCAGCGTAAACTGGAGGGTAGCAGCTCATGCTCGACCTGGTCAGTCTCCAACCTGACAGGTGAACATTGGATTTTCCAATCCCCTCAGTCCCTTTTCGTTTTCTCTGTGACTATTTGAATCGGAAGGAGATACATCTTTTTGGTAGGTCAGGGAAAGAGGACAATGGGGAACTGGTGCAGAAGAAAAGCGGAGGCCAGTATCAATCAACCATGATTAAATTGAGGGGCCGAGTGGCCTGTTCCTGCTCCTATTTGTATGAACTTGTGTTACTACATGGATTCAAACAGCTCGACACAAAGATTCAAAGCAGTCCACATAGCAGAAACCCCATACACCTGAACACACCCAGCTGCTGTGTGTACTGTCTACAAAGTGAACTGCCCTTACTCGCTCAGGCTGTTCCATCAGCCACCTCCTCTAGGGGCAGCAGGTGAATGGGAACACCATGAACTCCCGCCTCCCCTCCAAGTTCAGCACTATCTTGACTCAGGTTTTTTATCTCTGGCGAATGTTGTGAAAATCTGTTGTTTTGTGGCAGCAACACAGTGCAAGAAATAAAAATGATGGATGGGTAGACCGACAGAGCAAAAGATATGGCAGTAATGAGAAGAAGGCATGTCCTGGGTAGTGATGACAGATGCCTTCTTTTTGTGGCACTGCCTCGTGATGCTGGAACTCCCTCACCAACAGCCCTGTGGGAGCCCCTTCACCAGGAGGGCTGAGGCTGCATGATAAGGTGACCCACCCTCACCTTTCAGGGGCAATTAAGGGTGGCAATAAATATTGGCCTTGTCAGCAGTCAGTAAGGGGAACTTGGTTATGGAGGGTACCTCCTTCTCTGTAGATTTGCGATGGATCTGGTTCTACAGAAGCTGAACACAGAATCTTCAGTCTGTTAAGCCTGAAGTGATTTTGTGCTATCCCACTTCTTGGATAGCATGTCTTTTTTAAGTTCCCAACAGCACTGTTTCACAGGACACTTTTGTTCGACGTATTGATCGTTGAGTCTGTGGATCCTACAGACCCATTATTCTCTCTGTATCAGATGTGTTACTAAGAGCCTGCAAACTATATATTGATCAGCTCATGCTGCTTTCTCCTCCTGACCACACATTTCCTCATTGCTTCCTAATTGTTGCACAGAATCCAAATACTATCCACGCATTGGATTGCCTATGCAAAGGTCAAAAGGTTTATGTTTCTCTCTGTTATCGTGTATGCTGGCTACTGCACTGAATGCTTTCAGTGCTCTATTAACAGGAGTTAGCCTGCAGACAGTTCCATTTCTCATCACTAAGAAATACCCACTTCCAGTTTCGTGACATCATCCACACTCCAACATGAAGTTCATCATGTCCGCTTTGACTCACATCAATGCATCACTGCTCCGCACATAAACACAACAAACTCAGACATTGTGGCACAGCTCAGCACATCACAGTCCCCTCCATGGACTCTGTCTATACTTCCCACTTCCTCTCTGGACAGCCAACATAATCGAAGACCTCGGCCCAGTGTGGACACTGCCCCTGTCATCGAGCAGACAACACAACATTCTGAAAGTATGTACCACCAGGCTCAAGCACACGTTCCTTCAGAAGCTCAAACTCCTCATTTCCCAATCCACCTCACTGCTGCCCTTGCATTTTATTTGTCTACCTGCTCTGCACTTCCTCTCCAACACAAGGTTCGACACTCTGCTTTCCTTTGAACTACTCGACGCACTGACGTGTGGAATGATGTAAACAAAAGCTTTTCACTGCTTCTCAGCGCACGTGACAATAGCAAATCACCGCCAATTAATGCTTGCTTTTGTGCATTGGTGACACATTCTGTTTGAGTAGCATGGAAGGATGTTTTATAGTATATTGTAGTAGATATACTACAATAGTGATCTATTGTAGTTCTGCAATATTGTAGTTTACAAACAAGATGTTGAAGCTTTGGAGAGTCTGCATAAGAGGTTCACCAGGATACCACACAGAACATAGAACAGTACAACACAGTGTGACCCATGTGATTTACTATGTGGTGGTGACCTTTTAACCTACTTCACAATTAATCTACCCCTTCCCTCCTACACACCCCATAACCCTCCATTCTTATTTAATCCATGTGCCTATCCAAGAGTCTTTTAAATGTCCCTTCTGTATCACTGTGTTGTTCTATTCTTCAATGTAACAGAAATACCCACCTTCCAAACGAACAAGATGTGAATTTTATCTTTTCACAACTAGTTTTAATCTATCTGGAAATCAAAAGCAATAAAAAGAGTTATTGGTTTTATACCCTCCCTGGGGTATCAGCTGTACCTCCTCCCCCCAGCAGTGTGTTCCAAAAATTTACCATTCTCTGTGTTAAAAACTTCTTTTGATATCTACCCTAAACTTCCCTTCACTCACTTTAAACAGAAGTCCTCTGGTATTAAGCATTGCCACCCTGGGGGAAAAAGGTACTGGCTGTCTTGTCCACTCTGCTTGTGCCTATTATAATCTTATATGCCTCTGTCCAATTGCTTCTCGTCCTCCTTTGCTAAAAAAAAAGATACTGTCTGGATTAGAGAATGTGAGGTTTGTCAAACTTGACTCATTTTCTCTGGAGCGGCAGAGGCAGAGGGGAGCCTGACGGAAGTTTATAAAATTATGCAAGCTATAGAAAGGGTAGACAGTCAGAGACTATTCCCCAAGGTAGAAACGTCGAATACCAGAGGCCAGTTCTTTGCTTTCTTATGAGGTTCGTGATGATTGGCTCAACACTGAATACGAGGATGAACTTCATTGAAGATGCATCGTGGCGTAGAACAGCAATCTGAATGCACAGGAAACTGCAGAATGGTGACTCAGCTCAATACGTTATGGCACATCCCTCCCCACCGACAATACTATCTGCAGGATCATCGAAGATCCCCACCATCCAGGCCAGGCCTTCTTCCCACAGTTACCACCACGGAAGAGGTACAGAAGCCTGAAGTCCCACACCGCCAGGTTCAGGAGCAGCTGCTTCCCTTCAACCACTCAGGTCTTGAACCAACCTAGTCACTACCTCAGTAAAGCAACACTGTGACCACTTTGATCTCCTTCTGCTGAAATGAGCTTCGTTAGTTTTGTTCTAATTGTGTTCTTTCTTGTAGAAAATTGTGTACAACTTGTGTAAACAAATTATGTTTAATTAGCTTTTCTTGGTGAATGCTGTTTATCTGATGTCATGTGCCTGTGATGCTGCTGAAACTTGCACCATTTCACATGTGCATAGATGTACTTCTGCATGTGTCCATAAGCCCGCTGTTAAAAAGTTTAAAAGAGATTCACAAGGTAGATTTTTTAAAAACACACTGAGAGCTGGGTGCTTGGGATAGGCTACCAGGGGTGGTAGTGAGTGAGTGAAGTATCAGAATCATTTAGACCGATACATCAACAGGGAATAGGTATACAGACCAGGCGCAGCTTACATCTGCATTACAGACAGCGTGGGCAAAAGGGCCTTTTCCTCTGCTGTAGCTTTCTATATTACATCTCTGATACAAAATGTACTTAGTAGTTTATTAATGGTAATGTGGTCGAGGGACAGTGCCCACAAGAACTCGACAGGATTCAAACAAGGATACTTGGACAAATGTCAGCTACTTTTGAACCTAGCCATAGTGGTTAGACAAGGAGCATGGGTGAGACTCCTTGCTCTATTGCTCCTTTGCAGATAGAAAGCAAAGGGTAGCAGTGAATGGATGTTTCTCGGTCCGGCTGGAGGTGACTAGTGGGGTACCACAGGGCTCTGTATTGGGACCACAGCTCTTTACGATTTATGTCAATGATTTAGATGAGGGCATTGAAAACTATATCAGCAAGTTTGCTGACTATACTAAACTGGGTGGCAGTGTGACATGTGAAGAGGACGTTAGGGGAATACAGGGAGACTTGGACAGGCTGGGTGAGTGGGCAGATACTTGGCAGATGTCATTCAATGTGAATAAATGTGAAGTTATCCACTTTGGAAGCAGGAACAAGAGGGCAGAGTATTGTCTGAACGGTGTAGAGTTAGGTAAGGGAGAAATGCAAAGAGACCTAGGAGTCCTAGTTCACCAGTCAATGAAGGTGAATGAGCAAGTGCAACAGGCAGTGAAGAGGGCAAATGGAATGTTGGCCTTTGTTACAAGGGGAATTGAATACAAGAGCAAGGATGTTCTTTTGCATTTGTACAGGGCCCTGGTGAGACCACACCTGGAATATTGTGTACAGTTTTGGTCTCCAGGTTTAAGGAAGGACATTCTGGCAATTGAGGAAGTGCAGCGTAGATTCACTAGGTTGATTCCTGGGATGGCAGGGCTGTCTTACGCAGAGAGATTGGAGAGATTGGGCTTGTACACGCTGGAATTGAGGAGATTGAGAGGGGATCTGATTGAAACGTTTAAGATAATTAAAGGATTTGATAGGATTGAGGCAGGAAATATGTTCCAGATGTTGGGAGAGTCCAGTACCAGAGGGCATGGATTGAGAATAAGAGGTCAGTTATTTAAAACAGAGTTGAGGAAGAGCTTCTTCTCCCAGAGTTGTGGAGGTGTGGAATGCACTGCCTCGGAAGACGGTGGAGGCCAATTCTCTGGATGCTTTCAAGAAGGAGCTAGATAGGTATCTGATGGATAGGGGAATCAAAGGATATGGGGACAAGGCAGGGACTGGGTATTGATAGTGAATGATCAACCATGATCTCAGAATGGCGGTGCAGACTCGAGGGGCCGAATGGTCTACTTCTGCACCTATTGTCTATTGTCCTTGTACCAGCTCTTTGCCCAGAGCCCCGCAGAGTTCCCCTTCCCCCACTGAAAGTTCCTGTTGAATCTGCTTTCACAGCCTATTACAAGAGACCATCCTGGTTTCATACCAGCTCCCAGGACAACCTTCCCTTTGCAATACTCTTTCTCACACACCCACCAACCTACTCGCCTTTGATTCTTTCACTACTGACCCAGACTGAGAGGTAACGGGCTAATTAACCAGAATCAAGTTTATTATTGCTGACATTCGTCAAGAAATTTGTTGTTTTGTAGCAGCAGTACAGTGCAAGACATAAAAAGCTATAAGTTACAAAAATAGATAAATCATGCAAAAGATGAATAACGAGGTGGTGTTTATGGGTTGAAGGACCATTAAGGAATCTGATGGAGGATGGGAACAAGCTGTTCCCGAATCATTGTGTGTTGGTCCTCAGACTCCTCTACTTGCTCCCCAATGGTCATAACGAGAAGAGGGCATGTTCCCAATGCTCAGGGTCCTTAGTGATAGTTACTACCTTCTTGAGGATCCACCACCTGAAGATATCATCATGAGCATGATCAAGCTGGCTGAGTCTGCAGTCTCCTACAGCCTCTTGCGATTCTGCAGCCACTGCACTGGGCTGCGACACAGCCGATCAGAACGCTCTCTTGCAGCAGTCTTTTGTGACAAGTAAAGCTGCTGCTGTGCCTTCTTTACAATTGCATCAATGTTTTGGACCTACGGTGGATTCTCTGAGATGTTGATATCCAAGAACTTGAAGATACTCACCCTTTCCACACCTGACCCCTCAATGGAATCATGTAGGTTCTTCTGCCTTCCCCTTCTTGATGTCCACTGTGAGGTCCTCGGTCTCATTGACGTTGAATGCAAGGCTGGTGCTACAACATTACTCAATCTATCTCACTCCTCCCTCCTATCTCCATCTCCCCATCACTATCTGAGATTGTGCTTGCTACTGTGGCATAATCCACAGATTTATAGCTGGCCTTTGAGTTGTGCCTAGCTACACAGTGACATGTGTAGAAAGAGCAAAGTGTGCGAAGCAGGGATCCCTGAGGTGCACCTGTATTGATCGTCAGTGAGGAGGAAATGTTATTATTGATCAGTACTGACCGTGGACTCCCAATGAAGAGGTCATGCTGGACTGCAGGGAAAAAATGAAGCACCCAGGGGAGACTCACATGGACACAACAGGGAGAACAGGCAAACTCCACACAGACAGCACCTGAGGTCAGAGTCGGACCCAGAATCACTGGAGGTTTGAGGCAACAGCAGCCAGTGCTCCTCATTACCACCCCAAGAATATCCCTGATCACAAAGTCCTAGAACACAGAGTCAGACAGTACAGAAGCAGACTCCCAGCCACCAATGACTTCACTAATGGAACTCTTCCTTCCTCTGACAGCGGGGTAACGTAGCAGGTTGTACAGGTTGCACTCTTACAGTGCCAGTACCCCGCATTCAATTCCTACAGCTGTCTGTAAGGAGTTTGTATGTTCTCCCTGTGGCCACCCCCCATGTGCTCCAGTTTCCTCCCTCATTCCAAAGACAAATGGGTTAGTAGATTAATTGTAGCTCTGGGTGCAGTTGGCCAACACGGGCTCATTTGGCCAGAAGGGCCTGTTACTGTGTTGTATCTCTAAGTATTGTGGTGGGCTCCCTCCCCTCTGACCCTTAACACAGGTGCCCCTCAGGGCTGTGTCCTAAGCCCCCTCCTTTACTCTCTGTATTCCCATGACTGCGTCACACCCACAGCTCCAATCCGTTAATTAAATTTGCTGACAACACTACACTGATTGGCCTAATCTCAACTAATAACAAGGCAGCCTACAGAGAAGTTGTCACCCCGACACGGTGGTGTCAAGAACACAACCTCTCCCTCAATGTTGCAAAAACAAAGGAGCTGGTTGTGGACTACAGGAGGAATGGAGACAGGTTCACCCCTATTGACATCAATGGATGTGGGGTTGAGAGGGTGAACAACTTTAAATTCCTCAGCATACACATCACCAAGGATCTCACGTGGTCTGTACATACCGGCTGTGTGGTGCAAAAAGCACAACAGTACCTTTTTCACCTCAGACGGTTGAAGAAGCCCCCAGATCCTAAGAACTTTCTACAGGGACACACACAATTGAGAGTATCCTGACTGGCTGCATCACTGCCGGGTATGGGAACTGTACTTCACTCAATCACAGGACCCTGCAGAGAGTGGTGCGGACAGCCCAGAGCACCTGTAGATGTGAACTTCCCACTATTCAGGACATTTACAAACACAGGTGTGTAAAAAGGGCCCGAAGGATCATTGGGGACCTGAGACACCCCAACCAGGAACTGCTCCAGTTGCTACCATCCGGGAAACGGTACCGCAACATAAAATCCAGAATCAACAGGCTCTGGGACAGCTTCTTCCACCAGGCCATCAGCTGATACTATTGTATTTCTGTGTCGTCTTGACTGTCCTATTGTATGTATGTATTATAAATTACTATAAGTTGCTCATAGCACATTTAGACGGAGACGTAACTTAAAGATTTTTACTCCCCATGCATATGAAGGATGTAAGTAATAAAGTCAATTCAATTCAAATAAGTAAAATAGTTTATGCACCAAAATTCCTTACTGGTGTGAAGCTCAGAGGCCAAGCAGTGCACATCCTACCCCACCGTCGACACTGTCGATAGGAGATGCAGTCTCAACAATGAACACCATCATTAAAGATCCCCAGCATCCAGCCATGCCGTCTGCTCAACTTCTACTTCAGTAATGAATACATTGTTGAGCACAAAGCAGCAGAAGGGTTCGCTGGAAAATTGGTTTATATTGTCATATGTACCAAGGTACATTACTTTACATAATCATTTCATCACATCAATGCAGTGAAGCAGCTCGAGGTAAAACAGTAACAGAGTACAGAATAAAGTGCTTACAGCTACAGATCATGTAGACAATACGGTGCAAGCTAGATTGAGAGGTCAAGAGTCCATCTTATCAAACTAGGGGACCATTCAATAGTCTTCTAACAGCAGGGTAAAACCTGTCCTTGAGCCTGGTGGTACGTGCTCTCAGGCTTTTGTGTCTTCTGTCGATGGACGAATTCGAGTTTGTTAAAATCCTTAGTTAACTTGAAGACCTCCATTAAATCATCTCTTAACCTGCAGGGTTCTCAGCTCCAAGGACACAACCAACACAAGGGAAACTAACCGTTAATTGTCATAGTTGAGGGACTTTCAGCAGCTCTCTGTTAATTAGCAGTTTACTGGGCTAAAGACGGTACAGAAAAAACATTGCAGGACTGTTGCCCTGATGGAGGGCTTGAGTTACAAGCAGAAACGAGACAGACTGTGGAGTTAACAAGACAAAGGTAAATCGGGTTATTAGTGTCACAGGGGAGAATAATAGCAGAATGAAGTGTTACAGTCACAGCGAAAGTGCAGTGCAGGTTTCAAGTGCATCATCCCACCAAGGTACTGTGAGGGCAAGAGTCCCTACTGTACAAGAGCTCCATTCAAAAGTTTGATAACACAAGATAAACTTGAGCATTGTGGCATGAGCTCTTCAGCTTTTGCACCTTCTACCCAATGGCAGAGCAGAAAAGAGAGGTGGTCCAGGGTGGGTGATCACGCCAGCCAGCTGCTTTACCGAGGATCGCAAGGTCCACGGAAGAGAAGCTGGCTTCTGTGACATGCTGAGCTGCATCTACAGATCTCTGTGGTTTCCTGCAGTTACAGGTAGAGCAGTTTCCATACCAGGCCAGACAGAACACATTCTGTGCTGCTTTGATAAAAATTGGTAAGAGTCGATGGGAATAGTGTATGGAATGAGCAGCAAAGGAAATGGTTGAGGCAGATACAATTACAACATTTAATAGTCATCTGGATTGGAAATATTTAATAGGATATGGGCCAAATGGAACCATCTTAGAGGGGAACCTGGTTGGCATGGACACGTTGAGCAGAAGGGCCTGTTTCTGTGCCATATCCTTCTAAACATCTATTAAAAATATTAAAACCATCACAAGCCTTGACCATGGCATTGGTTGTTTATATTTAAATTTATTTAAAAGCTTAAAAACTTACATAAGTGAAGGTAATTTATCTGCTGCCAATTGCAGCTCTTGAAGTGTTCTAACAATAGGCCAGTTCCTCTTTCACCGAGATGTCGCAGCAAGTTCTCTGAATATCGGGCTGAGATCGCCCTCTGGTGGTGTGATGTGGTACTGATCAATGCACCATCTGCTATCAGAAAGGTGGATTTCACCCATTTTTCATTAATGATGGTATTGCCTTGTTTCATTTCATTTTTAATCCGTGGTTAAAACCCAGACACAACCCCTGCAAATAAATTGTGAAACTGGCCAAAAAAGTCTTCAAAAACAACCAAATGGAAACTCCAATGAGCCTAAAGAAAGTCAAAATCAACTTTATTGCCATATACACAAATAATTTAGTAAACTGGTTTATTATTGTCACATGTACCAAGATAACAGTGAAAAGCTTGTCTTCCATACAAATCAATTCATTACGCAATACATTGAGGCAGAACAAGGTAAAACAACAACATTTCAGTACAAATATCAGAGAAAGTGCAGTGTAGACAGACATTGAGGTGCAAGGTCATAAAGAGGTAGCTTGTGAGGTCAAGATTTCATCTTATAATGAACTGTTTAATAGTCTTATAATGGATGCTGTCTGTGTGGAGTTTGCATGTTCTCACTGTGACTGTGTGGGCTTCTCTTGAGTGCTTGGGTTTCCTCCCTCAGACGTGTGTGTTGATGGGTTCATTGGTCACTGTGAATTGCCCCTGTGTGAGGGTGAGGGGTGGAAACTGAGGGCCATTAGGGCAGCAGAGGCCCCTCTGCTCTGCACAATGTCCTTCTCCTGGGGCAATGCGTGTCACACTGTACACCCCACATTAAGTCAAGGGAGACAATACTGAGGTCTATATGATACCCAATAAACATCAAATGTACTAAAGTGAATTCTGCCCAAAGGGCCAAGGCCAATATTACATAAATTTCAACTATAGGTGCTTATTAATACCAGGTTAAACTTCTAGCTGGCTCGGGAAAGCAGCCAATATAATCAAGGACCCGCCCCAGCCCAGCCATTCTCTCTGCTCCCCTGTCCTGTGAATCGGAATCAGGTTTATTGTCACTGACATACGGTATGTTGTGAAATATGTTGTTCTGCAGCCAGTAGTACAGTGCCAGACATACAAGCCGGAAAGAGCATTCCATCAGCCTGAACGACAGCTTCAATCCTGCTGTTATTAGACCCCTGAACTCATACGCTAAAGATGAACACTACCTACACTGCCTTTTCTCTCTAGCTGTGACATCATGTTCTACACTCTGGTTTTCTTTTTACTTCATCCATGTACTTATGTATGGATGGCACGTGAACCACGTGACAAACCACTGCCAACTCCAACTCACTATAAAACTACAGGTTTGGTCAATCAGTAAATCAATCTGCCAGTGTTCTCTCAGCCCAGGCTGGAGCAACACTAAGATGTTTCAGATGATGAAAATGCCAACGAATGAAGTAATAAAACAGGACACCAGTTTTAAAACTTCTTTTTCAGATAATCTTTCTCACACTTCTCTCACAAATGTAAGCGATTTTAATCTCTTTCCAACCTTTACTACTTTTAACGTTTACTGTCTGGTCAAGCTTGAAGCCTTTAAGGTAGAAAGCACCGTGTTTGTTTTAACTCCCATTCCCTCTCATTGCCATTAACCATAAATAAAAACTATCTAGCAGCGTTTCAACAACAATGCAATTAGACAACACTGGAAGTTGAGCCCCAGAATGCCTCATTTTAAGATTTAATTACAGATTAATTACTGACAATTAATAGGTGAAATCAGAATATTTCTATAGTCGTGTGGTTCCTATAGCAACACCAGATTTGGTTCACATCACAAAATACCACAAGCAAGTTTGCCCCCTTTTCCAGTTTTGTGTGAAAGCGTTTTGTTTAAAGACTAATTAGGGTTTTTAACAAAACATTACAATTCCTATTGACTCTCTCAGAATATGGTGTTTGGAGATAGTTGTCATTAACTTTTGTCTGTTGCATACTTATCTGATAGCCAGTAATTATCGTATGTAAGTACCTGCACATTACTGAAGCTCGCATCCCCTTAGAGCTCCTGGTAATTAGGAAGGCTCACAAGAACAGTGCATTAGTACAATAATTTAGGATCACTTATATCAACTTTATGTGGAAAACCGAAATCATTAACAAGTCATTACCACCTCTAGCTGCAGGTGTACCCACTTACAATGAACGGTGGCATTTGTAAAATCCCATCTTCTGTTGTCTCTCTCGAGTATCAAACCCACACGTATCACCTTCCCTAGATAGATTAAAGGAGCATAGCTAATCGTAGAGCTGCCCTAATAGCTGATGGTTTCCCAAATAAAAAATGTTTAATGTGCAGAAATCTCTTAATTGCGGTGCCTTGCTCGAGCTTGAGTTTCAGGATCTGTGATTACTCTCCATCAAGACGAGAGGCTCTTTGTTCACAAAGCACACAAAACTCTGACGGATTTTTAGAGTGGCTTGCGGTCAAGCCCACGAGAGAAAAGGCAGTTCTGGATCTGGTGTTGTGCAATGAGCCAGATTTAAGTAGGGAACTTAAGGTGAAGGAATCCTTAAGAGGCAGTGATCAGAATGTGATAGAATTCACCCTGCAGTTTGAGGGGGAGAAGCTCAAATCAGAAGTATCAGTATTACAGTGGAGTAAAGGTGAGAGAGGAGCTGGCCAAAGGAGACCCTAGTAGGTATGGCAATAGTGCAGCAAAAGCCGGAGTGGCCTGGGGCAATTTGGAACGTGTAGGATTGGTTCATCCCAAAGATCAACATTCGAATGGGAGGAGGAGACAACTGAGGCTAGCAAGGATAGCTTCAAAGCAAAAGCGAGGGCATATAATAGTGAGCATTAATAGGAAGCTACGGAATTGGGGAACTTTTAAAAACCAACAGAAGGCAACTAAAGAGCAATGAGGTAAGCAAGCTGATAACATAAAAGAAGTTAGCAAAAGAATTTTCTGATACGTAAAGAGTAAAAGAGAGTCAACAATGGACAGCGGCACTGTGGAGGTAGTAACGGGGGACAAAGAAAAGGCGAATGAATTGAATAACTATTTTGCGCCAATGCGGAATGCTCCAGCAGCACGCCAGATATTCAAGGGTGTTGAGGGGCCGAAGTGAATGTCGTCACTATTAATCAGGAGAAGCTGGTTGCACCAGGTGTTCTGAAAGAGGGAGCTGAAGAGAAAGTGGCAGCGTCAGTAATGATCGTTCAAGAATCACTAGACTCTGGAATGGCTCAAGAGGACAGGAAAATTGCAAATGTCACTCCACTCCAAGACGGGAGAGAGGCAGAAGAAAGGAAATTGTTGGCTTGTTAACCTGATCTCAGTGGTTGGCAAGATCTTAGAGACCGTTACTAAGGATGAGGTTTCGGGGTACTAAGAGGCACACAATATAACAGGCCAAAGTCAACATAGTTTCTTTAACAAAATACTCTTCCTGACAAATCTGTTGTGAATTCTTTGAGGAACTAACAGGTAGGATGGAATAAGTAGGTGTTGTGTACTTGGATTTTCAGCAGGCTTTTGAGAAGGTGCCACAGTGAGACAGCTAAACAAGGTAAGTATTACAGGGAAGATACCAGCATGGATAGAAGTCAGGATAGAAGGCAAAGAGTGGGTTGAAAACGCTTCTTTTCATGTTATATGTTAATGGTTTGCATGAGAAGGTATATGGTTTTATGGCCAAGTCTACAGGTGATATGAAGATAGATGGAGGGGCAGATAGTGTTGAGGAAGCACAGCGGCTGCAGAAGGACCTACACCGATTAGGAGAATGGGTAAAAAAATAGCAGGAATACAGCAGTAGGAAGTGTATTGTTGTGCAATATGATAGATGGAACAAAAGCATAGACTATTTTCTAAGCAGGAAGAGAATTTTAAAAAAGTTAGCGGTGAGAAAGGAATTAGTTCCCCTGCAGGGCTCCCTAAAGTTTACCTTGTGGGTTGAGTCAGCAGTGGGGAAGGCAAATCCCATGTTAACATTAATTTCAAGGGGATTAGGATATAAAAGCAAGGATGTAATACAAAGGCTTTATAAGGCATTTGTCAGACTGCACGGAGTATTGTGAGCAGTTTTTGGCCCTATATCAAAGAAAGGACATGCTGGTGTTAGAGAGGGTCCGGAGGAGGTTCATGAGGATGATTCCAGGTTGAATGCGTTACTGCTTGAGAAGTGTTTGATGGCTCTGATCCTTTGCTTGCTGGAGTTCAGAAGAATGAGGGGGATGTTATTGAAAGATCTAGATAAAGTGGATGTGGGGAGGGTGCTCCCACCGGTGGGAGAGTCTAGGGCCAGAGGGCTCAGCCTCAGAATAGAAGGATGTCCCTTTAGAATGATGAGGAGGAACTTCTTTAGCCAGAGGAAAAATTAGTGGGAAACTAGAAGGTGTTGAATCTGTGAAATTCATTGCCACAGAAGGTTGTGGAGGGGAAGTCATTGGGAATATTTAAAGTGAAGGCTGATAAAGAGCTTTGAGCAGCAGCCAATATGGACATCAGAAGTTTTGTGAGGAGGGGACTCCAATCAGGTCCACCGCCTGAGTACACAAGGCAACAGTGGGTCGCTACAGTGAGAAAGAGATTTGACCGGCGGCCAATACGCTTATCGGAAGTTTTGAGAGGAGGGAACTCTAATCAGTTCCACGGCCCAAGTACAAGAAGCAGTAGGAAGTTACTACAGTGAGAAAGAACTTTGACCAGCAACCAATCAGCATTTGGGATTGATTAGCAAGAGCAAGTTAAAGAAAGGCAGGGAGAAGTGCAGTGGCCATCGTCTGAGTGGACAGAGTCAGAGTGGTGATCTTAAGGCTTTAGTGCTTCAGGGCTTCCACAGAGTGAGGCTTCAGTCAGAGAAAGCAAAAGGAAAGAAAAGCTTAAGTTTGCTTTTTTCCTTGCCTTCTTTTTATCTGCTCAGCTTAGGAGAGTGGAGATGCCAGGCAGGATAGTGGAATGCTCCTCTCGCAGGATGTGGGAAGGCAGGGAGACCTCCAGTGTTCCTGACAACTGCAACTGTGAGAAGTGCATCCAGCTGCAGCTTCTAACAATCCACGTTAAGGAGCTGGAACTGGAACTGGATCATTCAGGAGGCTGAGGGCGTGGTAGATATGACAAATAGAGAGGTGCACCCAAGGTGCAGGACACAGGAAACTAGGTGACAGTTAGGAAGGAGACATAACAGGTATATCTGTCTGGGGGATGACCTAACAGAGGCAAGTCACGGCAGTCATGTCTCTGTCACTGTCTGGCTCTGTGACTCAGAAGGGAAAGGGGGAGGAGGCATGCTGTGGTGATTGGGGATTCGATAGTTAAGGGAACATAATGGAAGTTCTGTGGATGAAAACAAGATTCCTGGATGGTATGTTGCCTCCCAGGACATCTCAGATCAAGTCCTCAACATTCTTAAGTGGGAGGGTGAACAACCTGAAGTCGTGGTCCATTTAGGTACCAGTAACAAGGGTAAGGATGAGTGATGAGGTTCTGCACAGGGAGTTAGGTGCTCAGTTAAAGGGCAGGACCTCAAGGGTCATGATCTCAGAATTGCCAGGTTGTCGAGTGAGGCCAGAACCAGGAAGATTATACAGTTTAATACATGGTTAAGGAGTTGGTGTAGGAGGGAGGGCATAAGATGTTTGGATCATTGAGCTCTCTTCCAGGGAAGGCGGGACTGTACAGAAGGGATGGCTGTCACCTGAACTGGAGGGGGACTAATATCCCAGCAGGACAGTTTGTTAATGCTACACAGTGGGGAGGCAGATGTTAAGACCGCAGACAAAGTTAGGAATCGAAAGGTTGAGCATGATGCAACTAGTGTCCTGAGCTGCCGATATTTCAATGCAAGAAGTATCATTGGAAGTGTGGATAACAATGCTGAAGATGCAAACAGAGGCAATCTGTAGTGAGGAGAGGCTGTTGTTAGGGCAAAATTGCAGTCAGCGAGATGAGCTGCAATGTAAAAGGCCGACAAAATCAGAATAAGGTAGATGAACTCGCAGCACAGTTGCAGATTGGCAGGTCTGATGTTGTAGACATCACTGAATGGTGGATGAAAGAAGATTATAGCTAGGAGCTTAATGTCCAAGGATACACATTGTATCGAAAGGACAGGCAGGATGACAGAGGAGGTGTCGGTAAAAAATTAAACCAAGTCAATAGAAAGAGGTGACAGAGGGTCAGAAGGTGTTGAATCGTTGTGGATAGAGCTAAGGTAAAAAGACTCTGATGGGAGTTGCATACAGACCCCCAAACAGTAGTAAGGATGAGGCCTACAAATTACAATGGGAGATAGAAAATGCATGCCAAAAGGGCAATTTTACAATAGTCATGGGGTATTTCATTATGCAAGGAAGATTGGAAAAATCAGGTTGATGCTTTTTTCCAGGGAAGGGAACTTCTAGAATACCTATGAGATAACTTTTTAGAGCAGCTTGTGGTTGAGCCCACAAGGGGATCAGCTATTCTGGATTAGGCATTGTGGAATGACCCAGAATTAACTAGAGAGCTTAAGATAAAAGAACTCTTATAGGAAAATGATCATAATATGATCAAATTCACCCTGAAATGTGAGAGAGAGAAGCTAAAGTCAGATGTATCAATATTATAATGGATTAAAGGGAATTACAGAGGCATGAGAGAGGAGTTGGCCAGAATTGATTGGAAAAGAACACTGGCAGGGATGACGGCAGAGCAGCAATGGCTGGGATTTCTGGAAGCAATTGGGAAGGCCCAGGATATATACATCCCAAAGAGATGTTTTTATGTTGGCTTTGACTCCTCTTGTTAGCTACGGTTGTGTCATCTTTCCCCTAGAATACTTCTTTAAGATGACACAACTGTAGCTAACAAGAGGAGTCAAAGCCAACATAAAAGCCAAAGACAGGGCACATAATAAAGGAAAAATTAATGGGAAGTTAGAGGATTGGGAAGCTTTTATAAACCAACAGAAGGCAACTAAAAAGTTATTAAGAAGAAAAAGATGGAATACAAAAGTAAGCTAGTCAATTATATTTAAGATGATACCAAAAGTTTCTTCAGACAAATCAAGTGTAAAAGAGAGGTGAGAGTGGATATCAGACCACTGGAAAATGATGCTGGAGAGGTAGTGATGAGGGGCAATGAAATGACAAATGAACTGAATAAGTATTTTGCTTT